>NC_040904.2:161369419-161669419 GCF_004126475.2 Phyllostomus discolor | reverse complement strand
GTTTCCAAACTCAGGCCCTAAATCATTATGAAGTGTATCTCACAGTAGGAATCAGTAGGTATCTTCAATGTAACTCTGTTCTCTAACAAGTGACATTGGACTTTTTACATGATGTTAGAAAGGTGTCATCTAGAGAAGTTTGAAAAATAAGACAGTAAAATTTTAAGGGAAGGATATAGGTTCCCGTGTTTGAGATCCTGGGAAAGTGTTCCTGTTTTCTCAATCCAGCAAAAAAAAAAAAGCCTGCCTAATGTTTATTTTTTTGATACACAACTTGAGTATCTACCACTAACAATAATTTCCTATATTTAATGAGCTGTACCACAAATCATACTTGGAAAAGTAAAAGATTTTGTTATTACAGTAAATCAACAAACTTTCATATGCCATTTTGCATTAATTTACCCAATATGTTCAAGATGGGACTAAGACACTCATAGATGATTTTGCAAAGGCAGAAGTTAGAATATTATAGGTGCAGAGGGTTTAAGGCAGATTTCGGGAAGCTTGGTGGACACCATATATGAGCACTTGGAATCTGGATCAGAAAACAAGGAAGGATAATAGGAATGTGTCCACTACAACCTTTAGTCAAGTATGATCATTCCCTGCCTGGTTCTTCAGGATGTGGAAGGGAAGCAGCTAATTGGCCAGCCACTTATTACACACTCAAGTCAGACCCCCGTCCATCAATTCAGAGGCTCTGATGTGTGGTCGGAGGACATACTGCAAATGGACACTGCTCCCTCAGTGGGAAGGAAAAAGCCATATTTCCCCAGTCAGAGAACACTCACCTCCACATCATTGTGGGAAATGTCTTAAAACAGCCAAGAGAACACCATTCATGTTCCAAACTAATTGAGGTTTCCTGGGAAGATCCTGTTCCATCCCAGTGATAAGAGAAATTGAAAGCCCTAGAGACAGTAACTGCAAGTGGGAAGCCTTTCAGTTGCTACAAATGTAACTAATTATTATTGCTGAAGACCAACTATCTACTGTAGCCCCCAACTCAGAAATAAAGAAGCCTGGGCAGTGATTCATCTAGTTCCTGAGGGTTACTTGACAGATAGCATCACAGAGAGGATGTGGATTATTTTCCCAAAAGATAAAGAGCAGAAATAAATCAGTTCAATAAAGAGTTGAAAAGGTGTGTTTCTGTGGTCAGACTGCTGGGATTCACACTTCGGCTTCACCACATCCTAAACCAGTGACCTGGGGCACAGTTCTAAATATTCCTAGATCTCAGATTCCTCAGTTGCAAAATGAGGACTAAATTACAACCAGCCTCAGAGAGTGGCTTTGAGAATCAAATAAGGTCATCTAAACGTTTAACATAGTACCTAACATTTAGTAACTGCCTTATAAATGTTACCTATTATTACCATCTTTGGGAAGGTTTATGAATTAAACTGAATACAACCAAAAGGGAATTCTTTGTTCTGGTATCTCCCATCAAAGCCTACTCTCATCCCAGGAAATTCCTCATTAGGATGTATTCTTCAATGAAACTTTAGACATACCTGGATGCATAATATAAATACTGATAAGACATTAGGTGAATTTATCTTTCAGATTTCCTACATCACTGATGATAAATTTCCACAGAAGTAATGAAAGACTGAGAAAAGAGCTGGCATGGACTCTATGTCCTTGGAAGGCACAGGAACATTAGAAAGGACAAAATTCCAAATAGGTGAGTGAAAACCAGGAAAACAAAGGAAATCATTCCTGAGACTCCCTCCTAATTCGATACAATGGGGGAAAAGCATAGAAATTGGATTTAGGAAACTTGGATTCTCTCTTAGACTCTGCTTCTAACAAGCCTGGTGACTGCTGACCCTTTGATGTCCATCTTCAAAATTAAGGGATTGGCTAAAATTATCTTTAAGGTACTTTGTATGTCTCAACTTATTTGTCTCTTAATTCCTTGATCATTTTATTTATAGTAACCTCATACCCATTTGGCTAAGTTTTTCTAGTTCTTCTATAACAGTTTAAAGAGAAAGAGACAGAACAACATGTCTGGGCAGTAAAGACATTTCTTATGTGTTAGTGGAGAGAATTGCAGCAGGGAAGTATTCTGAATACAATGTGATGTAGGAAGAGGGCCCTAAGACAAGCTCAGAAGAGAATGTGAAAGCTGTGGTTACTGAGGGGATAGGAAGGGAATATCCCAAAGAACAATGCTTGAATTAAGAGATTTGGTCAGGGAATCATATTAGAACAAACAGTTTAGATTATAAATGTAAGAGATTCAGAGAGAATATACCACATATTATATAATATGTATTTGAATTATATACATTATGAATAAACATATCAACAAATATTTCTTTTTAGAATTTAATATTAAGGGTGGCAGAAAGCTTAAAATAGGTATATGTAATGTAGTAAGGGGGAGGGCAAATCTAGGGATAAGACAAGAGAAATTGTGGGAGCGTGTGAGAGCTCTGTTCACACAAGGGAAAGCAGCAGGTCCTGGAAGAAGAAATAGAAAATTAGAATGTATTTAATATTTGCTCTGTACCAGGCATATGCTAAGAACCTGAAAGAATTATTTTGTTTGATCCATATATGAGTCCATGAAGGACATACATATTCTTTTCACTTCACAGAAAGGCAGTTATGACTTACATTTCACAAACTAGGAAATGGAGCCTGGTACTGAACTCACCAAGGCGTCATGGACATTAAATGGTTAACCCATGTCTCCAGACCTGAGCCATCTTATCCCAGAGCTCACATTCCTCACCCCTACCTGTTATAATTACGAAAATGGGCCCTCTCAGAGGACACCTGAGGATTGAGTCTCCAGTAGCCTTGACCAAACTCCTTTAGAGAAAATGGGATAAAGATGAAGAAAAATGGAAACCTCACTTCTAGGCTGCCATCCTCCCACCTTCTATCCTCCCTCCACCACAGTGTCCTTAACCCCAAGTAGTTTTTAAGAGGTTCACCTTTATTTACACTTAAATACAGATGAATTAGCTCACTGTAATTATGGGAGATTATGAATAAAAGTGACCCTTTATGTTTCTGATTCTTAAAGTTTCCCATTACATTGAAGATTTAGAACCTAAAATAAATTACATACAAGAAAATACAGCTACTAAACTTGTGCATGTTGGTCTTGGAAAGATTTTATGAATTTGACTCCAAAGACGAAGTAAGTAAAAGTGAAAATAAATGAATGGGACTATATCAAACAAAAATACCTCTCCACAGCAAAAGTAACCGCCAACAAAAAAAGGCAACCAACCAAATGGGAGAAGATATTTGCAAACAACAGCTCTGACAAGGGGTTAATATACAAAATATTCAAAGAACTCATACAACTGAACACCAAACAAACAATACAATTAAAAAATGGGCAGAGGACCTAAACAGACACTTCACCCAAGAAGACACACAAGTAGCCAAGATATATGAAAAGACGCTCAATTTCATTAGATATTAGGAAAATGCAAGGTACTGAAGATCAGTACAGCAGCAGAAGCAAGAGGCAAATTAGGAGCACTCACAATGATAAGATCAGGAGGGACCTTATAAACCAGAGAAAGGAGTTTGAATTTTATTCCAAGAGAAATGGCATTCCATTGAGTGACTTCAAATACAGAAATCACCTCGTTTACAGTTTTAAACAATCACTGATTCTGTCTTCAGGATGGACTTGTGAGTGTTTTGTGTAGTTTAGGAAGGGAGGAGAGCCCAAAGGCATGAGGTACTTTAAAGGATAATGTAGATTATTACAGTGAGTGAGCAAAGAAGCAGAGGCTGAGAGGAGGAAAAACTTTAACTTTACAACCTCACCTGTAATCAGCTGTCTTTACTCCACATGCAACAAAGATGACAAGCATACCTGGAGATACTAGTCTCTTCTTATTGCTTTCCTCATAATTATGTATTAATATTAAATAAAATTGTTCATGTAAAGCACCCAACCATAATACAAACTCAACAATATTTATTATTTCCTCTGCTATATATTTAATTTTTTATTGTTGTTCTATTACAGTTGACCCTAGGTTCCCCCATTGCTCTCCCCTGTCCCATCCACCACCCCCAGCCCTGCTTCCACAGTCAACCCCAGCCTCTTGTCCATGTCCATGGGGCATGTATGCCTGTTCTATAACTAGGCACTTCCCCTTCTTTCCTCCTTTACCCCAAACCGCCTCCCTTCTGGGCCCTGTCACTCTGTTCCTTGTATCCATGCCCTGGTTCTATTTTGCTCATTTGTTTGTTTTGTTGATTAAGTTCCATGTATAGGTAAGATCATAGGGTATTTGTCTTTCACTGTATGGCTTATTTCACTCAGCATAATACTCTCCAGTTCTAGCCAGCCTTTCACAAACAGTAGGAGGTCCTTCTTTCTTTCTGCTGTGTAGTATTCCACTGTGTAAGTGTACCACAGTTTTGGGATCCACTCATTTACTAATGGGCACCTAAGCTGTTTTGAGCACTTGGCTATTGTAAATAATGCTCCTATGAACATTAGGTGCACAGGTTCTTTTGAATAGGTATTTCAGGATTCTTAGGGTACAATCCCAGCTGTGGAATCACCAGATCAAAAGACAGCTGCCTTCTTAGTTTTTTGAGGAAAGCACACTGTTTTCCACAGTGACTGCACCAGTCTGCATCCCCACCAACAGTGCTCTAGGGTTCCCTTTTCTCCACAACCTCAACAGTGCTTGTTGTTAGTTGATTTGTTTATGATAGCCATTCTGAATGGTGTGAAGTCGTATCTCATTGTGGATTTAATTTGCATCTCTCTGATGGCTAGTGATGCTGAACATCGTTTCATATGTCTCTGGTCCCTCTGCATGCCCTCATGGAGAAGTATCTGTTCAGGTCCTTTGCCAGTTTTTTAAATTAGATTGTATGTCTTCCTGGCATTAAGTTGTATGAGTTCCTTATGTATTTTGGAGATCAAACCCTTCTCCAAAGTATCATTGGCAAATATGGTTTCCCACACAGTCAGCTCCCTTTTCATTCTGCTGATTTTTTTTAGCTATGCAGATGTTTTCTAGTTTGATGTAGTCCAATTTGTTTATTTTCCTTTATTTTCCTTACCCTAGAGAATGTCTCAGCAAAAATATTTCTTTGTGTGATATCTGAAAGTTTTCTGCCTTCCTATAGTACTTTTTCTATAGTATTTTTGTTTTCCTATAGTACTTTTAAGGTGTCACAGCTTATGTTTAAGTCATTTATTCATTTAGAGTACTCTGGTATATGGTGTAAGTTGGTGGTCTAGTTTCATTTTTTTTGCATGTACCCTTCCAGATCTCCCAGCACCATTTGTTGAAGAGGCTATTTTAACTCCATCTTATGCTTCTATCCCGTTTGTCAAATATTAGTCGATCATAGAGACATGCTTTTTTTATGGGCTATATATTCTGTTCCATTGATCTATGTGTCTGTTTTTATGCCAGTATCAGACTGTTTTGAATACAGTGACCTTGTAGTATAATTTGATATCAGGTATTGTGATCCCTCCTTCTTTGTTCTTCTCAAGATTGCTGAGGCTATTGGTGGTCATTTTCCCTTCCATATAAACTTTTGAAATATTTGTTCTAAATCTGTGAAATATGTCATTGGTATCTTAATAGGGATTGCATTGAATCTGTAGATTGCATTGGGTAGTATGGACATTTAAATAAGATTGATTCTTCCAATCCATGAACACAGCATATACTTCCATGTGTTGTATCTTCCTTAACTTCTTTCTTCAGTGATCTGTAGTTTTGTGAGTACAAGTCTTTTGCTTCCCTATTTTAGTGTATTCCTAGGGAATTTATTTTTCTTGTTGCTATATCAAATGGGATTTTGTCCTGATTTCTCTTTTTGATATTTCATTGTTGGTATACAAAACTGCCATGGATTTTTGAATATTGATTTTGTATCCTGCTATTTTGCCAGATTGGCTTATTAGTTCAAGTAGCTATTTGGTGGAGCCTAAAGGATTTTCTATGTACATGATAATGTTGTCTACAAATTATGACAGTTTTCTTTCCTCCTTTCCAATTTTGATGCTATATTTCTTTTTCTTGTCTGATCACTGTGGCTAGAACTTCCAATACTATATTGAAAAAAAAAAGTGGTGAAAACGGACATCCTTGTCTTGTTCCTGATCTTAGGGGGAATACTTTGATATTTCTGCCCATGAAGTATGATGTTGGCTGTACGTTTTTCATAGACAGCCTTTATTATGTGCAGGTACACTCCCTCTACTCCCACTTTGCTGAGTGTTTTTATCTAAAATATGTACTGGATTTTGTCAAATACTTTTCAGCATCTATTGATATGATCATGTGATTTTTGTTTTTCATTTGGTTTATGTGGTGAATTATATTTATTGATCTGTGAATATTGTATCATCCTTGCATCCCTGGGATGAATCCTATCTGCTCATTTTTAATATATTGCTGGATAGAGTTTGCCAATATTTTGTTGAGGATTTTAGCATCGATGTTTATCAGCAGTTTTGTCCTGACAATGGAGGCCTGTAGTTTGGCCTGTAGTTTCCCTTTTTGTGTGTCTTCACCTCATTTTGGAATTAGGATAATACTGGCCTCATAAAAAGAGTTTGGGAGTCTACCCTCTACATGAATTTTTTGGAATAGATTGAGAAGGATAGCTCTTCCCTAAATGTTTAGTAAAATTCGCCTGTGAAGCTGTCCACTCCAGAGTTTTTACACGTCAGGAGTGTTTTCATTACTGCTTCAAATTCATTCATTGTTATCAGTCTATTCAGGATTTCTGCTTCTTCTTGATTCAGTTTTGGAACATTATATATTTCCAGAAAGTTGTCAATTTCACCCAGGTTGTCAAATTTCTTGGCATATCATTGCCCATAGTAATTTCTTACAATCCTTTGTATTTGTGAAACCAGTTATAATTTCTCGTCTTTCATTTTGGATTTCATTTATTTGGGTCCTCTCTCTTTGATTCTTGATGAGTCTGGTGAATCACTTGTTGATATTGTTTAGCTTTTCAAGAACCAGCTCCTGGAATTATTGATCCTTTGAACTGTTCTTTTACTTTCTATGCCATTTAATTCAGCTCTGATCTTGATTATTTCCTTCCTTCTACTTGCTCTGGGCTTTGTTGTTGTTCCTCCAGTTCTTATAGATATAGGATTAGGTTGTTTATTTGAAATTTTTCTTTATTTTTTGTATTGTTCTTCAAGTACAGATGTCTCCATTGTTCCCACCACCACTCTCCACCATCCCACCCATCCCCATCTCCCATCCTCAATCCTACCCCTTTTGCTTTTCTCCATGTGTCCTTTACACATATTCCTTGATGACCCTTCCCCTCTTCTCCCCCATTATTTTTCTATCTTTTAGTTAGTCCAATATTACTATGAACTTCCCTCTCAGGACTGCCTTTTCTGTGTCCCTTAGGTTTGGGGTTGTTGTGTGTTCCATTCCTTTCCAGAAACTTTTTAATGTCTTCCTTGATCCCACTGTTAACCCAATCATTGTTTTTTAATTCTTTTATTGTTGTTCAAATACAGTTTCTCCATTAATAGCATGCTATTCAGTCTCCATGAATTTGACTGTTTTTGAGGTTTTTCCCTTCAGGTTGGCTTCTAGTTTCAAGCCATTGCGATCCAAAAAATACTTGATATAAATACCAATTTACTTGAGTTTGTGAGGCTTGTTTTGTGACCTACCATGTGGCCTATCTTTCAAAATGTTCTATATGTACTTGAAAAGACATGTATTTTGCTTCTTTGGGGTAAATGGTTCTGTATATATCAATTAAGTTCATCTGAACCTGAGTGTAGTTCAATGCCACAATACCTTATTGATTCTTCATTGGGAAGATCTATCCATTGTTGGGGTGTCAAAATTCCCTACAATGAGTGCATTGCTGTTGATGTCCTTTTTTAAATTCTCCAAGATTCTCCTTATATATTTGAGTGCTCCTATCTCAAGTGCATATATGTTTACAAGGGTTGTATCTTGATGGATTTTTCCATTAAGTATTATATATTATCCTCCTTTGTCTCACTTTATGGCCTTTGTTTCGAAATTTATTTTACTTGATATAAGTATTTCTATTTTTTTAGGTCTGTTTGCTTGGGATATTTTCTTCCATCCTTCCACTTTCAGTCTCTGTAGATCTTTTCTTCTGAGTTGGGTCTCTTGGAAACAGCATATATGTGGGAAATGTTTTCTTATCTATTCAGCTACACTATGTCTTGATTGGAGCATTTATCTATCTACACTTAAAGTTCTTACTGATAGGTACTTGTTCATTGCCATTTTTCCCTTTGTTATTGTGTACCCCCCACTCTCTTTTTCTTCATCTTCTTAAAACAGTCCCTTTAGCATGTCTTACAGTGCTGGCTTTGTGGAGATGTGTTCTTTTAGCCTGCTTTTGTCTGAGAAACTCCGTATTTTGCCTTCCATTTTAAATGAAAGCCTTGCTGGGTAAAGTAGTCTTGGTTACAGGTCCTTGCTTCTCATTACTTAAATATTTCTTGGCATTCCCTTCTGGCTTGTAGTGTTTGTGTTGAGAAAACAGCTGCTAGCCTTATTGGAGCTCCCTTGTATGTTACTTTCCATTTCTTCCTTGCTGCCTTTAAGATTCTCTCTTTGTCTTTGAATTTTGTTATTTTAATTATGATGTATCTTGGGGGAAGCCTCTTTGGGTTCATCTTGATTGGGAACTTCTGTGCTTCCTGGACTGTGTGATATTTTCTCTCCTAAGGTAAGGACATTTTCCATCATTAGTTTTTCAAACAGGTTTTCTATGCTTTGCTCCTCTTCTTTTCCTTCTTGTATACCTATTATATGCATATTATTATGTTTCAGATTTCCATACAGCTCCCTTAAATTCTCTTCATTCTTTTTGAGTCTTTTTTCCTTTCCTTGCTCTTTCTGGGAATTTTTTTCTACCTTGTCATCCAGCTCACTGTTTTAATCCTCTGCTTCATCTAGCCTGCTTTTAATTCCTTCTACTGTGTTCTTCAATTCAGGAACTCTATTCTTCATTTCCTCCTGGCTCATATTGATAGTTTCTACATCCTTTTTCATGATGATGTAGTTTGCAGTAAGTTCCTTGCAGCTTCCTGTGGTTCTTTGTAGTTCTCACTGAATTCATTGAGCTTCCTTATAACTATTATTTTTAACTCAGTGTCTGATAGTTTACTGGCCTCTATTTCATTTAGCATTCTTTCTGGGGATTCACCTTTTCCTTTAAATTGAGGGTTATTTCTTTGTCTCCCCATTTTAGGGGACACTCTTTTTGTTTCTTTTTGCTTCTTAAATTGATCTGTTTGTCTCCCTGACTTCATGATATGAATTCCTACAGTAGGAGACCTGAGGGATTCAGAGGTGTACTCTCCTTGATCCCTTGAAGTTGATGCTCATGAGATGCCCTTTATGCCAATTATGTTGGCTGTCTGGTTGTAATTGGGTTTTTATTGTAGTGGGGTCATTCTTTTGTGGGTCCGTCCCTCTGGTTGGCTCACTAAGACACACTCCACCCACCACATCTTATATGCTGTTGTGCAGGTGCTACCAGAACAAAACCACACAGCCCAGGAAATAAACCTACACAGGCAAAAATAACTTCCATCCACAATCCCACTATCAAAGCAAGGATACAAGTATTAATAAGGGTGTCGAGAGATTAAGACTATTAGAAGAAAGGAGAAAAATATGAAATCACTAACTGAAATAAAATGATTTTGTGAGGGTAGAGGGAGGAACAATAAGATTAGGGAATCAGAGCAAGGCAAAGACAGCAAGGAAGTAATATTTACATTAGAAATAAAAAAGGGAATGAAGAAGGTGGAATAGAGCAGGAGAAGGAGACTACACAGTATTAAGTGTAATAAAACAGAATTTTATTAAAGTGAGAGACAGAAAGAAAAAGGAAAAATTAAGTAAATGAACAACTAAAAGAAGAACCAAATTGGAGGAAAAGATCCACCATAGCACTGAAACAACAAATGAGCTGAGATTAATATAGGTGTTATGGGAGTAAGAGGAGGGGAGAAGGAGAAGCTTAAGAGATGTCTACTGGAAAGAGAAGTAATTTTTTAAAGATTTCATTTATTTTTAGAGAGAAGGGAAGGGAAGGAGAAAGAGGAGAAAAACATCAATGTGTGGTTGCCTCTTGCATGCCCCCTTGGGGACCTGGCCCACAACCCAGGTGTGTGCCCTGACTAAGAATCAAACCTGTGACCCTTTGCTTCACAGGCCCCCATTAAATCCATAAGCTACACTAGCCAGGGCAAGAAGTGATTTTGAGATGAGAGAGGGAGAAGGAATTCTAAAACTGAGGGGGAAAAGCAAGGCTAAGGCAAGGAAAAATTAAAATTTGAGATGAAAAAAATCAGAAGGAAGGCAGAATGAAGTAAGAGAGGAGAACAGTAAAATTTGAGACTTGCAAAACCAAAATAGTGAAGATCTAAAGTTAAAGTTGAATAAATGCAACAATAACCACCCTATCCACCACCAATGAGTAAAGACTGATAAAGATGGAGAGAGATCACAGACTGGGAAAAAGAATGTGAGATGGCCAATGACAAGAAAAATGGTTTTGAGAGTCTGGAGAGTAGAGAAATAGTAAGAGTGTGGAATGGAAACAAGTTGTAGCAAGAGAGAAAAAAATTGAAATGAAAATAAGAAGAGGAAGAAGAAGCTACAATTGGGTAGGAAAAGGGAAGAACACAATATGAGAATTGAAATAAACTATAATATAGAATCTAGTGACTTAATATGCACAAATTTGAAGGACAAGAAATGAATATTAAAAGACTGTGCAGGAGAGAAAAGATCACAAATCATGAAAATGACAATGGTGGATTTCATTTCCATAGCATCTAGTATTTACTACTATTTTTATGTATTTACATATTTATGATTTAATAAATTTTCATTGTTGTTCAAGTACAGTTGTCTCCATTTTCCCATCTCCATGCTCTGCCCTGCCCCACCCCCCCCATCCCCACCTCCCACCCTTGAACCTACCCCCTTTGGCTTTGCCCATGTGTCCTTTATAAATGTCCCTTGATGGCCCTTCCCTCATTTGCTTTTTCATTCTGGATCTGCCTCGGGTAATGTAAGATGGTGCCACAGTCTAGCCTTAGGCAGCCTGTTTGAAACTACTGGACATCCACCATCTAAGGCTTACTCCTTCAGTTGTTAATCTAGTCACCCTAATCAGCAGTCAGGCTTGAGCACCTCAGGGTGGGGCTGATAACTCCTGGGGATGGGGTTATTGCTTCCCTTCAGGTTGATGCCACTCAGAGGGTAGTTGTCTGCTGAGCAAGATGGCTCCTGCAATTTGAGGGAATGACTCAGCACCAGGATCCTGGCAGCTGCTTTCTCAGCTTTCTCCCCAAAGCCACCAACCCCAGTCTCTCCTCAAGCATCTCTAGTCTACTCTGTACTCCCCCTTTATCAGAGCCTAGGGTAAGTGGCTACAAATGAAAAATTATGAATTGGCCCTTTAAAAGCCCCTCTACATCTCCAGGAGTCTATTCCTGGCAGAGAGAAACCCTGCCACTTTTCACAGCTGGATGTTATCTGGGTACTTTTGGGGCTCTGGTGGTATAGACTGGGGAGCCCAGCTTGGGGTTTACATCCCACATTTCTCAATGGGACCCTCTGGCTGCTGAAATATTCCTGTGGCACTTCAGCTGCCACCCATGGAGCCCAGCCAACACTCTCACATCTCCTCCTCACTCCATACCAGTCATGTTGAGGTGAGGCTGTTTCCTCTCTCTGTCCATGGTTGTAAGGCTTGTCTCTCACTATTATTCAGGTGTTTATTCCAGATGACTTCTCTACAATTTAATTATAATTCCAGATTGGTCCTCAGAGAAGGTTAGTGAAGCCTCCACTCATTTCTCCACCATCTTGGATCTCTCTGAGGTATTAATGTCTTGACATGACAAAGCATGCAGATTTGATCACATAGTTTTTCTGTTTACAACAGATAATGTAAAATACCTTCATTACTTTGGGCTTGTTCATCAAAAAAATCCCTCTACTGTTGATTTAATACTAAACAATATAATAACAAGAATCTTTAATAAGATCCTTCTGGCTGGTATGTGGTGTAATGCTCAGTAGCACTACACCATTACTACCAGTAGCATAAGTCTGGTAGCATTACTGGTTCATTATCAACTATCACTCCAACAGCATTCTTAATTACCAGGTAACAAGTGAAATGAAATCTTGGCTTAGCTAACGCTTTTACCTACTCCATTCTGACAGTCTATTTCTCTCTTATTTTTATGCACAGGACAGGCAATAGTCAGGAATCAGTGATGAAAAATTACACAGCAATAACTACATTCATCCTGCTGGGACTAACAGATGACCCATATCTACAGATTCTGCTTTTTATCTTTTTGTTTCTAGCCTACTTACTTAGCATTGCTGGGAATCTGACCATCATCACTCTCACCTTGGTGGATTCTCAGCTTAAAACACCCATGTATTTTTTCCTCCGAAATTTCTCCATCTTGGAAGTTTCCTTTACAACTGTCTGCATTCCCAGATTCCTCTACACAATGGCATCTGGGGACAACACTGTTACCTACAATGCATGTGCCACTCAATTATTCTTTGTTGTTGTCCTAGGTGTGGCTGAGTTTTTTCTCCTGACGGCCATGTCCTATGACCGTTACGTGGCCATCTGCAAACCCCTGCATTACATGACCATCATGAACAACAGAGTCTGTATCAAGCTCCTTATTGGCTGTTACATGCTTGCTCTAATCATCGTCATCCCACCATTCAGCATGGGCTTTCAGTTTGAGTTTTGTGACTCCAATGTCATAGATCACTTTGGATGTGATGCTGCTCCCATTCTAAAGATTACCTGCTCAGACACAAAGTTTATAGAGCAGTTTGTCTTGGTCCTCGCTGTGTTGACACTCATTTTCACTTTGGTGTGTGTAATTATGTCCTACACATATATCATCAGGACCATTCTCAGATTCCCTTCTGCCCAGCAAAGGAAAAAGGCTTTTTCTACATGTTCTTCCCATATCATTGTGGTTTCAATCACTTATGGAAGTTGCATCTTTATCTATATTAAACCATCTGCAAAAGAAGGAGTAGCTATTAATAAGATGGTGTCAGTGCTGACCACCTCAGTTGCCCCAGTAATGAATCCCTTTATTTATACTCTAAGGAACAAGCAGGTGGTACAAGCTTTCAAAGACATACTCAAAAGGGCTGTGTCTGTCTCAAACAACTAAAGGACTGCTGAATGGCAAATTACAAAAGAATTCCCTATTTCCATTTTTTTCCCTAACTATATACTAGTTGTGGTTTTCTACATCACAACCCCATTCCGTTACACCTACTTCCCACAATTGATATGTGTATTGGTATTTTTAGCTTTATTCCCAGAAATATATGAGAATAAATCTGCAGCAAACATTTATAACAATATATCTAGTATTACTTACAGAACCAAGAAATGTAGACAGCATTAATTTGCGATCATACAGTGCTCAGCTGCTTCTCTTCCTATGACTGATATGCCCTGATTTAGCCCCAAATTTCCCAGGAACAATAGTGATGATGATTTATGTCTACAGAAATGACCATGTTATCACTCTGTCTGATAAAACTCGTTATTCTCTTCTTCCCAGTTTTCAGGAGATATAAAAATAGACAAATTTTCCTCTAAGAAGGCTCCCAAACTCTTTTATGGGGCCACTATTATCCTCACCCCAAAACCAGCTAAAGACACAACAAAGAAAGAAAATTACTGGCCATTATCTCTGATGAACATAGATACTAAAATTCTCCACAAAATACTAGCAAACTGAATTCAACAATACATTAAAAATATATTGATACACCATTGTAATGTAATGATACACCATTATCAAGTGGGATTTTTTCCAGGGACACAAGGTGGTACAATATTCTCAAATCAATAAATGTGACTCACCACATAAACAAAATGAAAGACAAAATTCACATGATCACATCAATTAATGCTGAAAAAAACATTTGACAAAATACAGCACCCATTTTAGATCAAAATCACTCAACAAAGTAGCAATAGAGGCAGCATACCTCAACTTAATAAAGACCATACACACACACAAAAAAAACTACTGCCAACATCATACAATGGGCAAAAACTAAAAGTGTTTCCCTAAAGGTCAGTAACAAGACAGGGGTGTCTGCTTTCACCACTCTTTTTTAACATAGTACTGAAGGTCCTTGACACAGCAATCAGAGAAGAAGAAACAAAAGGCATTCAAAATGGAAAGGCAGAAGTAAAACTGTCATTATTTGCAGATAACATGATAGTGACCTAGAAAACCCTATAGACACCACCAAAAAACTACTCAACCTAACAAGTGAATTTGGCAAAGGAACAGGATACAGAGTCATCCTCCAGAAATTGAAGGCATTTTGATACACCAACAATGAACTATTAGAAAGAGAAACTAAGAAAAAAACCATTTACTAAAACAGCAAAAAATAAAATAAAGTACCTAGGAATAAATTTAACCAAGGAGGTAAAAGGCCTGTACTCAGAAAACTATAGAACGCTGAAGAAAGAAACTGAGGAAGATAAAAATAAGTGGAAGCATATACCATGTTCATGGACTGGAAGATTCAACATCATTAAAATGTCCATACTACCCAAAGCAATCTATAGATTCAATTCAATTCTATTAAAATACCAAGGGCAGGAGATCTAAGATGGTGTCGGAGTAGGAAGGAGCAGATTTGGCTTTCCTCTGCTCAGGGGAGAAAATCCTGACCAATCTATGGAGTAGAAAGACAAGCAACCAACATATTTCAGCATTTTTGAAAACAGAGGACCAAGGATTGTGGCAGAACCGAAAGAACAAAGAACAGATCCTAAGGGGAGTGCTACAACAAGGTAAGGTCCCAGGACAAGCGTGTGGTCCTGGAGCTGCAGCCCCAGGCCCAGGGGCCGCGGCTGTGTTTGCCATAGGGTTAGTGGGAGAGAGCCAGACCAACTGCTCCCTCCCCAGCCGAGCAAGGTCTGGGCGGCTCTGGGAGGAATCCAGGTGCTGGCAAACACACCCGGGTGGTGAGCAGCAGAGACGGTGCCCTAGAGGCGGTGGACATCAGAGCTGAGTTGCGCAGTGGACCCAGACTCCCGCGGTCACCAGTCTGGCTGGAGCTTTGGCAGTGAGAGAAGCCAGGCCACTGTGGGGAGCGGGCTCCATCGGGAGGAATTTCTCAAGAGGAAGGAGTGAATAGACACAGACACTGTTTGGGGAATTCTCCTAAAGTGATTAGTGGCTCTAGCCTGTCTGCTTCCCAGCTGTGAGAGCGCGGGTGCCCGCTCGCGGGGGCATCGGTCACACCGGTCACACCAGCCGATGGCGGATGGCCACGCCAGCACTGGTAGCACCGGCGGCGGACGGGCCTGGCCGGGCCCGCAGCAGACAGCCGCATCCCCGCACAGCAACCCACAGCAGTAACCCTGGGGAAAGACCTGATTCCCACACCCAGGGCGTAAAGCTGAGGAGCCAGTGCGAACTCCACAGGCCAAGGAAGAAAAGCCAAACAAATCATCCTTCAGTCTGCCTCATCCAGCAAGAGCAGAAAAACCGGTTTGGCCACTTTGAAACCAAGAGACTTTTTAATTTGATTCTATTTTTTTAACAATTTTTAATTTTTTAAGTTTTATTGTTTTTATTCTCTTTTGATTTCTTTTTCCTCTCTTACCTGATTTCTTGCTTTATTCCTTCCTCCTTCCTGTCCTCCAATTTTATCTCTTCTTCCTGCCTTCGTCTGCCTTTTCTATTTTTTACTTTCTTAAACTTTTTCCTAAATACCTACAAGTGTGACAAAATCCTGGATCAGTGAAAAGACCAAAGTTGAACCCAAAGAAGGGGCATCACAACAGCTGGGACAGTGAGATAAATGTCACTCTGCTATTACAGAGAACCTGCAAGTTATTGCATATTTGTATTATTATTATTTTTCCAATGTTCCTACATCTTTTTTTTTCTTTTTCTTTTCTTTTTTTTTTTTTAACAGTATTTGTATATCCCTCTTATTTTTGTATAGCCTGCTTTGCTAGGCTGGTTTTATTGTATGACCTGACAGCTTTCCCCTGATATCTCTTTCTATACTGTATTACTAATCTACTGTCCATTAACTCACCTGTGGCCCATCAGCACACTACTAGATGTACTGTACTCCCTATCCATGTTATCTAGATCTCATAGACTCTGCCATTCGAATGTTGCCATAATATTATTGTAAATAACTGCTGTTCCATACAATTGTAATTACTTCACAACACCCTCCCCCCAGATCTTAGCCCATTTCAAAGTTTCCTGAATGCTATTACTGTAGTGGTTAACTCTATTCTCTCACACACTACACCTATTTACTATCCTTTACTCTCACCTTACCCCAGAATCTGACCGCCCTCAACCTCTCTGCTTTATAGATCTAACTCACAATCCTTCCTCCCCCAACAAGAGTCTTATCTTCTTTCCATCCTTTCTAAAAATCAGCTAGCTGGGTGGAAGACCACGGTTAACACTATACATAGTGAAAGGATCTCCTATATTTTCCCTACTTGCTACTATTGTAAATACAATAGAATTCTCTGTTGCTGTCTTAAACCATTTTGCCTTCCCCCTCCAACTGATGACAAAAAAGAATAGGTGGAGGAGGTGAACACCAGGATACTCACCGGAAGAGGAAACCCAACAACAAAGGAACCACTAGCAGATAGCAGCAGAAGAAGGTGAAGGAGGGAGTAGTAACCATACAAACCTCAATCCAGGACTTATCTGGAAACACAACTAAACAGTAGAGACAGTACCCAATACAAACAACTGAACAAGATTTCTTTAAACCTTGTACACACAAAAGATCCAGCTTCAACACAACCTGCCCTCACCAGCACAGCAAAATACAGAAGGTGGTGGACAGAGTGACCCACATTTAACCAGCTGGCGGGAAGGAACCACCAAAGAAAGACTCAACAACAATCAAAACCCAAAGGCAAACACAAAGCCAACTTAAACAACAGCCCAAGACCAGCGAGCATGGGGGGTCAAGGAAACAGCACCACTGAAACTCGCTGCTACTCTACTAAAGAAGTTCACATCATAAACCCAGGGAGCCAGACCAGATCAATATAAGAAGCTGAGGCGAACAAGAAGAGTCTCACAAACAATGGGAAGACAAAGAAATAATCCCCAAATGAAAGGAAAGGAGGAAGCCTCAAAAAGAATGCTGAATGAAACAGAGGCAATTCAACTATCAGATATTGAATTCAAAGCAGTGATTGTCAGGAAGCTCAATGAGCTCACAATGAGCTACGAGAGTCTACAGGGAAGCTACAATGAACTCAACGAAAACTATATCAGCATAAAAAAGGAAATAGAAACTCTCAACAAGGGCCAAGAGGAAATGAAGAATACAATTTCTGAACTGAAGAACACAGTAGAAGGAATGAAAAGCAGGATCGATGAAGCAGAAGATCGGATAAGCGAGCTAGAGGACAAAAATAGAAGAAAACACCCAGAAAGAGCAAGAAAAGGAAAAGAGGCTCAGAAAAAATGAAGAGGGATTAAGAGAAATGCAAGACAATATGAAATGTAATAATATCCGCATAATAGGGATACCAGAAGGAGAAGAAGAAGAACAAGGGATAGAAAACCTAGTTGAACAAGTGATGATGGAAAACTTCCCTAATTTGATGAGACAAAAAGTCACACAAATACAGGAAACACAGAGAGTCCCAATCAAGAGGAACCCAAAGAGACCCACCTCAAGACACATCGTAATTAAAATGGCAAAATTTCAAGACAAAGAGAGAATCTTAAAGGCAGCAAGGGAGAAAAAGGAAGTAACATACAAGGGGGCCCCAATAAGGCTAACAACTGGCTTCTCAATGGAAACACTCCAAGCCAGGAGAGAATGGCAAGAAACAATCCAAGTAATGAGAACCAGAGGCCTGCAACCACGACTACTTTACCCAGCAAGGCTCTCAATTAAGATAGAAGGCCAAATAAGAAGCTTCTCAGACAAAAGAAGTCTAAAAGAATACACCTCCACTAAACCAGCTCTGCAAGAGATGCCGAAGGGACTGCTTTAAGGAAAGAAAGGAAAAGAGAGAGTCCGAGAGGATCACACGTACATAAAAGGCAATGAATAAGTACCTATCAATAATAACCTTAAACGTAAATGGATTAAATGCTCCAATCAAAAGACATAGAATAGCTGATTGGATAAGAAAACATGACCCACACATATGCTGTCTACAAGAGACCCACCTCAGGATAAAAGATCTGCACAGGTTGAAAGTGAAGGGCTGGAAACAAATTTTCCAACCAAATGGACAGGAAAAAAAAGCCGGGGTAGCAATACTCATATCTGACAAAATAGACTTCCAAAGAAGGTCCATAAAGAGAGACCCAGAAGGTCATTTCATAATACTCAAGGGAAGAATTCACCAAGAAGACATAAATATTGTAAATATATATGTGCCCAACATAAGACACCCAAATACATAAAGAAAATCTTAGAGGACTTCAAGAAAGATATGGACAGCAACACAATTATTGTGGGGGATTTTAACACCCCACTATCAAAAATGGACAGATCTTCCAAACAAAATATCAACAAAGATATTGTGGCATTGAACAATACCCTAGATGAAATGGGCTTCACTGATGTTTACAGAACCCTCCATCCCAAAGAAGCTAAATACACATTTTTTTCAAATGTACATGGAACATTTTCAAAGATTGACCACATGATAGGACACAAAACAAGCCTCAACAATTTCAAAAAAATTGCAATCATACCAAGCATTTTCTTGGATCACAAGGGACTGAAACTAGAAACCAACCCCAAGGAAAAAAACCCAAAACACTCAAATTCATGGAGATTAAACAGCATGCTATTAAACAATGAATGGGTCAAGAATGATATTAGGGAAGAAATCAAACAGTTTTTGGAAACAAATGAAAACGAACTCACAACAACCCAAAACTTATGGGACACAGCCAAGGCAGTCCTGAGAGAGAAGATCATAGCGCTGGAGGCCCACCTAAAAAAGTTAGAAACATTTCAAACAAACAACCTAACCCTACGTCTACAAGAACTCGAAGAACAACAACAAAGACAGCCCAGAGCAAGCAGAAGGAAGGAAATAACCAAGATCAGAGCAGAATTAAATGACATAGAGACTAAAAGCACAATTCTAAAGATCAATGAATCCAAGAGTTGGTTCTTTGAAAAGATAAACAAAATCGACAAGCCTTTAAGCAGACTCATCAAGAAACAAAGAGAGAAAACCCAAATAAACACAATCAGAAATGAAAGAGGAGAGATTACAACAGATACCACAGAAATACAAAGGATTGTAACAAATTACTACAAAGAGCTGTATGCCAAGAAATTTGAAAACCTAGATGAAATGGACAAATTTCTAGAAAAATATAACCTCCCAAAATTCAACAAAATGGAAGCAGAAAGCCTGAACAATCCAATAACAGCAAAAGAAATTGAAGCAGTAATCAAAAAACTCCCAACACACAAAAGCCCTGGACCAGATGGTTTCACAGGAGAATTCTACAAAGCATTTAAGGAAGAACTAACACCTATCCTTCACAGACTATTTCAAAAAATCCAAAAAGATGGAAGACTCCCAAACTCTTTTTACGAGGTCAACATCATCTTAATTCCAAAACCAGATAAAGACACAACAAAGAAAGAAAACTACAGGCCAATATCACTGATGAACATTGACGCTAAAATCCTCAACAAGATACTGGCAAACCACATCCAACAGTACATTAAGAAAGAGCATACACCATGACCAAGTGGGATTCATTCCAGGTATGCAAGGATGGTACAATATTCACAAATCAGTAAATGTAATACATCACATAAACAAAAGCAAAGACAAAAACCACATGATCATATCAATAGATGCAGAAAAAGCATTTGATAGGGTACAGCACCCATTTATGATAAAAACACTCAGTAAACTGGGAATAGAGGGAGCATTCCTCAACATAATAAAGGCCATATATGAGAAACCTACAGCCAACATTATACTCAATGGGCAAAAATTAAAATCTTTTCCACTAAGAACAGGAATAAGACAAGGATGTCCACTTTCACCACTTCTATTCAATATAGTACTGGAAGTTCTAGCCACAGCAATCAGACAAGAAAAAGAAATAAAAGGAATCCAAATCGGAAAGGAGGAAACAAAACTGTCACTGTTCGCAGATGACATGATAGTGTACATAGAAAATCCTATAGACTCCACCAAAAAACTGCTTGACCTAATAAATGAATTTGGCAAAACAGTGGGATACAAAGTCAATATCCAGAAATCAAAGGCATTTCTGTACACCAACAATGAAACAGCAGAAGCAGAAATCAAGAAAAAAATTCCATTTGAAATAGCAAAAAGAAAAATAAAATACCTAGGAATAAACCTAACCAAAGAGGTAAAAGACCTGTATTCAGAAAACTACATAACACTGAGGAGAGAAATCAAGGAAGACACAAACAAATGGAAACATATACCGTGTTCATGGATTGGAAGAATTAATATCATTAAAATGTCCATACTACCAAAAGCAATTTACACATTCAATGCAATACCTATTACCTATTTCACTGACTTGTCTCCTAGAGCAAGGGACTTAAAGGAAAGAATAAACAAATGGGACCTCATCAAAATTAAAAGCTTTTGCACAGCTAAGGAAAACAGTATCAAAATAAAAAGAGAACCAACTGTATGGGAAAACATATTTGCCAATGATACCTCAGACAAGGTTTAATCTCCAAAATATATAAAGAACTTACACGACTCTACTCTAAGAAGACAAGTAACCCAATTAAAAAATGGGCAAAGGACTTGAACAGACACTTCTCCAAGGAGGACATACAGAAAATCCAAAGACACATGAAATGATGCTCAATATCGCTAGTCATCAGAGAGATGCAGATTAAAACCACAATGAGATACCACTTCACACCAGTCAGAATGGCCATCATAAACAAAGCAACAAACAACAAGTGTTGGAGAGGATGTGGAGAAAGGGGGTCCCTAGTGCACTGTTGGTGGGACTGCAGACTGGTACAACCACTATGGAAAGCAGTTTGGAACTTCCTCAGAAAACTAAAAATGGATCTGCCTTATGACCCAGCAATTCCATTGCTGGGACTCTATCCTAAGAACACTAAAACACCAATACAAAAGAACCTTTGCACCCCGATGTTCATATCAGCACAATTCACAATAGCTAGGTGCTGGAAGCAACCTAGATGCCCATGAGTAAATGAATGGATCAAAAAACTATGGTACATTTACACAATGAAATTCTATGCAGCAGAAAGAAAGAAGGAGCTCGTACCCTTTGCAACAGCATGGATGGAGCTGGAAAGCATTATGCTAAGTGAAACAAGCCAGGCAGTGAAAGACAAATACCACATGATATCACCTTTAACAGGAATCTAAACAACAAAACAAAACAAAAAAAAACTAGCAAAATATAACCAAAGACACTGAAATAGGGGATAGCCTGGCAGTGGCCAGAGGGGAGAGAAGAGGGAATTCCAGGGGGAAATGGGTAGGGATTACAGGAACAAATTTGGAGGACACATGGACAAAAACTAGGGGTGAGGGGTAATGGGGGGAAGGGGGGAGGGTTGGGTGGGTGGGCTGGAATGGGAGTAGGGGGGAGAAAAATGTACTTGAACAATGATTAAAATTTTAAAAAATCATAAAAAAAATACCAAGGGCATATTTCACAGATCTAGAAGAAATACTTCAAAACTTATATGGAACCAAAAATGATCCAAATTACCCACATCAATCTTCACAAAGAAGAACTAATTTGGAGGGATCACAATACCTGATATCAAACTATACTACAAGACCTCTTTAATCAAAACAGTCTGGTACTGGCATAAGGACACATAGATCAAAGGAACAGAATGTAAAGCCCATAAATAAACCCATGTCTCTATAGTCAATTAATATTTGACAAAGGGGGCAAGAGCATACAATGGAGTAAAAATAGCCTCTTCAATAAATGGTGTTGGGACAACTGGATTGGTACATGCAAAAAAAATTAAATTACATCACCAACTTACACCATACACCAGAATAAACTCAAAATGGGTAAAAGGCTTAAATATAAGTCACAAGACCATAAAAGGCCTAGTGGAAAACATAAACAGTAAATTTTCAGACACCTTACATAGCACTATTTTTGATGATATATTTCCTAGGGCAAGGGAAATAAAAGAAAAAATAAACAAATTGGACTACATCAAGTTAAAAAGCTTCTGCTAAAGCAGCTGTCAAAATAAAAATGGAACTAATAGTATGGGAGCAAATATTTGCCAATGATACATCAGACAAGGGTTTAATCTCAAAAATACATAAAGAACACTTACACCTCAACACCAAGAACACAAACAATCCAATTAAAAATGGGAAAAGGACCTGAATAGACACTTCTCCAAGAAGGACGACCCGGTGACCCATAGACATATGAAAACATGCTCAACATCACTAGCCATCAGAGAGATGCAAATGTTTTATTTACTTTTTTTTAATTGTTGTTCAAGTACAGTTGTGTGCCTTTTACTCCCATCCCAGCCCTCCCTACCTCCCTCCAATTTCCACACCCCCTTCTTTCCATCCATCTGTCCCCCATACTTATTCCTGTAAAGCCTTCCCCTTTTCTCCCAAAATTCCCTCCCCTCTCCCCTCTGGTCACCGTCAGCCTGTTCTTTTTTCAGTGTCTTTGGTTCTATTTTGTTTGTCCATTTGTTCTGTTGACTAGGTTCCTGTTAAAGGTGAGATCATATGGTATTTTTCTTTCACTGCCTGCCTAATTTCATTTAGCATAATGCTTTCCAGTTCTATCCATGCTGTCGCAAAGGGTAGGAGTGCCTTTCTTTCTGCTGCATAGAATTCCATTGTGTAAATGTACCATATCCATTCATTTACTGATGGGCACCTAGGCTGCTTCCAACACTTGGCTATTATAAATTGTGCTTAATCTCCAAAATATATAAAGAACTCACATGACTCCACTCTAAGAAGACAAGCAACACAATTAAAAAGTGGGCAAAGGACTTGAACAGACACTTCTGCAAGGTGGATATACAGAGGATCCAGAGACACATGAAAAGATACTCAGTATCACTAGCTATCAGAAAGATGCAAATTAAAACCACAATGAGATACCACTTCACACTGGTCAGAATGGCCATCATAAACAAAGCAACAAACAACAAGTGTTGTAGAGGTTGTGGTGAAAAGGGGACCCTAGGGCACTGTTGGTGGAATTGTCGACTGGTACAACCACTATGGAAAACAGTATGGAATTTTCTCAGAAAACTAAAAATGGATCTGCCTTTTGACCCAGCAATTCCACTGCTGGGATTATATCCTAAGAACCCTGA
This sequence comes from Phyllostomus discolor, assembly GCF_004126475.2. Taxonomy (NCBI): domain Eukaryota; kingdom Metazoa; phylum Chordata; class Mammalia; order Chiroptera; family Phyllostomidae; genus Phyllostomus; species Phyllostomus discolor. Next base: position 161,645,969 of record NC_040904.2, on the reverse strand, counting down.
AACACCAATCCAAAAGAACCTATGCACCCCAATGTTCATAGAGAGATGCAAATTCAAACCACAATGAGATATCACCTCACATCCCTCAGAATGGTTATCATTAATAAATCAACAAACAAGTGCTGGCAAGAATGTGGAGAAAAGGGAACTCCAGTGAACTGTTGAAGATAATGTTGCCTGACACCCATTACTAGTGACCCCACAGAAGCCGCTGCTGTGGGTATCATGGAGGCCTCCTCAAAGTGCTGCAGTGGGGCCATAGTCAATCTCACCAAGTCTGGTGGGTCTGCTCACCAGGTGTCCAGGTGCCACCCCCACACCCCCATTATTGGTGTGACCCATAATCACCAGAGAGCTTGCCAGGCCCACCTGTACTGTGGCATCTTCCCCATGGTGTGTAAGGACCCAGTGTAGGAGGCCTGGACTGAGGATGTGGACCTCCAGGTGGACTTGGCCATGAATGTTGGTGAGGCCCAAGAGTTTTCTCAAAAGAGAAATGGGGTCATTGTGTTTACCAGTGGTGTCCTGTGCCATGATGGGCCCCAGAGCCCCTCCAGCTCCTGTCCCGTCCCTTTCCCCAACCCATCCATTAGTCCAGCACTGCTCGTAGTGCTCACTTAGGGCTCACCTGTAGTGCAGCATTGGTGGGCTGGGACACCAGGGGAGAAGATTAACACGTGTAAAACATGGCTATTTTTAAGACACTGCTCAGGTGAGATAGCCCAGAGCCAGGCTGACCATCTTATGGCCCCACCCAAGCAAGAGGGACAGGGGTATAGGACTGGTGGCTCCAGAGCTTAACATAGAGGGCAACAGCTCCTGCTTTTCCTCCTTTGTGCAGTCCATCCACTTCCTATAGAACTGTATACTCAGAGAACCTCCAAGCCTAGCCTGGGGTCAGGAGGTAGCCAGCTAGAGAAGGCAGTGGTTCCAGTTCCAGCAGACTCTGGATCTGGCCTACACTTGCTTCTCCAACCCCATCAGCCTTGCACACTCCCACCTCGTTGTGCACTTCTGTTCCTGCACTTGTCTCAGCTGTCGCTGCAGGCAAATACTCCACCCTCCACCTTTATTTCCCCCACTCCACCTGCCTTCAGGCCTGTTGCTCTACAGCCCACCTGTATGTCAACAAACAGCAGCTGAAGAAAAAATATTCTGTAACTATGTATGTTGAAGGATGTCAACCAGACTTATTGTGGTGATCATTTCTTAAAATATATAAATATTGAATCATTATGTTGTACACCTCAATCTAACAGCATAATGTACTTAAGCAAACTTTGTAAAGGAGTAACATGTTATTTCTGAAACCCAAACAACAGTAAATGTTGAGTCTACATCAAAGTAAGAAGTGGTGATGAAAGAGAAGAGTTGGTTTCTTACTGCATCAGCTATGAATCATCATTGGGCTGATGAGAAATGTCTTGTAATTTTACTGAAGTAGCAGGGCCTTCAACTTTACAGGATGCAATAGCCCAACCTTAACTGGAAAGTTTTATGAAAAGTGTTTGTAGATCTCATGTGAGTGTGTGTATCATTTGAATTTCCTTTCAAGAGGATGTTGTTGATATAATGTCATACCTGGTTCCTGGAATGAGTTCCTGGGATGTGATTAAGATCTTTCCTGTAAAATTATGTGTACTGGAGGAGATGTTGAAATATCCCATGGGGGAGTTGAGTGAAAATGTATGTTTTTGCAAAGGTAAAGACAAATTGCTCCTGAGAGACTGTACAACTATGCATAGACTGGAACATATTATCCAAATTGATAAAAGCAAAATATTTTCTAGTTGACGATTGAATGGAGTATTAATTTCAGTAGTATTAAGTATGCAGATCTTAATGAAGGATTCCATGGTATTAAGGTTTTTGTAATCCACTGCAAAGTGACATCCATTTCTATCAGATTTGAGCACTGGCCAAATTTGATTATTAATGGCAGAAATAATAGGAACACTGCACACTAGGAACTATGCTACACATTGGTCAGGCATACCAACCCCCCAGAGACCTCACTACATTGCTCTCAGTTTCACAAACCTCATGGCTGTGGCAGATATTCTCATGGAACACTTATCATGGTCTCTCAGGAGCTTCTCTCCTCAGCCATATGTGTACAACTCACTCTCAAAGTTATCAACAATGAGGTTTATTTGCACATTTTGAACTTGTGTCCACAGGGCATGTTTAGCTTCTTCAGGAAATTGATCCCCATGTGCCTGTTCTTTAAAAAGCAGATAAAAACCCGTGTCTCTCTGGCTAATATAGACTCTGCAAAGTTCATACCCTCCCTTTTAAGGACTTCACAATAATTTCTCTTAAAGCAGAAATATTGAAGAACTTTAAGTCTGTTAAAGTCCTCTCTTCCAATTCTGTCATTGCTGTGGGGGGGGGGGAGCGGGTAGCTGATATGTTTCTCTTTTCTATTATGCATACAAAGGACTGTGTCTCTCAGAAACTATGCTTTGATTCTGGATTGGATTCATAGAATGAGAGATAATATACTTCCTTCCCTAGGTAAGCCACACAAACTTGGTTACTTCCACTAAGAAAATGATAGACTATGAATGGGGAGCCAATATAAAACATGTTACATTGTATAATATTCAGAGACTCATGTGGCACATTTCACCTTTGATTTACTCCTTAGGAACAATAAGATAAACCCAGTGCAGTCACTCCAATTGTTGAGGATGTGAGCACTGTATGGTTTTTTTTAATATTCAACTTTTTTTTGCATTTTAATATACTTTATTGATTATGCTATTACAGTTGTCCCATTTTCCCCCTTCATTCTCCTCCATCTTGCACACCCTCTCCCATCTACATTCCTCCTTCAGTTGACGTCCATGTGTCATAAGTTCTTTAGTTTCTCCATTTCCCATAATATGCTTACCCTCCCCCTGTCTATTTTCTACCTACCATCTATGCTACTTATTCTCTGTACCTTCCCCCCTCTCTACTCCTTCCACTCCCCTGTTGTTAACCCTCCATGTGATCTCCATTTCTGTGGTTCTGTTTCTGTTCTAGTTGTTTGCTTTGTTTGTTTTTGTTTCTGTTTTAGGTGTAATTGGTAATGATTGTGAGTTTGCTGTCATTTTACTATTCATGTTTTTTCATATTTTTTTCTTAGGTAAGTCCCTTTAAAATCTCATATAATAAGGGCTTGGTGATGATGAACTCCTTGAACTTGACCTTATCTGAAAAGCACTTTATCTGCCCTTCCATTCTAAATGAAAGCTTTGCTGGATAGAGTAATCTGGGGTGTAGGTCCTTGCCTTTCACGACTTGGAATATTTCTTTTCAGCCCCTTCTTGCCTGTAAAGCTTCTTTTGAGAAATCAGCTGACAGTCTGATGGGAACTCCTTTGTAGGAGTCTCCTCACCTGTCTCCTTTTCTCTTGCTGCTTCTAGGATTCTCTCCTTCATTTTAATCTTGGCTGATGTAATTCTGATGTGCCTTGGTGTGTTCCTCCATGGGTCCAACTTCTTTGGGATTCTCTGAGCTTCCTGGACTTCCTGGAAGTCTATTTCCTTTGCCATATTGGGGAGGTTCTCCTTTATTATTTGTTCAAATAACTTTTCCACTTGTTGCTCTTCCTCTTCCCTTTCTGGTACCCCTATAATTTGGACGTGAGAATGTTTAAAGATTTCCTTGAGATTCCTTAACCTCTCAATTTTTTTTGAATTCTTGTTTCTTCATTCTTTTCTGTTTGGTTGTCTCTTTCTTCCTTCTGGTCCACTCCATTGATTTGATTCCCTGTTTCCTTCCCATCACTATTGGTCCCCTGTACATTTTCACTTAGCATAGCCTTCATTTGTTCATCTAATTTGTGACCAAATTCAACCAATTCTGTGAGCATCCTAATTACCAGTGTTTTGAACTGTGCATCTGGTAGGTTGGTAATCTCTTCCTCACTTAGTTGTATTATTTCTAGAGCTTTGATCTGTTCTTTCATTTGGGCCATTTTTTTGTCTTGACGCACCTGTTATGTGGTGAGGGGTGCAGCCTCAGGTGTTCACCAGGGCAAAGCAACCCTCATCGCTGGGTTGTGACACAGTATGTGGGGAAGGTGTCCGAGAGGGAACAGTGGTGCTTGCTCAGCTCTCTGCCTGATTTCAGTCACTTCTGCCACTTCCCCCAAGCAAACTGGGCCCCTCTGTGCTGATTCCTGGGTGGGTGGCTTTGTGTATGTTCTAGGACCTGGGGGTGGGAACTCCCCAGTTAGCTGGAGAGTTCCATCAAACTCTCCTGTGAGTCTGGGAGTCTATCCCTGAACCTCAACCCCCACAGGTGTTTTCAATCGGTGTTTTGAGGCTTTATTTCCCTGCACTGGACCCCTGGATTGTGAGGTCTGTCTCACTCCCCAGTTTGGGGAGTGAGACAGACGCCACTGGTTTATCTGTGTGCAAATCTGTGACCATCGGGTCTGCCACCCACCTTGTGCACCAAGCCCCTCCACAATCCACCACCACCTCACCGGGTCCGCCCACTGCCACATTGGGCATCTGGTGTCCACTAACTGCTGCTTGGCCACAAGTCCTCTCCACCCAGCTGCCCCACTCTGCCCCTCCTTCCACTCTGGATGATTATTTCCTATTTAACTCCTTTGTGTCTGACTTCCATACAGTTCCATTTTCCATCAGTACTGGTTGTTTTTTTGTTTCTAAATGTTTGTTCTCCTTATTTTGGTTGTGCAAGGAAGTACAGTGTGTCTATCTATGCCTCTGTCTTGGCCAGAAGTAGCACAGATGTTACTAGATTTTAAAGTCACAGATGTTATTCCATAAATCTGGATCATTGACTCAATCAATTGTGAAAATCTGGATGAAAATGCAGTACTTGCCAAAGACCACAGGTTAGTACAAACAGGGAAGGGAGGGTTGTAGGGGATTCACATCAATGTCTAACATCACCTAGTATCTTCAAAAGCTGTATGGAATAATGGGGAGATTGACAGGAGTGATTGTGAGGATGATTTTTCTAACTCATATGCATGTGAATTGTTTTTCCCTCCATCAGAAAAACCAAAATGTGCACACAAAATACCACCACAAAAGTTTCCTTCCTTAGTGATTACCAATTTATCTGTAAAGACTCCTTGTCAGAAACATGCATCTCCCTCTTCCTGATTTCTGCATGACAGAAATAGAGAACAAGAAAGTTTCAGACGTAATAAATTGTGGTCCTTAGTTTGCCACTGAGGACTCTTTAAGACTGGAGCAAAATTCACTCTGAGATGCTGCCTATAAATCTCTCCAGACCTCTCTTCTTGAAGATATATCCAAAATCAGTGCCCAGGAGACTATGAATGTGGCAGAGAAACATATACAAATGATAATTAATATGATTTATTGAGGCCTGAGCCTTGTTTATGTAGACAAAAAACCTCACAATGGAAAACGAGATAGTATTGAACCAAGCTCTAAAGTCCTATTACAAATTTATCCCACAAAAGAAGCAAAGGTATAGAAAATAGTAATCAAGATCTTCAGCATTATCTGTGTGGGGAAACTCCTTTTGGTGCATGAGACAAGTCAGAGATGGGAACAGTAATGGAAATGAGGACCTATGGAAGATATCCAATGAAGTATCAAATAGTACAGAGAGGAGAAGAAAGTTCAGAATGGGAAAAAAGCACAGGGAAGGCAAAAATAAAACACAGAAAACAGAATCAGATACAGATATTTCTACCAAAAGCATAGAAGTAGGAGAGATTGGTAAGAGTCAGAGAAAAGTGATCTAAATGTGGAGATTTCCTAAAGATTTTAGGAGCAAAGTGTAGGTTCAAACATAGTCTTCTGAAAAAATTTAATTATTCTGTAATATATTCTGTTATGAATGCAGGAATAGATGGACTTAAGGAACTACAAGACTTTAAGAAAATGTTACTTATATGGAAGACATGGGGCTTCTATGGAGCCTAGCCCAGTCCAATGGGAAACTGGCTTGAGCCAATTGGATGGAGAATATTACAGTATATGACCTGATTCTGTTGGTTACAATCAGCTTTATCTCTCCCACCCTGAGAAATTCAGTTTTTGTCATTCTCATCTTTTCCTTTTAGATCTACTGAAGGTCAACAATGAAAAACAGGACCACGCTCACTGAGTTTATTCTGTTGGGCCTCACCAATGAACCTGAGGTCCAGGTCATGATATTCATCTTTATGTTTCTCACATACATGCTAAGTGTCCTAGGAAATCTGACCATCATCATACTCACACTGGTAGATCCCCACCTCCAGACCCCCATGTATTTCTTCCTCCGGAATTTTTCCTTCCTAGAAATTTTCTTCACTTCCATTTTCATTCCCAGATTTCTGACCAGTGTGACAACAGGAGATAAAGCCATCAGCTTTGCTGGATGCTTGATTCAATATTTTTTTGCAATATTCCTTGGGGCAACAGAGTTTTACCTCCTGGCCTCTATGTCCTATGATCGCTATGTGGCCATCTGCAAACCCCTACATTACCTGACCCTGATGAGCAGTAGAGTCTGCATACAACTCGTGTTCTGCTCCTGGCTGGGGGGACTCCTGGCTATCTTAGCCCCAATCTTCCTGATGAGCCAGGTGGATTTCTGTGCCTCCAATGTGCTGAATCACTATTACTGTGACTACGGGCCCCTCCTGGAGCTTGCCTGCTCAGACACAAGCCTCTTAGAACTGGTGGTTATCTTCTTGGCTGTTGTGACTCTGGTGGTTACACTGGTACTGGTGACACTTTCTTATACATACATTATTAGGACCATTCTGAGGATTCCTTCTGCCCAACAAAGGACAAAGGCTTTTTCCACTTGTTCCTCCCACTTGATTGTCATCTCCCTCTCTTATGGCACCTGCATGTTTATGTACATCAATCCTTCTGCAAAAGAAGAAGGTGCTTTAAACAAAGGAATAGCTGTGCTCATTACTTCAGTTACTCCCTTGTTAAACCCCTTCATTTACACTCTAAGAAATCAGCAAGTGAAGAAAGCATTCAAGGACACCATCAAAAAGATTGTGAAGCTTTAAAACAGAATACATTTTAATGTATGTAGTGTGCCATATTTAAGTTCTGAAAGGCCTTGGAGGATAAAAATATGCAAGGAATCTGTCCTAATTTCAAGTAATCTATAATCTAGTATGACAGAAATGTATATGAACTATAAGTTTATACTGTTATTTTAAAAATAAAATAACATGTTGTTATTAGAGAAGGGTGAATGAGAATTTATTTAACAAACAATTGTAAAGAATTAATGGTTTTCCAGAGGTAACTTGAATTTTAAAAAGAAAAACACATTATTTATTTAGGAGAGTAGGAGGGTAAATTTTGAGTAAAAAACAGTAGCCAAATCATGAAAGTATTCAATTACTAACTATACAGTTACTTGAACTTTGATGTGTCAAGAGTTTTAATAAAGGAAGTGATATTGTCATGCCTTGGCTGGTGGCTCAGTTGATTGGAAGATCATCCCATACACCAAAGGTTGTGGGTTCAACTCCTGGCCAGGGCACATACATAGGCTGTTGGTTTGATCCACAGTTAGGGTATGGATGGGAGGTAACTGATCAATGTTTCTCTTTCACATTGATGTTTCTCTCTCTCTCTCTCTCTCTCTCTCTCTCTCAAATCAATAACAAAATATACTCAGGTAAAGGTTTTAAAAAAGAGAATGATGTTATCAGCATTTCTGAAGGAAACCTAGCATTGGCATTGTTCTTCATTGATACAGACGCCGGTCCGCAGTGTCCACGTCATTATGGTTGAAATGAGACATTCACATGGACTACCAAGTCCAGTGGAGGAAAAGGGGCAGCATAGCTTTTCTCTCAAGGGGAGCAAAAGCCCCGGCCTCTGCCATGACAGGCCTTTATTGGGTTTCTCCGCCCATTACATAATGGTCCTCATTTACTATGCACAGATTCACTTTAGGTGGTTACCTTTTACAGAAAACAAAGGAGCCAATGCTGCTAATCACATCACAGAAAAGGGATATTTGCAAATGAAAAGGCAAAAGTGGTTGAACCAGTTATACTCATCCTTGGAAGGTTTAGCATGGATTTTAGGAAGTTGCTTTGCAGTAAATGTCATCAATTCAGGGTGAGGGAATTTTAGCAAAAAGCAAGACTCATAGCAGCCTAGGTACATTACAGGCCTGCTTCCCCAAGGGAAAACCTATCTGTGAGCATGGGTCCTGTGCGTCTCCCAGTGGGAGCTGGGCCCACACCATGCAGAGTGACCTCCCACACTTCATCCTGCAGCCCTGTAGACTATACTTCTATTGAAATGTCAATAACTTTAATTCTCCTCTCCTTTTTCATTTATTTTCCAACTGTAGCCATTACAACTTCCATCTTCCCATAGGAAAAGTTTTTTAAAGAATGTACATTCAGTCTATTTTTTATAAATAAAGTAAAAATTATCAAGATTTTTGTTAACTGATATTTTTTTTTTAGACAACTTTTTTACAGTTATGGTTAAAAGTGGTTTCTAGAGGCACGGTTAGGAGACTTTTACATGTCTTAAAAGGATCTATTGTTGCTTTTCTTCACTGACATCTTTTTAAGTTAACAGATGACATCTCCCACTCTCTCTATTTGGTATTTTCTGGTGATTATATTTTTGTTAATTGTGATTTTATTTTCATCCTTCTGTCTACTTTTGTTAAACACTAGAAAAGACAAATTCTGGGATATGGCTTCATTCTTTTAACTTTTCCCCAAATTTTTGTTTTTGTTTTGAACACAAGACATGGAAGCCTGTTTCATCAACTAGAAAGGAATATATAGCATCAATAGAGTTTTATATCTAGAATGTCCCAAATTATGAGTTTTAGGAACGAACTACAAATATACTACCCTACCAAGAACTTCACACATGGATTCATATCTGAATAGGTATGAACTAAGAAACCTTCAGAAATCTGAGTACTGGCACATAGTTTAGTAATATCCTGATGCATTGTACAATGCTGGTTACTGTTTGGGGTTCAAGTGGAACATCATCTAGTGTAGTCACTGCTTTATGTGTAGTAATGGTGTTGAGTGGCATAGGCTTCTCTGACATTTAAAGAACAAGATGTATTGAACTGATCATCAGAGAATATTTCTAGAACCATAGAAAATATTGAATGTATAATATTTGAATAAAAGGCCTTTTATGTAAATCCATTGCTACTTTGAATATCTGGATTTCTTTAGTGGCTAAGCTGGAGAATAGTGATGACTTCGAGTTTATTCCAAATTCATTGAGCTGACTATTAAGTGATAGGGAAATGTACTGACACAGCCACATCTGAATCATTAACTTCCCCTAAATTCACATTTCTACCAGAACCTACAGTGAAGTGGAAGATAATGCCATATAGTGGTTAGAAATATAGGCTTTAGGTACATGATTTTCTAACTTCTGTGCTGTACATCTAAAACTAATACAGAATACTATTGGGTGTAAGCTGTAATCGAAAATAATTTAAATAAAATGAAATAAAATAAATCACCAGAAAAAAATATATAGGCTATCGTTCAAATCCCAGATACTTAACCTTCTATCAGAGTTACTTTGGGAGAGTTGCTTGACCTCTCTAAAGTTCACTTTCCTCAACCTTAAAATACAATAATAACAGTGTCTATCTCATAGGGCAGCATTGAGCATTAAATGAGATACTTGGTTAAAAATATATATATTTTAAAGGTCATTATTAACTATCTAATAAATGATATCCATTATAACAGTGTGATAAGGGTAGACAATATCTTTTTCAAGAAAATGGAGTTTAACTGGTAAGCATAGGTATTAAATTATTTGACTATAACTGAGACCCTAAAAATGTTGGCCATTCTACTTGAAATTCCTCTGCAGCAAGACCAGCTTATCTCCATTTCTCTTATGTCCAGTTGCATCTTTGGATAGCCACATTTCAGGTAAAGGTAACAATACTTGGTAGCAGATTATTAGGGTTGAACTACCATCAGTAAGCATGTACCCTGGATATTCCTGAGTATGCAGAGGTAAGAAGGTTATTTGGTGTTGAGTCTAAGTTTAAAAACACTAGTCAAGGCTTCACCCATGCTTTATCATATAAGAATTTAGGAATTGATTGAGAAGAAATGTATCTCCTTCTAAAGGAGTTTTGAGTTACAAAACTCAACACACACAAAAACACAAACAACCCAATTTAAAAAACAGACAGAGGACTTCAGGACAAGATGGAGATGTAGAGAGATCTTCTTTGCTTCCGTATGCAACCAAAAGAAGGATAACAACCAATTCCAAACCAAAAAAAAACAACCAGAACTGCCAGAAAATTGAACTGTATGGAGTCAAATAACCAAGAAATTAAACAAGAAACATTCATTCAGACTGGTGGGAGGGATGGAGATGGACAGCTGGGGTAGAGAGGATGTGCAGCAAGGCAGTGGCTGGCAGAACAGGAGGGTGATATGACAGATGGTGGTCCAGGCAGTCCCACATTTGCATGTGGATAAGCCAAGAAGAGCAACTGGAGAGTGAGATAGACCACACAATCCAGGGTTCCAGCACTGGGAAATAACAACCTCAAAAACTCTGACAGTAAAAATCTATGGGGGTTGCTGCAGGGGAAGAAACTGCCAGTCTCGAAGGTATTTTCCCCCATTATCTCTCTCACCCCTTCCCTCTGATTACTGTCAGCTTATTCTTTATTTCAGTGTTTCGTGGGGGGGGGGGGTAATAGTTTTTTTTTTAAGATTCAGTTCTCTTTTTTAAGGTTTTTATTTATTTATTTTTACAGAGAGAGGAAGGGGGGAAGAAAGAGAAGGAAAGAAACACCAATGTATGGTTGCCTCTCTTGTGGCCCCCACTGGGGACCCAGCCTGCAGCCCAGGCATGTGCCCTGACTGGGAATCGAACCAGTGATCCTTCCAATTGCAGCCCGTGCTCAATCCACTGAGCTTTACCAGCCAGCACTGCTTCTGGTTTTTTTTTTTCAAGAAATGGCAAAAATATTATCAGATTTGTATAGAACCACAAACAACCCCAAATAACCAAAGCAATCCTGAGAAAAAGGGACAAAGCTAGAGGTATCACATTCTCTGACTTCAAATTATACTACAAAGTGACAACAATTAAAATGATATGGTATTGGCAGAAAAGCAGACACACAGATCACTGGAACAGAATTGAGAACCCAGAAATAAAGCCACATGTATAGAGGCAAATAATTTTTGACAAAGGAGCCAAAAATATACAATAGTGAAAAGAAAGCCCTTTCAACAAATGGTGCTGGGAAAAAGAGAAAGCCACATGCAAAAGAATAAAACTAGACTATAGTTTGTCCCCATATGCAAAAATTGATTCATAATGGGACAAAGACCTAAAGATAAGATCTGAAACAATAAATTACATGGAAGAAAATATAGGTACTAAACTTAAGGACCTTGGTCTTAAAGAGAATTTTAGGAATTTTACCCCCAAGACAAGGACCATAAAGACAAAAACGAATGGGACTGTATCAAACAAAAAGCTTCTGCACAGCAAAAGAAACTGCCACAAAACAGTAGGGCAACCAACTAAATGGGAGAAGATATTTGCAAACAATTGATCTGACAAGAGGTTAATATCCAAAATATATAAAAAACTCATACAACTCAACACCAAACACACAAAGAATCCAATTAAAAAATGGCCAGAGGACCTGAATAGGCACTTCATCCAAGAAGACATACAAATAGCCAACAAATATATGAAAAGATGCTCAACTTCCCTAGCTGTTATGGAAAATGTTCATCTAAACTACAATGAGAAACCACCTCACCTCTGTTAGAATGGCTGTCATCCACAAGACAAGTGATAGCAAGTGTGGGAGAAGTGGTGGAGGAAAAGGAACCCTCATTCACTGCTGGTGGGAATGTAAATCCGTACAGCCACCATGCAAAGCAGTATAAAGCTTCCTCAAAAAATTAAGAGTAGAGTTACCATATGACCCAGCAACATCTCTTCTGAGCGTCTACCTGAAAACTTTGAAAACATTTACTCACAAAGATATGTGTACTCCTATGTTCAGTGCAGTATTATTCAGATGAAGAACACGTGGAAAAATCAGTGTCCTTCAATAGGTAACTGAATAAAGAAGAGGCAGGGATTGCTCCTGACTGCCAGGCGGGGAACTTGTGCCCCTCTGATCCAGAGCCCCTGCAGGAAGTGGACTTTCTTTGGGAACCTGACCGTCTGGCTACTTTCTTTCTTCCCCTGCCGTCCCAAGGCCCCCAGGACCCGGACTTTGGCCGCTGCAAGGACGGACTCCTCCCCTAAAGACCAACATAGGGCTCCACGCTCCACAAACGGTTCCCTGAATGAGCCGAAGCCCGTGCCCTCTGCTCTGCAGTGGAGAGACTCTGCTGGGGTGGTTTGTGTTGCCCCCGCCGTAGGCCCCCCAAACTTCCCTGCAGGACAGACAGTGATAAAAAGGGCAATCACTACGATGACGATGTGACACAGGTTTGCGCACTTTCTGTTTTGTTATTTTGTTTTGTTTTGTTTTGTTTTGTTTTGTTTTGTTTTTGGGAAGGAAGAGAGGTACAAGTTTCTAACCAACAGACTTTGTGCCGTGACCGCGTCATGGGCAATGTGAATATAGAATGGCCATGTTGTACACCTGAAAGGAATATGCTGCTGCATGCGCGCAGTACTTAGGGAAAAAGAAATTTTGTTCAAGTCCTTTGCCCAATTTTTAATTGGATTCCTTGTCTTCTTAGAGTGCAGTCGTGTAAGTTCTTTATATATTTTGGAGATTAAACCCATGTCTGAGGTATCATTGGCAAATATGATTTCCCATACAGTGGGTTCTCTTTTAATTTTGATACTGTTTTCTTTAGCTGTGCAGAAGCTTTTAATTTTGATTAGGTCCCATTTGTTTATTCTTTCCTTTATGTCCCTTGCTCTAGGAGACATGTCAGTAAAAAAGTTTCTGCTTGAAATATCCGAGATTTTCCTACCTACATTCTCCTCTAGGACTTTAATGGTGTCACGTTTTATATTTAAGTCTTTTATCCACCTTGAATTTATTTTTGTATATGGTGTAAGTTGATGCTTCTCAAAGGAGGACATACAGAAAATCCAAAGACACATGAAACAATGTTCAATATCGCTAGCTATCAGAGAGGTGCAAATTAAAACCACAATGAGATACCACTTCACACCAGTCAGAATGGCCATCATAAACAAAGCAACAAACAACAAGTGTTGGAGAGGCTGTGGAGAAAGGGGATCCCTAGTGCACTGTTGGTGGGACTGCAGACTGGTACAACCACTATGGAAAGCAGTATCGAACTTCCTCAGAAAACTAAAAATGGATCTGCCTTTTGACCCTGCAATTCCACTGCTGGGACTCTATCCTAAGAATACTAAAACACCAATCCAAAAGAACCTATGCATCCCAATGTTCATAGCAGCACAATTTACAATAGCTAGATGCTGGAAGCAACCAAGATGCCCATCAGTAAATGAATGAATCAAAAAACTATGGTACATTTACACAATGGAATTCTATGCAGCAGAAAGAAAGAAGGAGCTCCTACCCTTTGCAACAGCTTGGATGGAGCTGGAAAGCATTATGCTAAGTGAAACAAGCCAGGCAGTGAAATTCAAATACCATATGATCTCACCTTTAACAGGAACCTAAACAACAAAACAAAGAAACAAGCAAAGTATAACCAAAGACACTGAAATAGAGGACAGGCTGACAGTGCCCACAGGGGAGAGAGTAGAGGGAATTTCAGGGGACATTGGGAAGGGCTCACAGGAACAAACTTAAAGGACACATGGTCAAAAACTAAGGGGAGGGGGATGGTGGGAGGGAGGTGGGAGGGGGGGCTGGATTGGGAGTAAAAAGGAGAAAACTGTATTTGAACAATGATTAAAATAAAAAACAAATTTTAAAATAAAGCAAAATAAAAATAAAGAAGAGGTAGTAAACATATATATACTGAAATAGTACTCAGCCATAAGAAAGATGAAATACTGGCATTTGGAGCAACATGGATGGTTCCTGAAAATATGCTAAGCAAAATAAGACAGAAAAAGTTAACAACCATATGATCTGACTCATAAAACTGAAAGCAATAAATGAACAACAAGAAAAACAAAACTGCTGCACAGACAATGGTATGGTGGCTACAGGAAAGAAGGAGGCAGGGGATCAGTAAAGGGTGAAGGGTGTCAAATACATGGTGATGAAAGGTTCTTCACCTTTGGATGGTACACACACAATGCAGATCCTGTGTCATAGAAATGTACGCCTGAAACCTATATAATCTTATTACCCAATGTCACCCCAATAAATTTAACTAAAAAAATAAAATTAGAACAAATAAATGAATTTTCTACATTCAAGTTTTTTAAGAATAATATGAGTTGTTTAATATTGGAAAACATTACAAATACATAGTAAATCATTTGTACCTTTGGAACCAAGAAGTGGAACAAAAGGAAAAGCAAAACAACAGATGCTCTGTACTAGTTGGAAATAATACTTGATTATACATAAATTTACTGCATTCTTGCTATCTGCATTCGAGTTTTAACATTGTAATTGATACATCAGTAGGGATCTATTTTATAAAATTTTAATGCAAGTTTCATGTCTTTACCAGGAATTATCAGTGCATTAGTCTTTTCATTTTAACTTAATTCATGTCCCTTTGGCAATTTTCAAATAACTTTTATACTGGATTGGATCCATTCAATAAAATATATGATCCTGTGATTTTAAAGATTCTTTGTTAGTAAATGCTTTTTTTGAAATCCTAAATTTTTCTACTTATTCTTTGTTTTAAAATATACTTTGGGATTTTTAAATGTTTTCCTTATTACACTTACAAATGGTATTCATTCTCTTTAACATTATTTCTCTACTTATTTGAGTAGTTTTGTTTTGAATAGTAATGTGCACTATTGCACCAATATTTTATGATAAGTTTTCCAATTCTTTCAGCATTAGTAAATAAAGGTTGAGAGTGAGATCATGGTTAGATTTCCTGAAATAACTACTCTCATTTTCCTTAATAAAATTTATTCTCAAAGAGGCTGGTCTATAAGGAAATGCAAGGGTGACTTGATCAGGGCCATTGCTGAATGGTAGGCCAAATCTACATCAGGAAGAAACCCAATAGGGTAGAAACAAGAAAGCTACTTGGGGATCTGGACTTGAACACTCCCCTAGTTCTTTGAAAGAAATATTATTCTTTTGACTAAGTCATTTAAGGCTTGTTTCACTTGTTTGTTCCTCAGAGTATAAATAAATGGGTTTAACATGGGGGAAATAGAAGTAGTGAGTATTGATACTCTCTTATTAACAGCCATCTCATCTTTTGCTGAAGGTTTGGTATAAACAAAGATGCAACTGCCATACGTGATAGAAACCACAATAATGTGGGAAGAACAGGTGGAAAAGGCTTTTGTCCTTTGCTGGGCAGAGGGGAATCTCAGAATTGTTCTAATAATACACACATAGGACAAAACCACACATATTAGAGTCATGATGAAGATCAACACAGAACAGGCAATAACCATCTGCTCTAGGAACCAGGTATCTGAGCAGGAAATCTTCACTATAGGATTAGCATCACACAAAAAGTGGTCAATGGTGTTAGAGTCACAGAATTCCAGGCCCAGTCCCAAGCTAAATGGTGGGAATATGATTAACAATGCGGTCATCCAACAGCAGAACATGAGCCTTCTGCAGACCCTGTGGTTCATGATGGTCACGTAATGCAGGGGTTTGCAGATGGCCACATAGCGATCATAAGACATGGTGGCCAGGAGGAAAAACTCTGTTACTCCAAAAAGATCTGTAAAAAATAATTGGCATTCACAAGCATTATAGGTGATAGTCCTGTCACCTGTTGATATGCTGTACAAGAATCTAGGAATGCAGGCAGAAGTGAATGAGATTTCTAAGAAGGAAAAATTTTGGAGAAAAAAGTACATTGCAGTTTTAAGGTGAGAATCCACTAATGTGAGGATGATGATGGCCAGATTTCCAGTTATACTCAGCGTGTATGTGATAAGTAGAAATAAAAAAATCAGAATCTGCATTTGTGGGTCATCTGTCAGTCCCAAGAGGATGAATCTGGTTATTGACGTATGGTTTCTCATGTCTGATTCCTACCTTCTGTCCAACTTGCTGGTAAAACTGAGGGAGGTAAGATCTGAGAAGAGAGTGGGAAGAGTTTTACAATAGATTTTGTTTACAAAAGCCAAGCAACATATTTTACATAGATTGGTTTTCCTTGATAATATTTTAAATACTTCATGCTCTCAGCACTGTTGACATGTCATTTGACAAGTTAGAAAACTGGCCTTCAAACATTTTTTAGTACAACACATGGTAAGGTCTACATTTTATATTGCAGTGCACTGTTCACACTTAAACACACACACACACACACCTAAAACAAAGATTCCAATGAAATATTAATCCTTAGATGTCCTGCTCTCTAATGTTTCCTATTCTAATTTATCTCATCAAAAATACGTACAAATATCACCAATTTGATTTTATAGTCTAATTGTCATGACCTGTATTTGAAAAAACAATAAATTCTCAGGGATTCTTTCAGTAATATAATCCAAGTAAAACATAATTTTTCCAGGAGTTTTTCAAATATTTACTTTTTTATTTAGTCTTTGGAATAGATTTGCTCATAGCACACTTGTTCCCTGGGAGCAATGAAATTATGATCTTTAGGTTATACTTCTTTCCCTAAGAACTTTTCCCCTATCACTAACCAAAATGTTACTATTTCATTATCTGCTTGACACTTTTTTCCCCTGGATAAATTGTAAACACATGAGGGGCGCTTGTGACACTAGTTGTTTCTGTGTTAATCTGCCAAAGCATTGAGGACTCTGTCCCACTGCCATGATCAAACCAGAAATTCACCTACAAAGATATTTCTAATATATAAAAAATCCTTTCCTAGATCTTCCCCATGACTTTCTCAAGTTGTTTATGCCTTCATCTGATATTCACTGATTGTTCACTTTCATGCAGAACACAGAGAGCATTTTGATATACAACAAATTCACAAATAATTGAGGAGATGTCTGTACACAGCTGAAGAACAGTATCCTTAACATTTTATAATTCAATCTGAAGTTTGACTGAAATGTTTAGACTCCTTGTTATCACTGATATTATAATAAACTCTATAAGGATTAAATACAATCTCTAATCTGGCTTCCAACCTTAGCTTTCAATAATTTTCTCTACTTTTTGACTTCCAAAAGACCCCTCAACTATTTAGAATATACATGGCTTCTGGAAACACCACCTTACTGAAACGAGTCTTACAAGTTTAACTGGTATTTCTTTAACTCTCAGTGAAGTGTAGCCATTTTCTTTGTACTTTCTGTTGAAGCATTTTTCCCCCCTGGATAAACTGTAAACACATAACGGTGGTTCAGTGAAGGTGAACACACCACTTCACTGAAACTACTCCTGGCAAGTTTAATTGTTTTTTCTGTAAGTTTTCATGAAGTGTAGCCATTTTATTTCTTGCATTTGGCACTGTTAATTATTCCTTTCTTCTTATGATGTTCTAGACTAGCAATTTTCAACTTTTTCATCTCATGGCACACATAAACTAATTACTAAAATTCTACAGCACACCAAAAATATATATCTATTCTGCCAATTTGACAAAAAAAGATATGGTCTTAATTCATTCACATCAATGGCTGTTGTTGTTGTGTTGGCTGTTGTCATTTTTTTTATTTGACAGCCTAAGGGAAAAGAAGTCAGTGCCCCAACTAAACAGTCAGGTATTGCATGTTTTAAAATTCTTGTGGCACAGTGGTTGAAAATCACTGTTCTACACACATTGTACCATATCCACCTCCTGGCTTTTGTTTTCCCTTCTGCTTTCCCCTTTACAAGTCCCTCTTCCCTTACTCAGCTTCATAACATTGATGTTTCTCACATTTCATCCCTAAATCCTCTTCTCTGCTTTTCTGTGTTTTCTCCCTGGGAATTGACTAAATCCTGTGACTTTGGTTTAGCATTTGAACTGTGATTATTTCAAAGTGTACCTTTTTAATATGATCTCTTGAAATGTTAGTCATTTGCACTTAGCAATTTCCCACTCCCTCTAAGTGAACTTGCTCAAAGTGGAATGCCTCATCTTCATTTCTATTGATCTTTACCTTCTCCTTGTTCATTGTACTAAAACCAAAAGCCAACAATTAGTGCCATATATTAACAATTGATATCAAGTTATATTGTTCTATACTTTAGCATTATCTTGAAAGTCTATTGACATTGTGGGTACTTTCACTTGATTTTGTGGTCTCCCTGATTCTAACAAGGGGGAGTTTTGTGTGTGGTAGTGGTGCAGTTGTGAAGAATGGCTCTAAAAACCTAAGCCTATCATGGTGACAGGCAGGTATTGCAGTGGTCATCTTACATGAACTACCTCTCTGCAAAAAAATTTCATCTAATTATCTGTGGGTTTTCCTCCCCCTTACTCCATACATTTGCTAATTTGTATATGCTTTCGCATAATTATAGGACAAGTCTAAAACTACTCTGCCATCTCCTCATTTTGCCACATCCCTGACTCTAATTTAGGGCATTCTTGTTGGTTTATACTTTCAAGAAAATGTTCTGAGTGACTTTTAACTCATATTATAACCTATGTATTCAGCACATATATGATACCTGCATTAAGGCAAAAAGTTTTAATTGACTTATTGCTGTTTGGCAGAAAAGTGGCTTTCCTTTTATGATTTTGCTCATGCTTCCTTAATGCACCAGTCAGACACATATTCATACCAGAGATTAATTCTGGATTTGAACCAACAGTTGCTCAGTGATTGTTCCTCAGACAACACCAACTAACTACATTAACATCTGCTGAAATAACTTCACATTCCAGTGCTTATTCAAAGCCATCAATAATTCGGTAAAAAATTTCTTTTAGACATTTTAATTAACTGGGTGTATGAAGGTCTCACTTGATTGCTTGAAAATATTCCTTTTCTTCAGAAGTGGGAGATACTCTCTACTCACCATCTACCCACTTCTCATAGTAAATCTTTCAAAGTTTACAATCTTCTTTAAAGACACAAAAAACTGACCCTGGTTCAATGTTTTAGAACAAGGTGAGAGCACTTTCAAGAATGTGAGCATCACAAAAGTAACAATAATTAAATATTAACAATAGACTAAGCACTTAAAATAATTAAATAAAATAATAAACTGGAGATATAAGAAAGAATTATATGCAACCCACCTGCCTCTTTTTTTTCAGTCTTAAGACATTTCGTTGGTGCCTTACACAAGTCTGAAAGCTTCATGTCTTTGTTTCTAAATATCTTGAAAAATAGACACTATCATTTGATATCTATTTACTTCTTTTGTCTTTTAGAGAACCAAACATTTTTTGGGTGTTTTTTTTTCAAATTTAGTTTACTTTATTTTCCCAAACCAGCATAGCATGTGAGCTCAGCAGAAACAGGTTGGGTGGAAACCCAGACAGCTACCAAAGAACACAGATCTCACTTTTTCCTGCAAACTCCTTCCCCTTCTTGAACCATTAGCTGTGAGTCACATTGCTAGCAAGTGGGAGCTGACTCTGGAAATAGACCCCAGAAAGGAGAAAGGAGGACAGGGATCTGCTGAGAGCAAACTGTCCTTGACAAGTCACAGCTCTTCTATTAGTGCAGTTTTTTTTTTTTCAAGATTGTAGGTATCTTAAATATATCAGGAGATAAATTCCAATTCAAGGTTTTTTCTAGAAGTCCTTCATTTCACCTATTTTTAGGTGTCCTGCTATTCATGCATAAACCCAGCCCCATCAAAGTCTTTTTGTAATGTAATCTTTACTGTATTTTCCATTACGATTTAGCCCCCTTACACCTTCCTTCCCCCAACAATAACCACACTGTTGTCCATGTCCATGAGTTCTTTTTCTTTTTTGCCCAATCCCTCTACCCCATAATTTTCCCCCACCCCACTACTGTCGTCTCAAAGTTTTTAATCAATTTAAAATTATGAACTCATTTCTTTCACCATCATTTAATTAACTATTCACATCTCTTAGAGAAAATTTTCAAAGCCTCTGAAAAACTACAGATATAGTGGTTTCAGCTGATTATTTATCCCTGAGAACCCTGAGGGTTGGAAGGATGAAGAAGAGCATATTTGCATAAGCTGGTATGTGGACTTCTGGTCACTGTTTCTCTGGACTATACTCACCTAACAGGTAGTTCCTGGATGGCACTGATTTATCTGATCGTGTCATTTCTATGGTGTGGCCAATATTTTCCTGCCCAGAAATTTGCATTATTGTAAAATGTAATTGCTACTCCAAGGTCTGAGGAAATATCAGGAACTCTCTTGTTTAGATAGACATGATGTTTGTATCTTCCTACCAAAAAATGGGAATGTTTTACAACAAAATTGATGTTTGTTTTATGTGCCAAGTATGATCAAGTGAATAAACACTAGTCCTAGGTGAATTAGGTTTCAAAGTCATTAATGAATCTTTCATGTAATCTTTTGGCAAGGATCCTGAAACATGCAGCAGTAGCGATAGTGTCCTCAGAGAACTGAAAATTCAAAATTACATTCAACACAGGACTTTTACACAAAATAAAAATTAAATGAAGTCCATTTAATATTTTAACAAATATCACCCCAATAAATAAAAAGAGAAAGTGAAAAAGAATAACCTTCCATGTTCCTCCTTTTTTTCAATAACATCTTTTAAAGTTAAATTTATTGGGGTGACACTGCTAGTAAGATTATATTAAGTTTCAAATGTACATTCCTACGATATGTGACCTGCATATTGTATCGTGTGCCCACTACCCAAAGTCAAATTATATTTTGCCACCATATATTTGACCCCCTTTAGCCTTTACTACCCCTCTCACCCTCTTTCCTCTGGAAACCACCCTACTGTTTTCTATGTCAATGAGTTTTTGTTTGTTTTTCTTATTTGTTCATTTATTGCTCTCAGCTTTATATGATACATATGAGTGAAATCATATGGTTCTTAACTTTTTCAGTCTGACTTATTTTGCTTAGCATGATATTCTCAAGGTCCAGCATTAAATAAATACTATTTATTTTTGTATTTTAAAAATAAAAATTATCAGCCCTGGCTGGCGTAGCTCAGTGAACTGAGCACGGGCTGCAAACCAAAGTGTCACAGGTTCAATTCCCAGGCAGGGTACATGCCTGGGTTGCAGGCCATGACCCCCAGCAACCGCACATTGATGTTTCTCTCTCTCTCTCTTCCTCCCTTCCCTCTCTGAAAATAAATAAATAAAATCTTTTTAAAAACTGAATAATGCAAGTAACTCCAAATAAAAATTTTTTTAAAATAAATAAATAAAATAAAAAAATAAAAATTATCAAGATTTTTGTCAATTCACATGTCTTTTTTTAGAAGTTATGGTTAAAAGAGGTTTCTAGAGGCAAGATTAGCACACTTTTACATGTCTAAAACAGATTCATTGCTGCTTTTCTTTGCTGACATCTTTCTAAGTTAATAAACAATATCTTCCACTCTCTCTGCATAGTATTTTCTGGTGATTATATTTTGTTAATTGTGATTTTATTTTCATCCTTCTGTCTACTTTTGTTAAACACTAGAAAAGACAAATTCTGGGATATGGCTTCATTCTTTTAACTTTTCCCCAAATTTTTGTTTTTGTTTTGAACACAAGCCATGGAAGCCTATTTCATAAAGTAGAAAAAATATATATCATATCAATAGAGTTTCATATCCAGATGTCCCAAATTATGGATCTTAGGAATCAAGTACTAATGTATTACCCTACCAAAAACTCCACACATGGATTCATATCTGAACATGTAGTAGAAGGGGTTCAACTTCAATAGAACTAAGAAAACTTTGGAAATCTGAGTGCTGGCACATAGTTTAGTAATATCCTGATGCATTGTACAATGCTGGTTACTGTTTGGGGTTCAAGTGGAACATCATCTAGTGTAGTCACTGCTTTATGTGTAGTAATGGTGTTGAGTGGCATAGGCTTCTCTGACATTTAAAGAACAAGATGTATTGAACTGATCATCAGAGAATATTTCTAGAACCATAGAAAATATTGAATGTATAATATTTGAATAAAAGGCCTTTTATGTAAATCCATTGCTACTTTGAATATCTGGATTTCTTTAGTGGCTAAGCTGGAGAATAGTGATGACTTCGAGTTTATTCCAAATTCATTGAGCTGACTATTAAGTGATAGGGAAATGTACTGACACAGCCACATCTGAATCATTAACTTTCCCTAAATTCACATTTCTACCAGAACCTACAGTGAAGTGGAAGATAATGCCATATAGTGGTTAGAAATATAGGCTTTAGGTACATGATTTTCTAACTTCTGTGCTGTACATCTAAAACTAATACAGAATACTATTGGGCGTAAACTGTAATTGAAAATAATTTAAATAAAATGAAATAAAATAAATCACCAGAAAAAAATATATAGGCTATCGTTCAAATCCCAGATACTTAACCTTCTATCAGAGTTACTTTGGGAGAGTTGCTTGACCTCTCTAAAGTTCACTTTCCTCAACCTTAAAATACAATAATAACAGTGTCTATCTTATAAGGCAGCATTGAGCATTAAATGAGATACTTGGTTAAAAATATATATATTTTAAAGGTCATTATTAACTATCTAATAAATGATATCCATTATAACAGTGTGATAAGGGTAGACAATATCTTTTTCAAGAAAATGGAGTTTAACTAGTAAGCATAGGTATTAAATTATTTGAATATAACTGAGACCCTAAAAATGTTGGCCATTCTACTTGAAATTCCTCTGCAGCAAGACCAGCTTATCTCCATTTCTCTTATGTCCAGTTGCATCTTTGGATAGCCACAGAGGTGGCTATCCTCTGTGGCTATCCTCTGTGGCTATCCAAAGGTAACAACACTTGGTAGCAGATTATTAGGGTTGAACTACCATCAAAAAGCATGTACCCTGGATATTCCTGAGTATGCAGAGGTAAGAAGGTTATTTGGTGTGAGTCTAAGTTTAAGAACACTAGCCAAGGCTTCACCCATGCTTTATCATATGAGAAGTTAGGAATTGATTTGAGAAGGAATGTATCTCCTTCTAAATGATCTTGTCTAAAAATATACAAGTTGTGCTCTTATGAAACTACTCATTTAAACTGGCTTATATTGATATATAATTTGAACATAATGCAAGTTATACATAAGAAAAAATAAAATTACTGATTCCATAGCTGAGCTCTTGGAATGTTCATTCTCTAAATGTAGAAATTGAGAAAAGTAACAAATGCATAAGTTGCTGGGGTTTATCCATGTTCTTATTACTGGGGACAAGAAGCAAAGAAACAGCTTTACCTACCTAGTATTCTAAACATAATATTGGGACAATGCTAGAGTGAGGAGATAAAAACAGTGGCTGGTCTGCCACTCTTGGGAAATCATTTTTCTATCCTCTCTCCCTAAGCTCTCAGAAGTACACTTATGGGTTATAAATCTAAACAGGTAGTCTTTTCCCAATGCTGCTTCTTCAAAGCATTTAAAATAAAATTCAAAAGGTAAAAAGATAATGTTACATATATTTTATTCATTATGCTATTACAGTTGTCCCATTTTCCCCCTTCATTTCCCTCTGCCCTGCACGCCCCCTCCCACCTACATTCTCCCCCTTTCCTTCATGTCCATGAGTCATACACATAAGTTCTTTGACTTCTACATTTCCCATAATATTCTTACCCTCCCCCTGTCTATTTCCTACCTACCATCTATGCTACTTATTCTCTGTACCTTTTCCCCCTCTCTCCCCCTCCTACTCCCCTGGTGCTAACCATTCCTGTGATCTCCATTTCTGAGGTTTTGTTCCTGTACTAGTTGTCTGCTAAGTTTCTTTTGGTTTTTCTTTTAGGTGTGGTTGTTAATGATTGTGAGTTTGCTGTTATTTTACTGTTCATATTTTTTATCTTCTTTTTCTTAGATAAGTCCCTTTAAAATTTTATATAATAAGGGCTTGGTGATGATGAACTCCTTTAAACTGACCTTATCTGAAAAGCACTTTATCTGCCCTTCCATTCTCAATGAAAGCTTTGCTGGATAGAGCAATCTGGGATGTAGGTACTTGCCTTTCATGACTTGGAATACTTCTTTCCAGCCCCTTTTTGTCTGCAAGGTCTCTTTTGAGAAATTAGCTGACAGCCTGATGGGAATTCCTTTGTAGGTAACTGTCTCCTTATCTCTTGCTGTTTCAGATTCTCTCCTTCATTTTAATCTTGGATAATGTAATTATGATGTGCCTTGGTGTGTTCCTCCTTGGGTCCATCTTTTTGAGACTGTCTGGACTTCCTGAACTTCCTGGAACTCTATTTCCTTTGCCAGATTGGGGAAGTTCTCCTTTATTATTTGTTCAAATAAGTTTTCTACTTGTTGCTCTTCCTCTTCTCCTTCTGGGCCCCCTATAATTCAGATGTTGGAATGTTTAAAGATGTCCTGGAGGTTCCTAAGCTTCTCTTCATTTGTTTGTTTGTTTTTTTAATTCTTATTTCTTCATTCTTTTCTGGTCGTATGTTTCTTTCTTCCTTCTGGTCCATTCCATTGATATGAGTCTCAATTTCCTTCCCATCACTATTGGTTCCCTGTACATTTTCCTTTATTTCACTTAACATAGCCTTCATTTGTTCATCTAATTTGTGACCAATTCAATCAATTCTGTGAGCATCCTGATCACCAGTGCTTTGAACTGTGCATCTGATAGGTTGGCTGTCTCTTCATTGCTTAGTTGTATTTTTTCTGGAGCTTTGATCTGTTCTTTCTTTTGGGCCTTTTTTTTTTTGTCTTGATGAACCTGTTACATAGTGAATGGAGGAGTCCTACATGTTCACCAGGGTGGGGCAGCCAAAACGCTGGGTTGTGGCATTATATGTGGCACAGGGATCTGAGATGGAACAATGACACTTGCTCCACCCTCTGACAGATTTCAGTTTCTTCCACCACTTCCTCCAAGCAAACTGGGCCCTGCTGGTGCTGAGTCCCGTGTTGGTGGGGTTTTATACATGCTAGGACCCTGTGGGTCTCTCCAACAAACTCTCCTGTGAAGATGGGAGTATCTCCCGGCACCTCAAACCCCACAAGTGTTTTCAATTACTGTTTTGATGCTTTATTTCCTCCTGCTGGGACCCTGGGTTGTGCACTCTGTCTTGCTCCCCAGTTTTGCCTGGGTTTAACTGCACACGAATATGGGACCACCCAGTTCCACAAGCCAAGCCCCTCCACAATCCTCCACCTCACTGGGTCCTCCTGCTGCTGCCCTGCATACCGGAGGTCCACCAGCCACAGCTCTTTTTTCTTTTTTTTTGCCGAGACCCCTCTCTGCCCAGCCACCTGACTCTGCCTCTCCTACTGGTCTGAATGAATGTGTTTACTTTACCTCCTTGGTTTTCAGACTTCCATACAGTTCACTTTTCTGTCAGTACTTGTTGTTAATCTTGTTTCTAAATTGCTGCTGTCCTTATTTTGGTTATGTGAGAAGGCACAGTGTGTCTACCTATGCCTCCATCTTGGCCCGAAGTCTAAAAAGACAATTTTTGTGTGTGTGTTTGTTTGTTTGTTTGTTTGTTTTCATTGTTGTTCCAGTATAGTTTTCTTAAAAAGACAATTTTTAAGAAGCCAAGTAAGGTAAGAATGGTTCCATAATGACTTGGCTTTTCTGGCCTGAGGATCATCTTTGTCATTTCTTTCAACTCATCCAGAAGGTCACAAACTAGTGCTTAAATTCTGCCCATACACATTACTAGACAGTATAGATGAACAGATCATGAGTTCAGAAGCCAAAAACTACCCATCTGAGGAATATATCCACTGGGGCTAGGGGTAGGGGTGGACAGAGACAAGGTGATGCACCACACAACATATGATAAAAAAAAAGAATTAGGGGGTGAGCAACTCCAGGGGACAACATGTTGCTAAAAGGAACAGATTGGCCAGTTGGACTGGGAAAAAATCGCCCAGGGACTATGAACACCTGCCCAGAGACCTGGGAGGAGTAAGGGACTCTAGCCGACAGGACCAGGGGCAGCCTGGAAAGGCACCTGCACCCCTAGCCTGGTGGAAGTGCAGATGGGTGGAGAGTACAGAACCGGGCCACGCTCTGCTCACGCCCCGTAGGGAGGCCTGAATCTCGCGCTGTGATCCCAGGAGGGACATGGCACTTGGTGCGTTCCTACAGTGGTGGCTCAGAGATTTCCAGCCAGTCCCACCGGGGGAGCAGGGAAAGGCGCCAACACCCGTTCGGAGTGTGGTTCAGCGGGGAACATGGAGCTGGAAACGGCTTGGCTCGCGCACCGTCAGGATGACTGACTCTTGCGCACTTTGATCCCAGAAGGGTCACAGCGAGGCGTTAAGGGCGATCCTAGACTCCGAATCTCAAAAGTTTGGGGGAGGGGCGCAACCTTTTACAATCCCCAGGGAGGGTGCAGTGAATCCCAAAATGTCTCAGGTGCCTCCTGAGATCATAGAGCTGGAACCCTGCAGGACTCCAGAGTCCGGAAGAATGTGGAAGTGAGATCCAAAGAGCCAGTGTGTTCGGGAGCGCCCAGGGTACCTGACAGACATGCTGAGGTCTGGCTGGGAGAGAGAGAAGCATTTCAAAGGTCCCTCAGCCAGCTGAAGCCAGCAAGATCAGAAAAACTGGTCTGGCCAGTTAGAAACCAACAAGAGGGGTTTTTTTTGGTTTTGGGGGGGGGGTTGGTTTTGTTTGGTTTCTCTGGCTGTTGTTGGTTGATTGATTTTATCTTGTGTTTTATGTGACATTTTATTTTTCAATTCTTATTATTTTTATCTCACAATCCCTTATGTTTCTCTTCCATTCATCCTAATATTATTCTTTCCACTCCAAATTTATCTCTCCTGCACTACATCTTCTGCTTTTCTTTCCTTTTTTTTTAATCTTGCAAGTTACTGTAAATTTGTATTATCTTTTTCTCACTCTTCTGACATTTTTTATTTTAATAATATTTTGGTATTCTTTTTCTTTCTGTATAATCTTCTTTGCTTGGCTGGTTATACTGTCATTTGATAGGTTCCCCCTTGTACCTCAGTCACAAGGTGTTGATAAGTTACTATCCTTCATCTGTGTTCCATTAATACACTTCTCAAGGTTCTATACTCTTTATTCTTGTTATCTAGACCTCATCGATTCTGCCACAAGACTGTCACTTTACTATTACTGCTAGTAAGACCTCGTCTATGCAATTGTAAATGCTTCTCAATACCCCTACCTGATCTCAGCCCACTTTGCAATTTTCTGAACTATACTATTGTGGGGGTTGTCTCTATTCTTTTACTCACTACTCCTATATACTAACCTTTAGTCCAACCCTACCTTAGAATCTGACCTCCCACAGCCTCACAGCTTTCTAGATCCAACTAACAATCCTCTTGTCCCCAATAAGAGTCTTACCTTCTTTCCATTCTTTCTAAAACATGGATAGTGGGGTGGAGGATCATGGTTAACACTAGGATAACCCATCTCTTCTCTACTGGCTGCCAAAGTAAATATCATAGTATACTGTCTTGCTGTTTTAAACCATTTTGCCTTACTCCTCCAACCGATCACAAAAAAGAATAGGGGAAAGCTGTGAGCACCAGGATACACGAAGGAGATTGCACCACTGAATCTCACAAATATTCTACCACAGAACTTCACACCATAATTACAGGGAATCAGAATAGATCAAATTAACAAAAAAAGAATAAAAAAAAAAAGAAACCCACGAACAATGAGAAAACAAAGAAACAACCCCCAATTGAAGGGAAACAAGGAAGCCTCAGGAAAAATTCTAAATGAAATAGAGGCAACTCAACTATCAGATAGTGAGTTCAAAACAATGATTACCAGGAAGTTCAATGAACTCACAATGAGCTTTCAGAAATTAGAGGGAAACTATATCAATCTCACTGCAAACTATATAAACATAAAAAAGGAAATAGAAACTCTCAACAAAGGTCAAGAGGAAATGAACAATACAATTTCTGAACTGAAGAACACAGTAGAAGGAATGACAAGCAGGATTGATAAAGAAGAAGATCGGATTAGCGAGCTGAAGGAAAAAGTAGAAAACAGCATCCAGAAAGAGCAAGAAAAGGAAAAGAGTCTCAGAAAGAATGAAGATGGATTAAGAGAAATGCAAGACAATATGAAACGTAATAATATCCATATAATAGGGATAGCAGAAGGAGAAGAAGAGGAGCAAGGGATCGAAAACCTAGTTGAACAAGTAATGAAGGAGAACTTCCTTAATTTGATGAGAGAAAAAGTCACACAAATCCAGGAAACACAGAGAGTCCCAATCAAGAGGAACCCAAAGAGACCCACCCCACGGCACATCATAATTAAAATGACAAAATTTCAAGACAAAGAGAGAATCCTAAAGGCAGCAAGGGAGAAACAGTAAGTAACATACAAGGGAGCCCCAATAAGGAAAACAGCTGACTTCTCAATGGAAACACTTCAAGCCAGAAGAGAATGGCAAGAAATACTCCAGGTAATGAGAACCAGAGGTCTGCAACCAAGGCTACTATATCGAGCAAGGTCCTCGATCAAGAGAAGGCCAAATAAGAAGCTCCCCAGACAAAAGAAGTCTAAAAGAATACACCTCCACCAAACCAGCTCTGCAAGAGATTCTAAAAGGACTGCTTTAAGGAAGGGAGGGAAAAGAGAGAGAGAGAGAGAGAGGAACACATGTACATAAAAGACAATGAATAAGTACCTATCAATAATAGCCTTAAACATAAATGGATTAAATGCTCCAATCAAAAGACATAGAATAGCTGATTGGATAAGAAAAAATGACCCACATATCTTCTGTCTACAAGAGACCCACCTCAGGATAAAAGACCTACACAGGCTGAAAGTGAAGGGCTGGAAACAAATCTTCCAAGCAAATGGACAGGAATAAAAAGCCAGGGTATCAATACTCATATCAGACAAAATACACTTCCAAAAAGGGTCCATAAAGAGAGACCCAGAAGGTCACTTCACAATACTCAAGGGAAGAATACATCAAGAAGACATAAATATTGTAAATATATATGCACCCAAAATAGGAGCGCCAAAATATATAAAGAAAATCTTAGAGGACTTCAAGAAAGATATGGACAGCAACACAATTATAGTGGGAGATTTTAACACCCCACTATCAAAAATGGACAGATCTTCTAAACAAAATATCAATAAAGATATTGTGGCATTGAACAATACCCTTGAGGAAATGGACTTTACCGATATATACAGAGCCCTCCATCCAAAAGAAGCTAAATATACATTCTTTTCAAATGTACATGGAACATTCTCAAAGATAGGCCACATGATAGGACACAAAACAAGCCTCAAGAATTTCAGAAAATTGAAATCATACCAAGCATTTTCGCAGACCACAAGGGACTGAAGCTAGAAACCACCCCAAGGAAAAAAAACAAAAACACTCAAAATCATGGGGATTAAATAGCATGCTATTAAACAATAAATGGGTCAAGAATGATATTAGGGAAGAAATCAAAAGGTTCCTGGAAACAAATGAAAATGAACTCACAACAACCCAAAACTTATAGGACACAGCCAAGGCAGTCCTGAAAGGGAAGTTCATAGTGATGCAGGCCCACCTAAAAAGGTTAGAAACATTCCAAACAAACAACCTAAACCTACATCTACAAGAACTCGAGGAACAACAACAAAGGCAGCCCAGAGCAAGCAGAAGGAAGGAAATAACCAAGATCAGAGCAGAATTAAATGACATAGAGACTAAAAGCACAATTCTAAGGATCAATGAATCCAAGAGCTGGTTCTTTGAAAAGATAAACAAAATCAACAAGCCTTTAAGCAGACTCATCAAGAAAAAAGAGACAAGACCCAAATAAACACAATCAGAAATGAAAGAGGAGAGATTACAACAGATACCACAGAAATACAAAGGATTGTAACAAATTACTACAAAGAGCTGTATGCCAAGAAATTTGAAAACCTAGATGAAATGGACAAATTTCTAGAAAAATATAATCTTCCAAAACTCAATGAAAAAGAAGCAGAAAGCCTGAACAGACCAATAACAACAAAAGAAATTGAAGCAGTAATCAAAAAACTCCGAACACACAAAAGTCCGGGACCAGATGGATTCACAGGAGAATTCTACAAAGCATTTAAGGAAGAGCTAACCCCTATTCTTCACAGACTATTCCAAAAAATCCAAAAAGATCGGAGTCTCCCAAACTCTTTTTATGAGGCCAACATCATCTTAATTCCAAAACCAGATAAAGACACAACAAAGAAAGAAAATTTCAGGCCAGTCTCACTGATGAACATTGACGCTAAAATCCTCAAGAAAATACTGGCAAACTGCATCCAACAATACATTAAAAAGAGCATACACCATGACCAAGTGGGATTCATTCCAGGGATGCAAGGATGGTTCAATATTCGCAAGTCAGTAAATGTAATACATCACATAAACAAAAGCAAAGACAAAAACCATATGATCATATCAATTAATGCAGAAAAAGCATTTGATAAGGCACAGCACCCATTTATGATAAAAACACTCAGCAAAGTGGGAATAGAGAGAGCATTCCTCAACATAATGAAGGCCATATATGAGAGACCTACAGCCAACATCATACTCAATGGGCAAAAATTAAAATATTTTCCACTAAGATCAGGAGCAAGACAAGGCTGTCTATATTCACCACTTCTATTCAATATAGTACTGGAAGTTTTAGCCACAGCAATCAGACAAGAAAAAGAAATAAAAGGAATCCAAATCAGAAAGGAGGAAACAAAACTGTCACTGTTTGCAGATGACATGATAGTGTACATAGAAAGTCCTATAGACTCCACAAAAAAACTGCTTGACCTAATAAATGAATTTGGCAAAACAGTGGGATACAAAGTCAATATCCAGAAATCAAAGGCATTTCTGTACACCAACATTGAAACAGCAGAAGCAGAGATCAAGGAAAAAATCCCATTCGAAATAGCAAAAAGAAAAATAAAATACCTAGGAATAAACCTAACCAAAGAGGTAAAAACCTGTATTCAGAAAACTACATAACACTTAGGAAAGAAATCAAGGAAGACACAAACAAATGGAAACATATACCATGTTCATGGACTGGAAGAATTAATATCATCAAAATGTCGATACTACCCAAAGCAATTTACACATTCAATACAATACCTATTAAAGTACCAATGGCTCATTTCACACACATAGAACAAACACTTCAAAAATTTATATGGAACCATAAACGACCCCGAATAACTGCTGCAATTTTGAGAAAGAAGAGTAAAGTAGGAGGGATCACAATACCCGACACTAAACTATAGTACAAGGCCACTGTAATCAAAACTGCCTGGTACTGACATAAAAACAGGCACATGGACCAACTGAACAGAACAGAGAGCCCAGAAATAAACCCAAGCCTCTACGGTCAATTAATATTTGACAAAGGAAGCAGCAACATAAAATGGAATAAAAATAGCCTCTTCAACAAATGGTGTTGGGACAACTGGACAGCCACGTGCAAAAAAATGAAACTCGAGCACCAACTTACACCTTATACAAAAATAGATTCAAGGTGGATAAAATACTTAAATATAAAACGTGACACCATTAAAGTCCTAGAAGAGAACGTAGGTAGGAAAATCTCAGATATTTCATGCAGAAACTTTTTTACTGACTTGTCTCCTAGAGCAAGGGACATAAAGGAAAGAATAAACAAATGGGACCTAATCAAAATAAAAAGCTTTTGCACAGCTAAAGAAAACAGTATCAAAATAAAAAGAGAACCAAGTGTATGGGAAACCATATTTGCCAATGATACCTCAGACAAGGGTTTAATCTCCAAAATATATAAAGAACTTACACAACTCCATTCTAAGAAGACAAGTGACCCAATTAGAAATGGGCAAAGGACTTGAACAGACACTTCTCCAAGGAGGACATACAGAAAATCCAAAGACACATGAAATGATGCTCAATATCGCTAGCCATCAGAGAGATGCAGATTAAAACCACAATGAGATACCACTTCACACCAGTCAGAATGGCCATCATAAAGCAACAAACAACAAGTGTTGGAGAGGATGTGGAGAAAGGGGATCCCTAGTGCACTGTTGGTGGGACTGCAGACTGGTACAACCACTATGGAAAGCAGTTTGGAACTTCCTCAGAAAACTAAAAATGGATCTGCCTTTTGACCTGGCAATTCCACTGCTGGGACTATATCCTAAGAACACTAAAACACCAATACAAAAGAACATTTGCACCCCGATGTTCATAGCAGCACAATTTACAATAGCTAGGTGCTGGAGGCAACCTAGATGCCCATCAGTAAATGAATGGATCAAAAAACTATGGTACATTTACACAATGGAATTCTATACAGCAGAAAGAAAGAAGGAGCTCCTACCCTGTGCAACAGCATGGATGGAGCTGGAAAGCATTATGCTAAGCGAAACAAGCCAGGCAGTGAAAGACAAATACCACATGATATCACCTTTAACAGGAACCTAAACAACAAAACAAAAAAACAAGCAAAATATAACCAAAGACACTGAAATAGGGGATAGTCTGACAGCGACCAGAGGGGACAGAAGAGGGAATTTCAGGGGGGGAATGGGTAGGGTTTACAGGAACAAATTTGGAGGACACATGGACAAAAACTAGGGGTGGGGGGTAATGGGTGGGGGAAGAGGGGAGGGTTGGGTGGGTGGGCTGGAATGGGAGTAGGTGGGAGAAAACTGTACTTGAACAATGACTAAAATAAAATTTAAAAAAAAAAAAAGAACTTACATGACTACACTCTAAGAAGACAAGTAACCCAATTAAAAAATGGCCAAAGGACTTGAAGAGACACTTCTCCAAGGAGGACGTACAGAAGATCCAAAGACACATGAAATGATGTTCAATATCGCTAGCTATCAGAGAGATGCAAATTAAAACCACAATGAGATACAACTTCACACCAGTCAGAATGGCCATCATAAACAAAGCAACAAACAACAAGTGTTGGAGAGGTTGTGAAGAAAAGGGGACTCTAGTGCGCTGTTGGTGGGGCTGCAGACTGGTACAACCACTATGGAAAGCAGTATGGAACTTCCTCAGAAAACTAAAAATGGATCTGCCTTTTGACCCTGCAATTCCACTGCTGGGACTATATCCTAAGAACATTAAAACACCAATCCAAAAGAACCTTTGCACCCCAATGTTCATAGCAGCACAATTTACAATAGCTAGATGCTGGAAGCAACCTAGATGCCCATCAGTAAATGAATGGATCAAAAAACTATGGTACATTTACACAATGGAATTCTATGCAGCAGAAAGAAAGAAGGAGCTCCTACCCTTTGCAACAGCATGGATGGAGCTGGAAAGCATTATGCTAAGCGAAACAAGCCAGGCAGTGAATGACAAATACCATATGATCTCACCTTTAACTGAAACCAAAACAACAAAACAAATAATCAGGCAAAATATAACCAAAGACACTGAAATAAAGGGCAGACTGACAGTGACTAGAGGGAAGAGAAGAGGGAATTTTAGGGGAGAATGGGAAGGGTTTACAGGAACAAATTTAAAGGACACATGGACAAAAGCTAGGGGGAGGGTGGTAATGGGAGGGAAGTGGGGAGGGTTGGGTGGGTGAGCTGGAATGGGAGTAAAGGGGAGAAATCTGTACTTGAACAGTGATTAAAATAAAATTAAAATAAAATAAAGCAGTCTTTTTTAGAATATCTTTTTTAAAAAGTGTTATAAAATTAGGCAGTAAAACCAGAAGACACTACAAAAAAGAAAATTAGAGGCCAGTATCACTGATGAACACAGATACAAAAATTCTCAACAAAATACGAGTAAACCAAATTCAACAGTACATTAAAAAGATTATACACCAAGATCGAGTGAGATTTATTGCAGAAATGCAAGGATGGTTTAACATCCACAACTCAGTTAATGTGATACACCATACCATCAACAATAAGATGATCATCTCAATACACCCAGAAAAAGCATTTGACAAATTTCAACATTCATTTTATATTTTAAGAAAATTCTCATCAAGAATCCCTGGCAAAGTGGAGGACCATGCAGGCAGGAGTGGCTGAAGGTGAAACTGAGACTCAAAGCTGACTGTGGACTACAGTGGTTGCCACAGTGGGAAAAACTCTCAGTCTCACAAGGACTCCATTGAAAGTGCACTAGAGACCAGGAGGCAAGCTGAATTGTTGCCTCTCTGGCCTCTCCCCCAAAGGCAGTGCCACAGCACAGCAAGGATGGTTGCCTTGCCCCCTTACAACTTATCAGGTGCACCAACATAAAGAAATATGGCTCAAATGAAAGAAGAGAGCAAAACCTCAGAACTAAGTGATGAGAAGATAGCCAACCTATCTGATGGAGAATTGAAGGCCCTGGTAATCAAAATGCTCACAGAACTGATTGAGCTTGGTTGAAAAATGAAAGAACAAATGAAAAATACCCAACATGAAATAAAGGAAAATATTCAGGGAATCAACAGTGACAGGAAGGAAGCCATGATTCAAAGCAATGATTTGGAACAAAAGAAAGAAAGGAACATCCAACCAGATCAGAATGAAGAAACAAAAATCAAAAAAAAATGAAGAGAGGCTTTTGAACCCCTTTCACAACTTGAAATGTTCCAATATCTGAATTATAGGGGTGCCAGAAGGAGAAGAACAGCAGCAATAAATTGAAAACTTACTTGAACAAATAATGAAGGAAAACTTCCCCAATCTGGGGAAGGGAAAAGAGTTCCAGGAAGTCTAGGAAACTCAGAGAGGCCCAAATAAGTTGGACCCAAAGAGGAACAAACCAAGGCACATCATCATTAAGGAACCCAAGATTAAAGACAAAGAGAAAATCCTAAGAGCAGCAAGAGAAAAAGGAGTCAGTTACCTACAAAGGAGTTCCCATAAGACTGTCAGCTGATTTCTCAAAAGAAACCTTATAGGCTAGAAGGGGCTGGAAAGAAGTATTTGAGTCATGAAAGGCAAGGACCTACATCCAAGAATACTCTATCCAGCAAAGCTTTCATTTAGAATAGAAGGGCAGACAGAGTGCTTCCCAGATAAGGTCAAGTTAAAGGAGTTCATCATCACCAAGCCTTTATTATATGAAATGTTAAAGGACTTATCTAAGAAAAGAGAGATCAAAACTATGAACAGTAAAATGACAACAGACTCACAACTCTCAACAAACAAACCTAAAAAAAGGAAAAACAATGAAAACAAAAACTAGACAAACAACTAGAACAGGAACAGAATCAGAGAAATGGACATCACATGGAGGGTTTTCAGTGGGGAAAGGGAAGAGAGGAATGCGGGGAAAAGTGTACCGGGAAGAAGAAACATAATTGGTAGGCATAAAATAGATGGGGAGAGGTCAAAATGGTATAAGAAACAGAGAACTCAGAGAACTTCTATGTACAACCCATGGACATGAACTAAGGGTGTGGGAATGCTGGAGGGTTGGGGGTTCAAGGTGAAGGGGGGATAAAGGGGGAAAATTGGGGAAACTGTAATAGCATAATCAATAAAATATACTTAAAAAAAAAGAAAGAAAACTCTCAACAAAGTAGGTATAAAGGAAACTTACCTCAACATAATGAAGGCTATATGTAACAAGCCCACATCTAATATCATACTCAACAGTGAACAACTAAAGGCTTTTCCTCTAATATCAGGAACAAGACAAGATGTCCGCTTTCGCCATTATTATTTAATATAGTATTAGACGTTTTGGAAACAGTAATCAGACAAAAAAAGAAAAGGCATTTAATTGGAAAAGAAGAAATAAACATTATTTGCAGATGACATGATACTGTATATATTTTTTATTTTATGTCTATTTGTTATTTTAGAGATGGGGAAGGGATGGAGAAGGAAAGGAAAAGAAACACCAATGTGAAACAGAAACACCCATTGGCTGACTTCTGTACACACCTCAGCTGGGGACCGAACCTGCAACCCAGGCATATGCCCTGACTGGGAATTAAACTGGCAATCTTTCAGTCTGAAGGGCAACATCCAACCAAATCAGCCACACCAGCTGGGGCATGATACTGTATATAAAAATCCCAAAGATTTCACCAAATATTACTAAAATTAATAAATGAATTCAACAAAGTTGTAGAATAAAAAAATTATATACAGAAATCTATTGTATTTCTATAAACTAAAAACGAATGATCAAAAAAAGAAATTAAGGTAACAGTCTTATTTATATTTTCATCTAAAAGAATAAAATACCTAAGAATAAACTTAACTAAGAAGCCCTGGCTGGTGTGGCTCAGTGGATTGAGACCCTACCTGCAAACCAAAAGATTGCAGGTTCAATTCCCAGTCAGGGCATATGCCTGGGTTGCAGGCCAATGTTTCTCTCCCTCTTCCTCCCTCCCTTCCCTTTTCTCTAAAAATAAATAAATAAAATCTTTAAAAAATAAAATAAATTTAACCAAGAAGATGAAAGACTGTACTCTGAAAACTATAAGTAAAGAAAGAAATTGAAGTGGACACAAATAAATAGGATATACCATGCTCATAGAATTGAAGGATTAATACTATTAAAACATCCAGAAAACTTCTGGCCAAGATGGAGGCATAGGTAGACACACTGTGCCTCCTCACACAACCAAGATAGGGACAACAACAATTTAGAAATAGAATAACAACCAGAGCTGACAGAAAATTGAACTGTATGAAAGTCAGACAACCAAGGAGTTAAAATAGACATGTTCATCCAGACCAGTAAGAGAGGCAGAGTCGGGCAGCCAGGTGGGGGTCCTAGCGCAGAGAGCAGAGAGCATTGGGACTGGGCATATAAGGCATCCAGGGCCTACAAGACCACAGCTGGCAGACCCCGGTAGAGGGTTGGTAACTGGCAGACCCAGTAAGGTGGTGATAGTGAAGCAAGGCACTGCAAGCAACCCAGGATCCAAGTGATAGGAAATAGAGCCTTGGGGCACTGACTGAAAACACCTGGGGGGTTGAGGCGCTGGGAGAGACTCACAGCCTCATGGGAGAGGTCTTTGGAAAGTCCCACAGGGTGTACAAGCCCACCCACACAGGAATTGGCACCAAAGGGGCCCAGTTTGCTAGGAGGAAGGGGCAGAAGGAACTGAAGTCCAACGGAGAGTGGAGCAAGCACCATTGTTCCCTCTTGGACCCTGCCCCCACATACAGCGTCACAACCCAGTGACTGCAGTGCCCCACCCTGGTGAACACCTAAGGCTCTGCCCCTCATAAATAACAGGTGCGACCAGACCAAAGAAAAAAAAGCAACAGAGAGAGAGCCAACCTATCAGATGCACTGGTGATCAGGATGGTCACAGAATTGGTTGATTTCAGTTGCAAATGCGATGGAAAAATGAAGGCTATAATACGTGAAATGAAGAAAAATGCACAGGAAACCAATAGTGATGGAATGAAAGCTGGGTCTCACATCAATGGAGTGGACCAGACAGAAAACAAAATGTACAATCAGAAAATAATGAAGAAATAAGAATTCAAAAAAAAATGAGGAGAGGCTTAGGAACCTCCAGGACATCTTTAAACATTCCAACTTCTGAATTATAGGGGTACCAGAAGGAGAAGAGGAAGAGGAACAAGTGGAAAACATTTGAACAAATAATAAAAGAGAACTTCCCCAATCTGGCAAAGGAAATAGACTTCCAGGAAGTTCAGGAACCTCAGAGAGTCCCAAAGAAATTGGACCCAAGAAGAAACACACCAAGGCACATCAGAATTACATTAGCCAAGGTAAAAAATGAAGGAGAGAATCTGAAACAGCATGAGATAAGGAGACAGTTACCTACAAAGGAGTTCCCATCAGACTGTCAGCTGATTTCCCAAAAGAGACCTTACAGGCAAGAAGGGGCTGGAAAGAAGTATTCCAAGTCATGAAAGGCAAGGACCTATATCCTAGATTACTCTGTCCAGCAAAGCTTTCATTTAGAATAGAAGGTCAGATAAAGTGCTTGTCAGATAAGGTCAAGTTAAAGGAGTTCATCATCACCAAGCCCTTATTTTATGAAATGTTAAAGGGACTTATCTAAGAAAAGAAGATTTAAAAAAAAACATGTATAGTAAAAGGACAGCAAACTCACAATTATTAACAACCATACCTAAAACAAAAACAAAAACAAACTAAGGAAACAACTAGAACAGGAACAGAGCCACAGAAATGGAGATCACATGGAGGGTTAACAACAGGGGAGTGGGAGGAGGAGGGAAGGGGAAAGGTACAGAGAATAAGTAGCATAGATAGTAGGTAGAAAATAGACAGAGGGAGGACAAGAATAGTATGGGAAATGTAGGAGCTAAAAAACTTATGACACATGGACATGAACTAAAGTAGGGGGAATGCGGGTGGGAGAGGGTGTGAAGTGTGGAGGGAAATAAAGGGGGATAATGGGACAACTGTATTAGCATAATGAATAAAATATATTTTAAAATATTGAATAAAAGAAATTTAAAAATAAAATAAAATATTCATACTACCCAGAGCAATTTAGATTTAAAGCAATACCTATAAAAATACCAATGACATTCTTCTCAGAACTAGAAAAAGTAATTTTAAAATTTGTGTGGAACCAAAAAGGACCACGACTAGCCAAAACAATATTGAGAAAGAAGAATAAAGTTTAAGGTATCATGCTCCCAGATCTCAAACTGTATTACAAAACTATAGTAACCAAAAAATATTGTACTGTTACAGAACAGAATAGAGAGCCCAGAAATAAATACTCTCCTATATGCTTGGTTAATCTATGACACAAGAGGCAAGCACATACAATGAGGAAATGACAATCTCTTCAATAAGTGGTATCGGAAAAACTGGACAGATACATGAAAAAAAAAACCTCAACCACTGTCTGATAACATTTACAAAAATGAACTCAAAATTAATTAAGGACTTAAATGTAAGCCCTAAAGTCATGCAACTCCTAGAAGAAAACATAGGAAGTAAATACTTTGACATCAATCTTAGTATTTTTTTTCTAATTATTGTTCAAGTACAGTTGTCTCCATTTTCCCCTTACCACTGCCCTCCACCCCACCCATCCCCACCTCCCACCCTTGATCCTGCCCTCTTTGGCTTTTTCCATGTGACCTTTATACATGTTCTTTGACAACCCTTCCTCTATTTCCCCCCACTATCCTCTCCTACCTCCCCTCTGGTTACTGTTAGTTTGTTCTTTATTTCAATGTCTTTGGTTATATTTTACTTGCTTGTTTGTTCTATTGATTAGATTCCACTTATAGGTGAGATTGTATGGTATTTGTCTTTCACTGCCTGGCTTATTTCACTTGGTATAACACTCTCCAGATCCATCCATTCTGTTGCAAAGGGTAGGAGCTCCTTCTTTCTTTCTGCTGTATAGTATTCTATTGTATAAATGTACCATAGTTTTTTGATCCACTCATTTACCGATGGACACTTAGGTTGCTTCCAACATTTGGCTATTGTAAATTGTGCTGCTATGAACATTAGGATGCATAGGTTCTCTTGAATTGGTGTTTCAGGATTCTTAGGGTATAATCCCAGCTGTGGAATTGCTGGATCAAAAGGCAGTTCCACT
Organism: Phyllostomus discolor; assembly: GCF_004126475.2. NCBI lineage: Eukaryota > Metazoa > Chordata > Mammalia > Chiroptera > Phyllostomidae > Phyllostomus > Phyllostomus discolor. Next base: position 161,606,308 of record NC_040904.2, on the reverse strand, counting down.
TTTGGAACTGCCAGTAAAAGTGACAGTATGGAGGAAATTCCATACTGTTTTCCACCAGTCTGAAACCTGGCTGCACCAGTCTACATTCAGTCTTAGTAATATTTTTTTGGATGTGTCCCCTCGAGCAAAGGAAACAAAAACAAAAATAAATAAATAAATGAGACTTCATCAAACTAAAGTATACCATTATAGTAAAGGATATAAAAATCAAATGAAAAGACAACCTACTGAATGGGAGATTATATTTGGAAATAATATATCCTATAAGGGCTTAATATCTAAAATATATAAGAACTCACATGACTAACAAAAAAAAAGTGAACAATCTGATCCAAAAATGAGCAGAGGATATTTCAGATGTTTCATAAACAGGTATTTCTCCAAAGAAGACATAGAGATGGGCAACATACATGTAAAAGATGCTCAGCCCTGGCTGGCATAGCTCAGTGGATCGAGCACGGGCTGCAAACCAAAGTGTCGCAGGTTCGATTCCCAGTCAGGGTACATGCCTGGGTTGCAGGCCATTACCCCCAGCAACCGCACATTGATGTCTCTCTCTCTATCTGTCTCCCTCCCTTCCCTCTCTAAAAATAAATAAAATCTTTAAAAAAGAAAAAGATGCTCAACATCACTAATCATCAGGAAAATGCAAGTTAAAACCATAATGAGATACCACCTTCACCAGTCAGAATGGTAATTATCAAAAAGTCAACAAATAACAAGTGTTAGCAAGGATGTTGAGAAAAGGGAACTTTGTGCACTGTTGGTGGGATTATAAATTGGTGCAGCCACTATGAAAACAGTATAGAGATTCCTCAAAAAACTAAAAATAAAACTACCATAGACCCAGCAATTCAACTTCTGGGTATTTATTCTAAGAAATAGAAAACACTAATTCAAAAAGATATATAAACCCCTATGTTTATTGTACCATTATTTACAATAACCAAGACAGGAAGCAACCTAGGTAACCATCAACAAGAACTAAATCTTGACAGACATGACAAATGAATGAACTGAGAGGGTATTGTACTAAGTGAAAGTCAGACAGAGAAAGACAAATAATGTATGTTCACTTACATGCAAAATCTTTTTTAATATATTTTATTGATTATGCTATTACAGTTGTCCCATTTCCCCCTTCTCTCCCCTCCACCCTGTACCCCCTCTCCCACCCACGTTCCCCCCTTTAGTTCATGTCCATGTGTCATACTTATGAGTTCTTTAGCTTCTACACTTCCCATACTATTCTTGCCCTCCCCCTATCTATTTTCAACCTACAATCTATGCTACTTATTCTCTATACCTTTCCCCCTCTCTCCTCCTCCCACCCCTACTGCTAGCCCCCCATGTGCCCTCCATTTCTGTGGTTCTGTTCCTATTCTAGTTGTTTACTTAGTTTCTTTTGGTTTTGCTTTAGGTGTGGTTGTTAATAATTGTGAGTTTGCTGTCCTTTTACTATACATGTCTTTTCTTTATCTTCTTTTCTTAGATAAGTCCCTTTAGCATTTCATAAAATAAGGGCTTGGTGATGATGAACTCCTTTAATTTGACCTTATCTGAAAAGCACTTTATCTTCTCTTCCATTCTAAATGAGAGCTTTGCTGGATAGAGCAGTCTGGGATGTAGGTCCTTGTCTTTCATGACTTGGAATATTTCTTTCCAGCCCCTTCTTGCCTGTAAGGTCTCTTTGGAGAAATCAGCTGACAGTCTGATGGGAACTCCTTTGTAGGTGACTGTCCCCTTATCTCTTGCTGCTTCTAGGATTCTCTCCTTCGTTTTTACCTTGGCCAATGTAATGATGATGTGCCTTGGTGTGTTTCTTCTTGGGTCCAACTTCTTTGGGGCTCTCTGCGCTCCTTGGATTTCTTGGAAGACTGTTCCCTCTGCCAGTTTGGGGAAGTTCTCCTTTATTATTTGTTCAAATAACTTTTCCACTTGTTGGTCCTCCCCTTCTGGTACCCCTATAATTCGGATGTTGGAACATTTAAAGGTGTTCTGGATGCTCTTAAGCTTTTCCTCGATTTTTTGAATTCTTATTTCATCATGCTTTCCTGCTTGGTTGATTCTATCTTCCTTCTGGTCCACTGTATTGTTTTGAGACTCAGATTCCTTCCTTTCACTATTGGCTCTCCTCCGTATATCTTCCTGCATCTCTTTTATGGTAACCTGCATCCTTTCATCTGAATTGCGCCCAAAGTCAACCAATTCCGTGAGCTTTCTGATCATCAGTGTTTTCAACTACGCATCTGATAGATTGGCTATTTCTTGTTTGCTCAAAAGGATGAGTCCTGGGGGACTGATCTGTTCTGTTGGAAACATATCTTATGTCTTTCCCTGTCTCTCCTTTTTTCTTTTTTTCCGGTCTGGTCGCTCTTGTTACGGTGGGGGGCGGAGCCTTAGGTGTTCACCGGGGCTGGGCACCCCAGTCACTAGATTGTGACGTTATATGTGGGGGCGGGAGCAGGAGCGGGGAAGGGAGGGAACAATGGCAGTAGTTCTGTTCTCCTGGGCTCAGACACTTCTTTGGGATCCTGGGCTGCGAGCTGTGCCCTGGTCCACAATCACTGCCTCACTGGGTCCCCCAGCCGCAGCTTGCGTACTCAGGGATCACCGCTGCATTCTTGCACCCCATATGGCTGTTGCGCCAATTTTGCACCACATTTTCCCCTACCTCCGCACGCCGCCGCCCTGCGCCAGCCCCGTGCCTGCCTGGCTCGTCGTCCCCTACCAGTCTGGATGTATGGGTCTACTTCAACTTCTTGGCTGTCCGACTTCCACTCAGATAAATCCTCTGTCAGTTTTGAGTGATATTCTATCTGTAAATTATTGTTGTTCTATTCTTGGTTGTCGCAAAATCTTTTAAAATATAAAATAAGAACAAACAAAAATAAATAAAAACAAAGAGATCAAACTGATGGTTGCCAGAAGGGAAGGAGGTGGGGAATGGTTGAAGAGGCAAAGAGGAAATAGTCAATAAAACTCTGACAACTTTGCATGGCAACAGATGATTATAGGACTTAGTGCAGTGATCATATCACAAGGTATATTAATGTCAAATCACTATATTATACAACTGAAACTAATATAATATTGTGTACCAACTACACAAAATAAGTAAAATAAGTTAGTGATGTATGTGGCTACCAGGGGAAAACCACAAAGTACAGTGGTACTTCAGTACTCGTCGTTAATTTGTTCCAGAACTCATGACAAATGCCAAAACCCACAAGTACTTAAGGATGAAGCATTTTCTCTTGTGGGGCAGCAAGTGTGACAAGTCCCAAGCAGGCACCCAGTGCTGAAACATTTTTTTCTTGTTGAAATGCAAGGAACACAAGGTTTGATGAGTTCTGAATCCAACAAGTACCAAGGTATGACTGTAGTTCTATGTTTTCCAGCTTTAGTGAGATATAACTGACATGCAAGAATGTATGTTTAAGGTGTACAATGTGATGACTTGATATACATATGTATTGTGAAATAATTACCACAACAAGGTTAATTAACACATCCATCACCTCATATAGTGGGTGGGCCAAAAAGTTCATTTAGTTTTTCCCATACTATGGCTCTAGTACTGCTTAGATTTCTTTAACTTCATTCAAAACGATTTTGTTAGATTGTATTGTGACAGTTGTCATACCAGCATGCATTTTTTAAAGACTTAGCAAAACTGGTGAATTTTTGTGTTGCCACTTTAATATTGAAGATGGAAGAAGATGTGCAATATATTATGCTTTATTATTTCAAGAAATGTAAAAACACAACTGAAATGCAAAAAAAAAATTTGTTGTACAGTGTATGGAGAAGGTGCTATGACTGATCAAGCATGTCAAAAGTGGTTTGTGAAGTTTCTTAGTACTATTGACATTTTAGCATAATAATTCTTTGCTGTGTGCTGTGTTATGCATTGGAAAATGTTTAGCAGGATCCCTGGCCTTTACCCACTAGAAGCCAATAGCAGGAGACAGCCGACATACTCAACATATTCAAATCAATAGTTATTTGTGAAAATGAAAAATGTGTTTTTTATAGAAAAAACTAAATGATGTTTTTGGCCAACCCAGGTTACCTTTTTTTTTTGGTTTTGTGGTAAGAATACTTAAGATCTACCCTCTTAACAAATTGCAAGTATGCAATACAGAATTCTAATGAACAATGCTAAATAAATATTAACAAATGTTAACCATCCACCTCCTTTTAAGTACTACTATTGCAATGTGTCTTGTACTAACCAAAGAAATAGAGAGCAGGGAAAACAGTTTCTTCTAGTCCTTCTTGGGTTTGTTTGTTTGTTGTTTTTTTAAGATTCTATCTATTTATCTTCAGAGAGGAGGAGGGAGAAAGAGAAATATCAATGTGTAGTTGTCTCTCATGTACCCCCCACTGGGGACCCGGCCCACAACCCAGGCATGTACCCTGACTGGGAATCAAACTGGCAACCCTTTGATTTGCAGGCCAGCACTCAATCCACTGAGCCACACCAGCCAGGGGTCTTCTAGTCCTTCTTAACCCCATCAGATGCAGCCCAGATTTAAGAACTTTTAAGACTATCAGGTTGGACTTCCGGCAAGATGGAGGACTAGGTGGACGCACCGTACTTCCTCGCACAACCAAGAACAGAACAACAATAATTTACTACAATGATTTGCAGTCATAATATCAGAACTGTCAGAGGATTTATCTAAATGGAAGTCGGACAGCCAAGAAGTTGAAGTAGACCCATACATCCAGGCTGGGAGGGGACGACGAGCTGAGCGGGCGCAGGGCTGGCGCGGGTCGGCGGCGCGTGTAGGTCAGGGAAATTTGGCGCAAAATCGGCGCGACAGCCATCCCAGGCGTGAGAGCGCAGCGGTGCAGCGGGGATCCCTGAGTACGCAAGCAGCGGCTGGGGGAATCAGTGGGGCAGCAATTGTGGACCAGGGCAGAGCTCACGGCCCAGAAGCCCAGGGAAGTGTCTGACTCCAGGAGAACAGAACAGTCGCCATTGATCCCTCCTGTCCCCGCTCCCGCCCCTGCCCCCACATATAACGTCACAATCTAGCGACTGAGGCGCCCAGCCCCGGTGAACACCTAAGGCTCCACCCCCCACCGTAACTAGAGCGACCAGACCAGAGAAAAAATAAATAAATAAATAAATAAAATAATAGGAGAGACAGGGAAAGACATAAGATATGTCTCCAGCAGAACAGATCAGTCCCCCAGGACTCATCCTTTTGAGTGACCAAGAAATAGCCAATCTATCAGATGCACAGTTCAAAACACTGGTGAGCAGGAAGCTCATGGAACTGGTTGATTTTGGATGCAAATTACATGAAAAAATGCAGATTACCATAAAATAGATGCAGCAAGATATACGGAGGAGAGCCAATAGTGAAAGGAAGGAATCTGAGTCTCAAAACAACACAGTGGACCAGAAGGAAGATAGAATCAACCAAGCAGGAAAGCATGATGAAATAAGAATTCAAAAAATCGAGGAAAAGCTTAAGAGCATCCAGGACACCTTTAAATGTTCCAACATCCGAATTATAGGGGTACCAGAAGGGGAGGACCAACAAGTGGAAAAGTTATTTGAACAAATAATAAAGGAGAACTTCCCCAAACTGGCAGAGGGAACAGTCTTCCAAGAAATCCAAGGAGCGCAGAGAGCCCCAAAGAAGTTGGACCCAAGAAGAAACACACCAAGGCACATCATCATTACATTGGCCAAGGTAAAAATGAAGGAGAGAATCCTAGAAGCAGCAAGAGATAAGGGGACAGTCACCTACAAAGGAGTTCCCATCAGACTGTCAGCTGATTTCTCCAAAGAGACCTTACAGGCAAGAAGGGGCTGGAAAGAAATATTCCAAGTCATGAAAGACAAGGACCTACATCCCAGACTGCTCTATCCAGCAAAGCTCTCATTTAGAATGGAAGAGAAGATAAAGTGCTTTTCAGATAAGGTCAAATTAAAGGAGTTCATCATCACCAAGCCCTTACTTTATGAAATGCTAAAGGGACTTATCTAAGAAAAGAAGATAAAGAAAAGACATGTATAGTAAAAGGACAGCAAACTCACAATTATTAACAACCACACCTAAAGCAAAACCAAAAGAAACTAAGTAAACAACTAGAATAGGAACAGAACCACAGAAATGGAGGGCACATGGGGGGCTAGCAGTAGGGGTGGGAGGAGGAGAGAGGGGGAAAAGGTATAGAGAATAAGTAGCATAGATTGTAGGTTGAAAATAGATAGGGGGAGGGCAAGAATAGTATGGGAAGTGTAGAAGCTAAAGAACTCATAAGTATGACACATGGACATGGAGTAAAGGGGGGAACGTGGGTGGGAGAGGGGGTACAGGTTGGAAGGGAGTGAAGGGGGAAATGGGACAACTGTAATAGCATAATCAATAAAATATATTTAAAAAAGACATAAGCAAAAAAAAAAAAGACTATCAGGTTAATGATGAAATAGGCTTACTTTTCAGGTGCAGTTAAAGAAAAAAAATATATCAGTAACCCTTTCCTCAAATCTCCAACACTGGGTTCTATGCCAGGATATGCACATTCTATTCCAGTCTTTATGAAGTTATAGTACAGCACAAGCCTTCTTAGCTAACACTGAACTGCTGCCTAGTTTTCTTTAGCTGCTTCTTGCAAAGTTCAAGTAAGACTTCAGTGCCTTCCCTGGTCCATCTCCTCCAAGACTGACAAAATGGTTGCCTATTTTAGCACCTCTACTTGGGTTTCTAATTGACAACTCAAACTTAATATAGCCAACCCCAAATTCTGGCTCACCCCACCAAAAAAAAAAATTCCAGTTATCTCCAGTTTAGTATATGGAAATTCCATCCTTCTAATTATTTAGACCAAAAACCTTGGCATCATCTTTGAGCTCTCTTTTTGTTTATACCCAATATTCAATCTAGCAGCCAAACCTGTTGCCTCTACCTTCAAATATAGCCAGAATCTGACAACTTCCAAGCCTCCAATACTCCCATCCTGGGGCTAGACACCATCGTCATTTCCCACTTGGATTATTTCAGCAGCTTCCAGACTCATCTCCCTGCTTTTGCCCTTGTCCTATACAGTCTATTCTCAACACAGCATCCAGAATGATACTTTCAAAGCCAAAAGTCAGGCCATATTGTTCATATCCTCAAACACTCTGGAAGTTTCCCAAGTTACTGGCAGTACAGGCTAAAGTCCTTAGAGTGGCCGACAAGGCCCTGCATTATCTGCACAGCCCTTGCTCCTCTGACCTCCCTCCTCCCTTGCTCACTGTGCCTTGCCTTGATATTCTTTCTTATCCTCAAACACATTAAGCATGCTCCTATCTCAATATCTTTGTACTGTTACTTCCTTTTTCCTAGAATACTCTTCTACTAAATAACTGCATGACATGCTGCCTTACTTCCTACGAATGTCACTTGGCAGCTCTCCTCTGCACTTTTGCCAGTGTGTTAGCTGGCTGGGATTGCTGTAACAGAGCACCACAAACTGGCTTAAGCAACAAGAATGTATTGTCTCACAGTTCTGGAGTCTGGAGGCCTGAGATCACAGTGTTGGTTCCTTCTGGTGCCTGTGGGAGAGAATCTCTTCTAGGCCGCTCTCTTAGCTTCTGGTGGTTTGCTGGCAATTTTTTATATTCCTTGGGTTTCAGAAACATCCCAGTCCATTTCTGCCTTCATCTTCACATGGTGTTCTCTCTGTGTATGTGACTGTCATCAGTTTTCCTTTTCTTCATGAGGACAATAGTCATATTCTGTTAGAGCCCCCTCTAATGAGTTCATGTTAAATGTATTACTTTTCTGAAGAGCCTATCTCCAAATAAGTCACATTCTGAGGCCTGGGAATTAAGACTTGTGCAGGGGCATGCAGTTTTAACCCATAGCACCTTGCTTAACTATTATCACACTTATCACCCTCCCACTTCTATTTACCTTTTGGTTTATTTATTGCCCATATGCTACCCTAGACAGGAACTTCAGTGGTTTTGTTGACAGCTGTATACCCACTGCCTAGAAAATTTCCCACACATTAAATATTTGTTGAATAAATGAATGGGTTAGCTTATTATCTATTAAGATCTGTTTATTAGGTACAGGGCACTAATCATTATTAGTTCAAAAGCTTTAAATGTTTATTAATATTATAAACTAAAATATTCTGAAGTCAGGTTAGAATTGGTCAAATATTTTAATGATCCTTTTTTTGATTGAGGTATAATTGACATATTATATTAGCTTCCAGTGTACAACATAATGATGTGATATTTGTATATACAGGGTCAGCAGAAGGAACACCTACTTGAGTGAAGGAACACCTACTTGAGTGAGATTGGTAGGGTAATAATATGGGTGTAACTATTTATAGTTTTAATTTGAACATTTTACCTAAAATGTCATATGGTATGCTTGAGTGTGATATTATTGTTACAGAATTACATGCTTATGATTTTATAATAAAAAATTTTGTAATAAAAAGGAGCATTATTTGTGTCAGACATATATTATAACATCATCACACCAATAAATCTAGTTAACATCCATCATTATACACAGTTACTAAATTTTTTCTTACAAGGACTTCTAAAATCTACTCTAATAACAACTTTCAAATATGCAGTACAGTATTACTAACAATAGCCACTATGCTGTAATTACATCCTCATGACATACTTATTTTATAACTAGAAGTTTATACTTTTTGACTTCCATCACCCATTTTGCCCATCCCCCCCTCCCTGTCTATGGCAACCATCAATCTGCTTCTAGGCTTTTTGGGTGGGGTTTTTTTTTTAGATTCCACATATAAGTGAGATTATACTAGAAACTTCCAACATTAGAATGCTTTCTCTATCTTCTATCAGTCATATTTACCTCAATCATTTACTTACCATGCAACCTAGGTACTTCTTAGATTTTAGAAAGCAGCATAATCTGTCAAATAATTTATTATAAAATAAATGTCTTCATGAATTACTTCCTAGGAAGATTTTCACCTCTTGACCTCCTTGTCTTTTTTTTAATTTATTTTTTTATTGTGCAGTTGCCTCAACTTTCCCTCCACCACTACCCCCAACCCCAGGCATCCCTACTTCCCACCCTTGATCCTACCCCCCGCCCTTTGGCTTTGTTCATGTGTCCTTTATACACATTCCTGACAACCCTTCCCCCTCTTCCCCTCCCCATTATCCCCTCCCTTCTCTCCTTTAGTTACTGTCAGTTTGTTATTAATTTCAATGTCTCTGGTTATATTTTGCTTGCTTATTTGTTTTGTTGATTAGGTTCCACTTACAGGTGAGATCAGCAGAAAGAAAGGAGATCCTGCCCTTTACAATAACATGGATGGATCTGGAGAGCATTATGCTAAGTGAAATAAGCCAGGTGGTGAAAGACAAATACCATATGACCTCACCTATAAGTTGACCTCCTTGCCTTATTTTATTGATTCTTGTTCCCAAATTTCAAGCCTGCACTATTTGCAGCCTAGACTGACTCATCAATGAGATATGATCCCTCACTCAACTTATGGCCCCTTCTTCTCTTTGAACAATGATTCTCTAGGTAAGAGATTTCTCTAAACAAACAGAGCATTTGCAATCTGTCAGAGCCAAATGGTTCCCATTGGTGACTTTGCCCTTCTTCTCTATGACCACATTTGAAAGAGACCAGTGAACTACTGCTTAATACAATTTTATAGTAATTCCCTCTATGGAGAAGAGAAAATTGAAAATATTTATGTGGCGACTTCCGGCAAGATGGAGGAATAGGTGGACGCACCGTACCTCCTCGTACAACCAAGATTAGAAAGCCAATAATTTACAACAATAATTTATTATCAGAATAACACCCAGATCCGGCAGAGGATTTATCTGAATGGAAGTCAGGCAGCAAGAAGTTGAAGTAGACGCGTTCATCCGGACTGGTAGGGGACGACGAGCCGGCTCGGGTCGGCGGCGCGCGGTCGGGGGAAGGTTTGGCGCGAAATCGGCGCAAAAGCCATCGGGCGCATAAGAAGGCAGCGGTGATCCCTGAATACGCAAGCTGTGGCTGGCAGACCCAGAGGGGCAGCGATTGTGGACCTGGGCAGAACTCGCAGCCCGGAAGCCCAGACAAGGGTCTGAGTCCAGGGGAACGGAACTACCGCCATTGTTTTCCCCCGCCCCGCCCCCGCCCCACCCCCACATATAACGTCACAATCTAGCGACCAGGGTGCCCAGCCCCGGTGAGCACCTAAGGCTCCACCCCCCACCATAACAAGAGCAACCAGACCGGAAAAAAAAAAAAAGGAGAGACAGGGGGAAAAAAAAAAATATGTTTTCAACAGAGCAGATCAGTCCCCCAGGACTCATCCTTTTGAGCGACCAAGAATTAGCCAATCTATCAGATGCGCAGTTCAAAACACTGGTGATCAGAAAGCTCATGGAACTGGTTGATTTTGGTCGAAATTTAGATGAAAGAATGCAGATGACCATAAAACAGATGCAGGAAGACACGCGGAGGAGAGCCAATAGTGAAAGGAAGGAATATGAGTCTCAAAACAATACAGTGGACCAGAAGGAAGATAGAATCAACCAAGCAGGAAAGCATGATGAAATAAGAATTCAAAAAATTGAGGAAAAGATTAAGAGCATCCACGACACCTTTAAACGTTCCAATATCCGAATTATAGGGGTACCAGAATTGGAAGGGGAAAAGCAACAGATTGAGCACGTATTTGAACAAATAATAAAGGAGAACTTCCCCAATCTGGCAGAGGGAACAGTCTTCCAAGAAATCCAAGAAGCTCAGAGAGCCCCAAAGAAGTTGGACCCAAGAAGAAACACACCAAGGCACATCATCATTACATTAGCCAAGGTAAAAACGAAGGAGAGAATCCTAGAAGCAGCAAGAGGTAAGGGGACAGTCACCTACAAAGGAGTTCCCATCAGACTGTCAGCTGATTTCTCCAAAGAGACCTTACAGGCAAGAAGGGGCTGGAAAGAAATATTCCAAGTCATGAAAGACAAGGACCTACATCCCAGACTGCTCTATCCAGCAAAGCTCTCATTTAGAATGGAAGGGCAGATAAAGTGCTTCTCAGATAAGGTCAAGTTAAAGGAGTTCATCATCACCAAGCCCTTATTTTATGAAATGCTAAAGGGACTTATCTAAGAAAAGAAGATAAAGAAAAGACATGTATAGTAAAAGGACAGCAAACTCACAAATATCAACAACCACACCTAAAGCAAAACCAAAAGAAACTAAGTAAACAATTAGAACAGGAACAGAACCACAGAAATGGAGGGCACGTGGAGGGTTAGCAGCAAGGAGGTGGGAGGAGGAGAGAGGGGGAAAAGGTATAGAGAATAAGTAGCATAGAATGTAGGTTGAAAATAGATAGGGGGAGGGCAAGAATAGTACAGGAAATGTAGAAACTAAAGAACTCATAAGTATGACACATGGACATGAACTAAAGGGGGAAATGTGGCTGGGAGGGGGGTACAAGGGGGAGGGGAGAGAAGGGAAATGGGACAACTATAATAGCATAATCAATAAAATATATTTAAAAAAAAAGAAAATATTTATGTGGCATATACTATGTACCAGGTACTTTCTTATGTCCTTTCCAATTATAGATCTATTTAGTGAGCATTGTGATCTGCATTTTATAACAGGAAAGTGAGATTCAGAGAGACAAAGTTTTTTGTGTCATTCAAAATCGAATTAATTATGGCTTTATATTTGGTTAGACCACAATTCCTCTCTGAGCCTCACCATTGTTGCAAGAATTATATTAAACCATGTATGAGGAAGCCATTTGTAAGACATTTGTGTAGTGGGTATTTTGTCCCTAATTCTTGTGTTTTGTTTACAAGGATAACATTAGTTTTCCTTGTACTTGTGCTGCATTTATAAATAGGTGATTGGTCCGTTAAAGTAATTGCTGTAAAAGTGTCTTTGGCTGATGAAGGGTTAGTCCTCTCAAACAATATATACAATACATACCTAGACGAGTGCTTCACTACCTTAAATTGAAAATTTTCGGGGGAGGGTTGGGTGGGTGGGCTGGAATGGGAGTAGGGGGGAGAAAACTATACTTGAACAATGATTAAAATAAAATATATATATATACATATATATATATAAAAGAAAATTTGCAAGCATTTCTTCAGAAGTGACTCACAAGCCAATATGGGCTCCCTCTCTTATCTCAATCTGAGCACTTCACTTTTACCTGTTTTACATTTCATTTCTGCCCTAGCACTCCAAAAAAAATGAAAATGACTGCTTACTGTCTTTAGCCAGTACTCTATAATTGGGCTAACTACAACCAGGCAAGTTATGTTCAGAAAATGGGACTTTTCAGCACCTTCCTGACCTGCAAACAGTCCCACTTACACTGCTTGTCCTCAGCTAAATCCAGCCACGCCCACCCCCTGGGCAATGTTACCTTCTTGACTCCATAGTCTTCCTCTTCTCTGCTGCTGATACTCTCTTGCTACCCCACACCACCACCACTTCACCCCCAAACTAGTTTTTCTGGCCCTCATCCCTTAGCCATATGTTTAAAATTTGTTCCCAATGTTATTGACAAAGGACATTCATTAGCCTATTCCAAATAAGGATTCCCAGGGCAACTTGTGCTTCTTCACTCAATTGATTCCCAGGTGCATGCTCTCAATAGAGCAAATATAACCTGTGTCATACTGGATAAAGGATACTCTGGGGTGAGAGGGGGCTTCATATTCTGCCTTCTGAGGTCTTCAGCCTGATTTCTCCTAAAACAGAAAAATCCAGGACTACTCTGCTCCTCAAAAATCTTCTTTTATTCTCTTATTTATTGGTTCTAATAGAAAATGACAGAATATCAGAAGAAAAAATACCCTCTGGTTCCACTCCATTCTGAATTAGTAGAAGGGCAGAAGTAATAGGCACATTTCTACTAAATTGAGAAAGCATCACAGATAACTACTTCTTACCAAGAGAAGCTGCAGGATAGGATTTGGTGGCAGATAACTAGAAAATGCAATAAATTTTATATTACCTTGTAATTATGTGGCCTTATAATTTTTATTTACCTCTAAAATAGCTAAGATTAAAATTCCACTATAGCTATTTGGATAGTCAGGTGAGGAAGTATATTTCCTGTTTATAGCATCATTTATTTTACTCTCTGTGGTTGTGAAGCCTGAAACTGATGCAGATGTGACTGACCATTCAATCACTCCCTGAAGATTCCAGGTTGGTAACCAGGAGGGCAAGGGTATCTAGAGCATTGTGTAACTTTTCTTGATCCCTGATTCCAACTGTGGATTGCAACCTACTAATGTGTTATTAAATCAATTTAGTGAACTACAAAGAGCATTTGAAAAAAAATTTTTTCATAAAATAAAATTTCAAATATCAAATTGTTTCATGTAGTGAGCAAGAAGTCTTCTATAAAACATTTTTTAAGTTAGATAGATGATGATATAGATGCTATAGATGATATAGACATAGATATAGATAATATAGATATAGAGATAGATAGAGATAGAGATATATATGCATGTTTGCCAGAAAATTATATAAAATGTAGAGTGAATTATGGTCCAACATGCTTTAAAGCTGCTGCCTTAAAAATGTCTATAAAGACCTGACTGGTGTGGCTCAGTGAATTGAGCATCAGCCTGCAAAACAAAGGGTCACTGGTTTGATTCCCAGTCAGGGCACATGCCTGGGTTGCGGGCCAGGATCCCAGCGGCGGACATGTGAGAGGCAACCATACATTGAGGTTTCTTCCTCTCTCTTTCTCCCTTCCCCTATGCCTAAAAATAAATAAATACATTTTTTTAAAAGTCTATAAAAACAATACATAGAAAAAGTTTTCAATAAATAAATAAGAATGCTCCCATATGATGTGACTTTTAATCACATAAGCTCACAAAGCAGTAGAAAACAAAATAGTATTTTTTATTTTTTCTTAAGATTTTATTTATTTATTTTTAGAGAGGAAGGGAGAGAGGAGGGAAGGGAGAGAAAAAGAGAAACATCAATGTGTGGTTGCCCCTCATGTGCCCCTGACTGGAGACCTATCCGGCAACCCAGGAATGTGCCCTGACTAGAAATCAAACCAGCAACCCTTTGGTTTGCAGGATGGCACTCCACCCACTAGCCACACCAGCCAGGGCAAAACAAAATATTCTTGAAGTGCTTAAATATAGAGTCTCTTAGAAAATCTTGATTATAGTTTTATATACTTTACCCATAAAATTTTTGTACCCACATACACAGAATGTTCTACACATGACTTAGTGGATTCATAGACATGATAAATCCAATATAAGAATCAATGAATCCCTAGTTAGAACTCTTGTTTTAAATATTTGTAAGCTCCATAAATTTTCTTGGAACATAATAATACCTCCCTATATTTGTGGGTAAACAAGACTCTAGATCTAAAGGTTCTGAATGCATTTGTGTAAGTAAATGCAGGTTTTTACTTTAATTTAATATTTACTTAACTCTAGGAAGATATGTTGAATGGCTCAAAGGGCAGAATTACATAATCCCAATACACTAGTCCTCCCTTATTCATGGGGGATGCCTTCTAAGAAACTTAGAAATCTGAAATGGAAATTAAAACCATGAGTAAAGGAAGACTACTGTAAATTCTAACAAACAGATATGGGCAGAGAAGCTTGGAAGGTCCACTAAGAATTGAGGAGTTGGTTGGTACTTTTTGGCATCAAGGGAATGAAGAGAGTTGAACCACAAGAAAAATGAATGGCTGCTATAATTATATGAAGAATAAAAACAAAAAACAGCAGGGAAAAATAAGAACAACAGCAATCCTGAGAGGTTAGGCCGACAAAGAATGTGGGGCCATGAATGGAATCAGTGGGAAGTAAGGAAAGTGAATACAGGGAAAAGAAAATTAGTAACTATTCCAGAAGGAGGCAACTGCTGGAAATATTCTTTGATTAACTCATTTCACAAACTTTTTGATCATCTATAAGGCAGACACTTGTTTTATGCAGGCAGTGGGGAAAGTGCCATGTGGGGAAATAATGACAAGAACTTTTCTATACAGGGCAAATGGGCTCAGAAAGGATCCAACATCATTCATATGGGTCACTTGTCTGGGTCCTGTCACCAGAGGAAAGTTCATGGTCCATCTCCTTTTGTTCTTTTCAGGGTTTACCTCTTCTTTTCAGAGCACCTCTTCTTTTCTCACCTTTTATTACTATCATTTTTTACCTTGAAACTCAAGATTTTTCAGCAATGAAAAATAAAACTGTGCTGACTGAGTTTATCCTGCTTGGCCTGACAGACATCCCTGAACTCCAGGTGGTGGTTTTCACCTTTTTCTTCCTCACCTATTCACTCAGCATCATTGGAAATCTGACTATCCTCATCCTCACCTTGCTGGACTCCCACCTTCAGACTCCCATGTACTTCTTTCTTCGGAACTTCTCCTTCTTAGAAATCTCCCTCACAAACACTTTCATTCCCAGGGTCCTGATCAGCATCACAACTGGAAACAAGAGTGTCAGCTTTTCTGGCTGCTTCACTCAGTACTTCTTTACCATATTCTTTGGGGCAACAGAGTTTTTTCTCCTGGCTGCCATGTCCTATGATCGCTATATAGCCATATGTAAACCCTTGCATTACAGGATCATCATGAGCAGCAGAGTCTGCACCCAGCTGGTTCTCTGCTCTTGGCTAGCAGGGTTAATGGTTATTATACCACCAATCACTCTGATGAGTCAGCAGGACTTTTGTGCATCCAACAGGCTTGATCACTATTACTGCGACTATGAGCCTCTTCGAGCACTCTCTTGTTCAGACACAAGCCTCATAGAAAAAGTTGTCTATTTTGTGGCGTCTGTGACCCTGGTAGTCACCCTGGTGCTAGTGATTCTCTCCTACATGTTCATCATCAGGACTATTCTGAAGCTCCCCTCTGCCCAGCAAAGGAAAAAAGCCTTTTCCACTTGTTCTTCCCACATGATTGTCATCTCCCTCTCTTATGGAAGCTGCTTCTTCATTTACATTAAGCCCTCAACGAAAGAAGGGGACAAATTTAACAAGGGAGTAGCTCTGATCTTTACTTCAGTTGCACCTTTGTTGAACCCTTTCATTTATACCCTAAGGAACCAACAGGTGAAACAAGCCTTCAAGGATATGGTCAAAAAGCTTGTGAATCTTTAAAGAATATCAGAATTAAAGCCTTAATAGATGAATCCTTACTATGTACCAAGCTCTCTGCAAGTTACTAGGTATCCAATAAATAGTTAAACTCCAGGCCAGTGAGAGATACTTGAAAATAAATAAATTACAACCTGTTAAGTGTTCATATAAATAAATTCAATCTGAATTAAAGAGTCAGTATATGTTTTCAGAGGGGATGCTATTTATACTGCATCTTAACAAGTGTAATAAGTCAAGCAAGCAAAATCAGAGAACAAGAAACTTGCATTGAAAGTATATTGTTGGTAGGACCACAAAATTTCAGTCTAGGAGGATTGAATAAATGTTGTCATTAATTTCAATAAAATAAAAAGAAGTTGTAGAGATGATAGATTTGATTTTGAATTAGGCACCTGGATCTGCAACCAGATTTATGTATTTAGCAATCGTCACCATGGAGATGATAATTTATGTGGGAACAGAGGAAATCACAAATAGAAGCAAGTAGAGATGAAGTTTAAATAGTAAACTCTAGGGATCCTCTCATATTTTTAAGAGCAGAAGAGATGATAAGAATGGCAATAGATCTATAAAATTCATGTCTCAAGAAACATGGTTGGCAATGTAAAATACTACAGAGAGCAATTAATATGAAGAACAAAAGTCTGAGAATTAACAATAGGGTATTGTTGATCTCACCCATTTTCAGCAAATGTGGAATTTAGGGTGGAATAAGAAGAAGTCAGGCTGTTGTGAGATGCTTGTGGGTGACAGCTGAAAAGTTAGAAATGGTAAGATGGAATTTCAAGAGTGGAGAAATGAAAAGAAAAACAACCTCCAAGCTATGTTCTCCATGCTTCCTCATTACTAGTATATTACAGTAATGACTATACACTTAAAGTCTGTATTCACCTATAGTCTGTAAGATCCAGGAATGCAGGGATAATATCTTCTTGATCATAATTCTATCAATAATGTCAAACAATGGTAGGTGCTCAAAAATTAGTTGTTGAATGGATGACTAAATAATGGATGGGTAGATGGATGGATACACAAATAAGTGAGGGAAACCAGAACTGATTTTTTCTTTTTTAGTGAAGAACCTTGATCATTTGAGAATTTATATAACAAGAGCAATGAATTAGCAAGGCATGCCTCATATAGACTTTTTAGACTGCCTGGAAATTTTATTCTAGTTTACAAATAAGGAAACTGAAGCTTAAAGAGGTGAAATAGCTTATGTAAGATAACACAGCTGAGTGCCTGAACTAGCACCAGAAATCACAGTTCCACTGCTTAGCTGCTGAGCAATACAACCTTCTACCCATTCTAATTGGCTTTTAAAGTTTACTCTCCTAAGTGTTTTTAAATATTTTAAAGTAGCCTTGTATTTCCACCTGTTTCTCACTTTTTCCAAGCTCTGGTTAGACGCCTTTATGACATGAATCTCTTTAGGAAGCTGAGAGCACACAAAATCCCATATTATTCCACCTATGGTTTTTAACTTCTCCTAAGAAGCTTCTGCTTTTTGTGCCCATATCTGTTCCAATGCATGTGTGTCTCTTATTCTTTTTCTCTTTAAGAGGAAGTAGAAAGACTCCCCAAGAGCATGGGGCCAGAGAAAGCAGTGTTTTTCCTCCACTTTCGTCTCCTATAGCTTCCAAATAGGATTAAGTTATGAACAAGGAGGCTCACATCCACTACTAACTCACATACCCTAATCTCTATTCTCCTTTCTGAGCTACAGAGCAGTGGCTTCAGTTCCCAGGCTTGAGGACAGGAATGATGGCATTATAGTATATAACACAGTGTCATGCCCATAATAGGCACTCAATAAGTGTTCCATTAGTAAAAGAATAAATGAATGAGTGAGTGACGTGTTTATTACATAAATTTTAAGTAATTTTCATAAGCTTTTCTATCATCTATTTGTTTTTTAAAGCACCAACTCTTTCTTTTCTAGATGCTTTTAAAAATACTTTGGACCACATAATTATTTTATTGTAAAGACATACACAAATAACTCCTCTGTTAATGTTAACTTGTTTAAAATTATTCTAAAAGACTTTTTTTCCTTTTCTCAGGGATATTCATAGGTAAATAAAGTAAAAATAGAACTGCATTTTCACAAAGGCAGTCTAAGCATGTTTTCAGAACTCTAAAAGACACACATACCTTTTATTAAAATGTTTTTCCCATCAATTTATCTTTTATATCTACAATCTACTATTAGGAATTAATTTACTTGATTTGAAGTCACTCTTCCTATTAAAATGCACTTAAGAGAAGTGGCATACTGTTGTACTATAATGGCAAACATCACCCAAATCCCAGTGGCTTAAATAACAAAAAGTTATGATTTCTCCTACTATGTGTCCAATGTGAGCCAGCAGCTAACTCAGCTCCATGTGATCTTCTCACATAATTTTATCATGCTGCCATCTCCGCATGATGCTTCAAGGGTCACCACGACAGGAAATGCACACAACTAGAAAGTCTGAAACCTGCAATTAAATACTCCACCCAAAACCCACTGACCAAAGTGAGTTAAGAACTACAAAGGATCCAAGAAGGGGGATTTTCTCACACACACGTAGAAGAAAAAGAAAACATGAGAACTTTTGTGCAAAAGGTAGAATATGTGACATTTTTTCCAAATAACAACAAAGTTGTAAACAGGATCATCTAAAGGAAATTGGCAGAGCAAATTACTGCAATGAAAGCTGTAGTAACAGTAAAGAGGACAACTACCCATGGGTTTTTTTTTTTAATACAAATCTTATCATTTCACTGTTTTTAAAACCTTCTGATGGCTTCTCATTACTTAAATTCAAAATTCAGAGGAGCCAAAAAAAAAACAAGAATAAAATTCAGTGAAGAAAGCCTATGTAAATTAGAGGATATCATTTAGAAAAACAATCTACACATTATTGGAGTCTCAAAAAGAAGAGAGAGGAGTGGGGGAAAAATCTTAAAAGTTAATGACTGAGAACTTCCCAAATCTGGAGAGAGCAGTGGACATCCAAGTTCATTAATCTTAGAAGTTCCCCCAAAAATTCAACCAAAATTATTTTCTCCAATACACATTACATAAAATTGTAAAATCAATAACAAAGAAGGAAGTTTAAAAGCAACAACAGAAAAAAATCCTCACATACTAGGGAAACCCCATAAGACTCTCAGCATATTTCTCACCACAAACCTTGCAGACTCAGCGAGAGTGGAATGATGTATTCAAAGTGCCAAAAGAAAAAACTGCCCACCAGAATACTTTACATGGCAAGGTTGTGTTTCAGCAATGAAAGAGAAATAAATACCTTCCCACACAACAAACCAAGGCCAGGGAAGTTTATCACCACATGGCATGATTAGAGGAGAGGCTAAAATCAAAGGATACTAATTAATCACATGAAAATATAAGAATATATAAAACACACTGGTAAATGTAAGCATATAGTCAAATTTGAACACTCTAACACTATAATACATTGGTGTGGTAATCACTGAAATCTAGCCTAAAGGTTAAAGGACAAAGTATTAAAAATAACTATAGCTACATTAATTTGTTAATGGTTAAACAATATAAAAAGAAATAAATTATATAAGTTCCGGGCAAGATGGAGGCATAGGCAGGCTTGCTTTCACCTCCATGCACAACCATAAGAAGAATTAAAACTAATCTTAAAAAAAAAAAAATACCCAGAACTGCCAGAAAGTCTAACTGTATGGAATTCTGACAACCAAGGATTTAAAGAAGGCATATTCATCCAGACAGGTAGGAGGGACAGGAAAAGGGGAACCGGGATAGAGATGATGTGGTGTGGTGGCAGAAAGGCGGTGGTGACCAGGCAGTAACAGTGGTGGCTGGCAGAATGGGAGTCCCATATTGGGGATACCAGGGCAGTGAGCCCCAGAACAGATTGCACAGCCCAGGGTTCCAATGCTGGGAAAATAAAGCCTCACAACTCCTGGCTATAAAAAACAGTCAGGGTTGGAGCAGCAGGAGAAACTGCATGTCTCTCAGGAGAATCTGTTTAAAGGGCCTGCAAGTAAACTCACCCACTCTGGAAATCACCACCAGGGCAATCGCTAGATGGGCTCAACTCATATAAGTGACCAGAAGCAGAGCAAGTGCCAAACAAGCCGCCAGTAGTTATGCAGCAGCATTGCTTCTTCTCTGACCCCTCCACCACATGCAAAGCCACAAAGCAGTGAAGCAGGCTGCACTTACCCTGCTGATTACCTAAGATTCTGTGCCATACAATGTAACAAGTGTGCTAAGATAGGGAATCAAAGCAGCTCTACCTAATACACAGAAACAAACACAAAGAGGCTGCCAAATTGAGGAGACAAAGAAATATGGCTCAAATGAAGGAACTGCACAAAACTCCAATAAAAGAACTATGAGAAACGGAGATAGCAAGCCTATCAGATGCAGAATTTAAAACACTGCTGATAAGGATGCTTAGAGATCTCATTGGATATGGCAAAAGAATAAGGGACGAAATGAAGGCTACACTAAGTGCAATAAATAAAAATCCACAGGGAACCAGTGGTGAAGGGAAAGAAGCCAGGGTTAAAATGATGAATTATAACACAAGGAAGAAATAAACAATCAACCAGAACAGAATGAAGAAATAAGAATTCAAAAAAACGAGAAGAGAATAAGACGACTCTAGGACATCTCCAAATGTACCAACATCTGAATCATAGAGATGCCAGGAAAGAAGAGGAAGAGCAAAAAGTTGAGAACTTATTTGAAAAAATAATGAAAGAAAACTTCCTGACTTCTAGTCAAGATGGTGGTATAGGCAGACATGGCTTGCCTCTTCACACAACCACATCAAAATTACAACTAAAACATAAAGCGATCATCACTCAGAGCCATCAGAAATCAAGTGGAATGGAAATGTGACAACTATGAATACAAGTTGAATGGAAGTCTGATTACTGTGAAATTAAAGAAACCACATCCATCCAGATTGGTAGGAGGGGCACTGATGTGGAATAGGCTGGTCCAACACCCATGTGGATAAAAATTCAGGAGAGATATCTTGGGAGCAAGGAGTCCCAGACCCATACCAAGCCCCCAAGCCCAGGATTCCAGCACCAGAAATATAAGTCTCCACAACTTCTGTCTGAAAAAAAAAAAAAAAAAAAAACAGTGGGGATTGAGATTGAGTTGGTGTAAGAAACTGCTGGAGCCCCAAGCACTTCCTCTTAAAGAACCCACACATGGACTCACCTACTCAGGCTCACTCCCTCTGAGCTCCAGCTCTGGAGTAGCAGCTTAAAAGGCACCAGTGGTATACAGGGACAAAATGAAGTGTCTCATATCAAGGCAAGCAGAGGCCATTGTCCTTTTGCTAAGCCCTCCTGCTACAGAGCCCATAAGGTGGTACCATATCTAAAACTCGATCAACCTGGCTAACAGTTTGACCTGGTTTGGATACCCAGAGGCTCTTCCCCACCGAATTTATAGACCCATCCAAACTGCATTTCCATAAGAATCGCTGATCTTGTCTCCTAAATCCTATCAAACAAGAAACAGCTAGCTTCAACGAGCTCTAGTAGCTAGCCAGATTAGATTCACAGTTTGGCTTCACCTGGGGATCCCCAAGCTCAGCACAGGAAGCAGCCATCTCAGATTGCTTTACAGCTCAAGCAGGGTGCCCCAGACAAAACAAAGGTGGGGGCTCATGTTGATCTACACCACCCAATAACCCCAGGGCAAGCACACCCAATAGACAGCTACAGACCATATCTGAGCACCACGACCCTGCCCCTGTACAGCTGATCCTCCACAGACAATGGAGGATGGTGGTTAATGGTTGCAGCCAGTCCTTGTAGCTTACTGGACTGGGTAAATCCCTCCCATTTATATGCCAACAGCAACCAAGTCTCAACTACAAGAGAAGAGTGTACTCAGCCCACACTAAGGGTGAACCTCAAGTACCCAGCCTGAGTGACAGGGGAGGCTGCGCCACTGGACACCACAGGACACCTATGACATGAAGTCAAAGCAGCTCTACCTAATGCATAGAAAGAAACACAGGGAGGCTGCCAAAATGAGGAGACAAACATGGCCCAAATGGAAGAGCAGATCAAAACTCCAGAAAAAGAGCTAAAATAAATGGAGATAAGTAATCTATCAGATGCAGAGTTCAAAACACTGTTTATAAGGATGGTCAAGGAACTTAGTGAGGACCTAAGAAGCATAAAAAAGAGCCAGTCAGAAATGAAGAATACACTTCATTGAAATGAAGAACAATTTACAGAAGAGTGGAGTGGATGAAGCTGAGAATCAAATCAATGATTTGGAACATAAGGAGGCAAAAAGCAACCACACAGAACAACAAGAAGAAAAAAAATAAAATAAAAAATGAGGATAGTATATACAGCCTTTGGGACAACTTCACGAAGCCCAGCATTCGCATCATAGGAGTGCCAGAAAGAGAAGAGAAAGAGCAAGAACTTGGAAATCTATCTGAAAAAATAGTGAAAGGAAACTTCCAGAATTTGGTGAAGGAAATAGACATGTAAGTCCAGGGAGCACAGAGAGTCCAAAATAAGATGGATGCAAAGAAGCCCACTCTGAGACACATCATAATTTAAAGGCCAAAGCATAAAGATAAAGAGAGACCCGTGCCCTGAGTGGTGTGACTAAGTGGATTGAGTGCCGGCCTGTGGGCCAAAGGGTTGCTGGTTCCATCCCCAGTCAAGGTATACGCCTGGGTTGCATGCCATGTCCCCAGTAAAGGGTGTGTGAGAAGCAACTACATATCAATGTTTTTCTCCTTCTTTTTCTCCTTCCCTTCCCCTCTCTCTAAAAATAAATAAATAAAATCATTTTAAAAAGAGAGAGAGGCTCTTAAAAGTAGCAAGAGAAAAGAAGTTAACTACCAGATGGTTGCCAGATGGGAGCAGGGTAGGGGACAGTGGGTTAAGAGGTGAGGAGATTAAGAAATACAAATAGGTAGTTACAGAATAGCCACGGGGATGTAAAGTACATTATAGAAAATGGAGTAGCAAAGAACTTATATGCATGACCCATGGACATGAACAATGGAGGGGGGATTGCTGGAGCAAGTAGGGGGTGCTAGATGGAAGGGAGCAAAGGGGAAAATTTTGGGACAAATGTAATAGCATCATCAATAAAATGTATTTTTAAATATTTTGTCAGATACAAGTACAAGTACACCCACTTTTTTCTGGATGATATTTGCTTGGAGTATCATTTTTCTACCCTTTCATGTTGAGTCTATATTTGTCCTTGCAGCTGAGATGTGTCCCCTGAATGCAGTGTGTGATTGGATTTGGTATGTGATCCAATCTGCTACTCTATGCCTTTTAGTGGTGATTTCAGTTCATTTACATTTAGGGTGACAATTGATGCATAATGATTTCCTATGCCATCTTATCTTTTATTTCTTGTGTCTGTGTTATTTAATTTCCCTTGCATTTCTGTCTTCTATTTTACTTTGGTGATTTTCTGTTATTTTTCTTCTTTCTTTAAGTATATTTTATTCATTCTCCTATTACAGTTTTCCCAATTTTCCCCCTTTATCTCCCCTCCACCCTGAACCCCCCAACCCTCCAGCATTCCCCCCACCCTTAGTTCATGTTCATGGGTCCTACATATAAGTTCTTTGAATTCTCTGTTTCCTATACCATTTTTTAACCTCTCCTCATCTATTTCATGACTACCGATTATGCTTCTTTTTCCCTGTACCTTTCCCCCATTCATCCCCTCCCCTTCCCACTGAAAACCCTCTATGTGATATTCGTTTCTCTAATTCTGTTCCTGTTCTAGTTGTTTGCCTAGTTTTTTGTTTTCATTGTTTTTCCTTTTTTTAGGTTCGTTTGTTGAGAGTTGTGAGTCTGTTGTCATTTTACAGTTTATAGTTTTTATCTTCCTTTTCTTAGATAAGTCCCTTTAACATTTCCTATAATAAGGGCTTGGTGATGATGAACTCCTTTAACTTGACCTTATCTGGGAAGCACTCTATCTGCCCTTCTATTCTAAATGAAATCTTTACTGGATAGAGCAATCTTGGATGTAGGTCCTTGCCTTTCATGACTTCAAATACTTCTTTCCAGCCCCTTCTAACCTACAAGGTTTCTTTTGAGAAATCAGCTGACAGTCTTATGGGAACTCCTTTGTAGGTAACTGACTCCTTTTTCTCTTGCTGCTCTTAGGATTTTCTCTTTGTCTTTAATCTTGGGTTCCTTAATGATGATGTGCCTTGGTTTGTTCCTCTTTGGGTCCAACTTATTTGGGACTCTCTGGGCTTCCTGGACTTCCTGGAACTCTATTTCCTTCCCCAGATTGGGGAAGTTTTCCTTCATTATTTGTTCGAGTAAGTTTTCAATTTATTGCTGCTGTTCTTCTCCTTCTGGCACCCATGTAATTCAGATATTGGAATATTTCAAGTTGTCAAAGGGGTTCAAAGCCTCTTCATTTTTTTTGAATTCTTGTTTCTTCATTCTGTTCTGGTTGGATGTTTCTTTCTTTCTTTTGTTCCAAATCATTGCTTTGAATCATGACTTCCTTCCTGTCACTGTTGGTTCCCTGAATATTTTACTTTATTTCATTTTGGGTATCTTTCATTTGTTCTTTCATTTTTTGAACAAGTTAAATCAGTTCTTTAAGCATTTTGATTACCAGGGCTTTAAATTGTCCATCAGATAAGTTGGCTATCTCCTCATTGCTTAGCTCTCTTTCTGAGGTTTTGCTCTGTTCTCTCATTTGGGCCATATTTCTTTGTCTTGGTGCACCTGATAAGTTGTAAGAGGGTGGAGCCTTAGGTATTCCCCTGCATGGGGTAACCCTCCTTGCTCTGCTGCGGCACTGCCTGTGGGGAAAACGACAGTGAGGGAACAATTCAGCTCACCTGCTTGGCTCTAATGCACTTTCCAATGAACACTTGTGTGAGACTGGGAGTTTCTCCCACCACAGCAACCACTGTAGCCCACAGTCAGCTCTGAGTCTCAGTTTCACCTTGAGCCAGACCTGCCTGCATGTCCCCCACCTTGCCAGGGGTTCTTGCTGAGAGTTTTCTTAAAATCATAAATGGATGTTGAATTTTGTCAAATGGTTTTTCTGTGTCTATTGAGATGATCATCTTATTTTTATCCTTGCTATTGGTATGGTGTGTCACATTAATCGAGTTGTGGATGTTAAACCATCCTTGCACCTCTGCAATAAATCTCACTTGATCTTGGTGTATAATCTTTTCAATGTATTATTGAATTTGGTTTGCTAATATTTTGTTGAGAATTTTTGTATCTGTGTTCATCAGTGATATTGGCCTCTAATTTTCTTTATTTGTAGTGTCTTTTTCTGGTTTTACTGCCTAATTTTATAACACTCTTTTCATAGCCAGTTTCATTGACTTCTACCTAACAGATTACATGGAAAACAATAAGCCACTGATGAGAAGCCACAGAGCAGTAACAATGTTCATCCTAGTGGGACTTACATGGTAGCTAGAGCTGGAGATTTTGTTTTCAATTTTCCATTTTCACCCATATGTTGAGTATGTTTGGAAGCCTGACCCTCAACTTCCTCACCCTGGTGGATTTTTCTTTAAACAGCTATGCATTTTTTCTTCAAATATTTTTCTTAGAAATATTATTTACAACCAATTGTGTTTCTAAATTTCTTTACAGTGTATCATCTAAAAATAAAACTAACAACCTCAGATCTGTTTCAGTGAAATATTTTTTGTTGTTGTTGCTCTTGTTGGAGGAACATATGTTATCTCCTGACCACCATGCTCAATGATCATTATGTGACCATCTACAAATCCCCACATTACACCAGCATTACATAACAACAGAATCTGTGGGATGCTCACCTTTTTTACCTTCGAATGTCAGCATTGGTGGTTGGCCTCCAACTCTTAATGGTTCTCTGCTTGGTATTTGGGGTTCTACAACCACTGGCCACTTTGTCTATGATGTTTCTTCAATCCTAAAAGCTCATTCTCTAACACATGGTTAGTACAGCTAATAGTTTTTTGTGTGTGTGCTGTGTTAACCTTAATCATAATCAATTTAAAAATTTCCTCTATTCAGTAAAGGAAAAAGGTCTTTTTATAACCATCCTTTTCACATGATTGCAGCCATTCCTAGAAGTTGCATAATTTCTATATCAAACTTTCAGCATGTTGTTATTATTACATCTTTTTCTCTCTAAGGACATTATCCCCATAGGTACTTGGTTTGGGAATTTTTTTTTGACAAAGTAAATTATATTTTAAATTCATTAGAGACTTTTAAATCAGGGCCTCTGAGGACTTTTCATTTCAGTTGTTTTCTGCACACCTGCTGCAGCTGGAAGAAATAAACAGGGTTGTAAGTAAAAAAAAACCTGTTTGTCCAGAGAAAATCAGAAAACCCAATTTTGCAGAGCTAGAAGGACTTTTCTATCTTCTTTCCAGCTACTCAGAATGCACAGGAATTTTTTCTAACTTTAAATTATGATGACATTTTTATAGATTCAGAAGCCGCATGTATCTATGTGGTGAGTATAAGTTCTTAGGGGCAGGCAGTTAGTATAACACTTAGGTCATTTGAGGTATAGCTTCCTGGTAAAACAATGAAGGATATCAAAGGTAAGTACTGGGGTGTTTTTAAGCCAGGTGTGTTTCTATAGGTAACTTATATAGAAAGTATTTGTGATAAAAAACAAATTACTAGTTTCAATATTCGTTTATTTTTTATATTTTGAGTCATTTATTTTTTCTTTTTTTATTGTTGTTCAATTACAGTTGTCCCCATTATCATCTCATTATTCTCCCCTGCCCTCCCACCCACACATCCTAGATTCAATCCTCCTCCTCCCAGCCCCCTGTTGTCTTTGTCCATGGGTCCTTTATACATGTTCCTTGGCCACCCTTCCCCTTCTTTCCCTGCTACCCCCTCCCCACTCTCCTTCAGTTACTGTCAGATTATTCTTTAATTCCATGTCTCTGGTTATATTTTGCTTGCTTGTTTGTTATGTTGTTTAGGTTTCACTTATAGGTGAGATCATATGGTATTTGTCTTTCACTACCTGGCTTATTTCACTTAGCATAATGCTCTCCAGTTCCAGCCATGCTGCCATGAAGTGAAGGAGTTTCTTCTTTCTTTCTGCTGCATAGTAGTCCATTGTGTAAATGTACCACAATTTTTGATCCATTCATTCAATGATGAGTACTTAGGCTGTTTCCAGCACTTGGCTGTCATAAATTGTGCCACTATGAACATTGGGGTGCATAGGTTCTTTTGAATTAGTGTTTCAGGATTCTTATGGTATAATCCCAGCAGTGGAGTCACTGGTACAAAAGGCAGTTCCATTCTTCGTTTTTTGAGGAAATTCCACACTGTTTTCCACAGTGGCTGCACCAATCTGCATTCCTACCATCAGTGTACTAAGGTTCCCCTTTCTCCACAACCTCGCCAGCTCTTGGTTTGTTTGTTTGTTTGTTTGTTTGTTTGTTTGTTTGTTTTTTAAGTATTTTTTATTGATTGTGCTATGACAGTTTTCCCCTTTATCCCCCCTCCACCCTGCCCTCCCAACCCTGCAGCATTCTCCCCTCCTTAGTTCATGTCCATGGGTTGTACATATCAGTTCTTTGAGTCCTCTGTTTCCTATACCATTTTCACTTCTTCCCATCCATTTTATGCCTACTAATTATGTTTTTTGTTCCCTGTACCTTCCCCCTCTATTCCTCCCTTCCCCTTCCCACTGAACTCCCTCCATGTGATGTCCATTTCTCTGATTCTGTTCCTGTTCTAGTTGTTTGCTTAGTTTTTGTTCTCATTGTATTTCTTTCTTTTAGGTTCATTTGTTGATAGCTGTGAGTCTGTTGTCATTTTACAGTTCATAGTTTTGATCTTCCTTTTCTTAGATAAGTCCCTTTAACATTTCCTATATTAAAAGCTTGGTGATGATGAACTCCTTTAACTTGACCTTATCTGAGAAGAACTCTGTCTGCCCTTCTATTCTAAATGAAAGCTTTGCTGGATAGAGTATTCTTGGATGTAGGTCCTTGCCTTTCATGACTCAAATACTTCTTTCCAGCCCCTTCTAGCCTATAAGATTTCCTTTGAGAAATCAGCTGACAGTCTTATGGGAACTCCTTTGTAGGTAACTGTCCCCTTTTCTCTTGCTGCTCTTAGGATTTTCTCTTTGTCTTTAATCTTGGGTTTCTTAATGATGATGTGCCTTGGTATGTTTCTCTTTGGGTCCAACTTATTTGGGACTCTCTCGGCTTCCTGGACTTCCCAGAATTCTATTTCCTTCAGTAGATTGGGGAAGTTTTCCTTCATTATGTGTTCAAATAAGTTTTCAATTTATTGCTGCTGTTCTTCTCCTTCTGGCACCCCTATAATTCCGATATTGGAATGTTTCAGGTTGTTCCAGAGAACCCTCAGCCTCTCTTCATTTTTTTTTGAATTCATGTTTCTTCATTCTGTTCTGGTTGGATGTTTCTTTCTTTGTTTTGTTTCAAAATGTTGCTTTCAATCATGGCTTCCTTCCTGTCACTGTTGGTTCCCTGAATATTTTCCTTTATTTCATTTTGGGTATCTCAATTGTTCTTTCATTTTTCAACCAAATTCAATCAGTTCTGTGAGCATTTTGATTACCAGGCCTTTCAATTGTCCATCAGATATGCTGGCTCTCTTCTCATCACTTAGTTCTGAGGTTTTGCTCTGTTCTTTCATTTGGGCCATATTTCTTTGTCTTGCTGCAGCTCATCCAGTACTTGTTGTTTGTTGAGTTGTTTTTGATAGCCACTCTGGCCAGTGTGATGTGGTATCTCATTGTGATTTTTATTTGCATCTCTCTGATGGCTAGTGCTGCTAAGCTTCCTTTCATATGTCTCTGGACCCTCTTTATGTCCTCCTTGGAGAAACATCTGTTCAGGTCCTTTGTTCATTTTTTAATTAGATTGTTTGTCTCCCTGGTGTGGAGTCATATGAGTTCTTTACATATTTTGGAGATCAAACTTTTGTCTCAGGTATCATTGGCAAATATATTTCCCCCTATGGTTCATTCCCTTTTCATTTTGCTGATTTTTTTTAGCCATGCAGAAACTTTTAAATTTGATGAGGTCCAATTTGCTTATTCTTTCCTTTATGGCCTTGCTCTAGAGGATATATTGGTGAAAATATTACTGTGTGGGATATCTGAAGTTTTCCTGCCTATGTTCTCTTCTAGGACTTTTATGGTGTTGTGTCTTAAAGTCTTTATCCATTTTGAGTTAATTTTGGTGTATGGTGTAAGTTGGTAGTCTAGTTTCTTTTCTTTTTTTTTCTTTTTTTTTTTTTTTGCATGTAGCTGTCCAGATCTCCCAACACCATTCACTGAAGAGCATATTTTTACTCTATTTTATTCTCCTGCCCTCTTTGTTGAGTATTAATCTACCATAGAGACATGGGTTTACTTCTGGGTTCCATATTCTGTTCCATTGATCTACATGTCTGTTGTTATGCCATTACCAGACTGTTGTGATTACAGTGGCCCTGTAGTAAAGTTTGATGTCAGGTATTATGATCCCTCCTACTTTGTTCTTATTTCTCAAAATTTCTGTGGCTACTCTGGGTCATTTATGGTTCCATATAAATTTTTTAAATGTTTGTTCTATATCTATGAAATATTTCACTCTTATTTTAATAGGGATTGTGTTGAATCTGTAGATTGCTTTGGGTAGTATGGACATTGTGATGATGTTAATTCTTCAAGTCCATGAACACGGTATGTGCTTCCATTCATCTGTCTTCCATAATTTCTTTCTTCAGTGTTCTATAGTTTGCTGAGTAGAAGTCTTTTACCTTCTTGGTTAGGTTTATTCTGAGGTACTTCATTTTTATGGTTGCTATAGCAAGTGGGATTTTTTTCCTGATTTCTGTTTCTGATATTTCATCATTGGTATACAAAAATGCCTTCAATTTCTGCATATTGACTTTGTATCCTGTTGTTTTGCCGAAGTCACTTATTAGGTTGAGTAGTTTTTTGGTGGAATCTCTAGGGTTTTCTGTGTACATTATCATGTCATCTGCAAACAATGAGAATTTTGCTTCCCCCTTTTCCAATTTAGATGTCTTTAATTTCTTTTTCTTGTCTGATTGCTGTGGCTAGGATTTCCAATACTATGTTGAATAGAAGTCATGAAAGTGGACAACCTTGTCTTGCTCCTGGTTTTAGTGGGAAAGATTTTAGGTTTTGTCCATTGAGTATGATGTTGGCTGTAGGTTTCTTGTATATAGCCTTTATTAGGTTAAGGTATTTTCCCTCTTCTCCCACTTTGCTGAGTGTTTTTATCATAAATGGGTGATGTACCTTACCAAATGCTTTTTCCACATCTGTTGATATGATCATGTGAATTTTGTCTTTTTTTTTTACATTTATTGATTTGCGAGTATTGTACCATCGTTGCATCCTTGTGATGAATCCCACTTTGTCATGGTGTATGATCTTTTTAATAGATTGATGGATGTAGTTTGCCAATATTTTGTTGAGCATTTTAGCATATATTTTCATCAGTGTAGTGGCCTGTAGTGTTTTTTTTTTCTTTGTTGTGTCTTTATCTGGTTTTGGGATTAGGATGATGCTGGACTCATAAAAAGAGTTTGGTTGTCTTCCTTCTTCCTTCTTCTGGATTTTTTGGAATGATCTGAAAAGGATAGAGGTTAGCTCTTCCTGAAATGTTTTTTAAAAATCTCTTGTGAAACTGTCTGGCCCAGGGCTTCTGTATGCTGGGAGTTTTATGATTACTGCTTCAATTTTGCCAGCTGTTACTGCTCTATTCAGGCTTTCTGCTTCTTCTTGATTCAGTCTTTTCTGAAATTTTGTATAGAGCAACATAAACTCTCAGCAGATCAAAAATGTAGGCAGGACTCATTTTATGTATCATGAAATTGGTGCAATTCCATGTGTAGTGATTTCATTGACATGCAGGAATAAACTTCCCTGATCTCTCTTTCTCTAACTGTCCTTCTCTCTCTTTCTCTGTCTCTCATTTATCTATCAAGTATCTATCAACTTATATACCATTTATCTCAATTGCCATTGGTAAACATTCCATATTTTTATATTCCCCTTATTTCAGTACCAGTGTCTGCTACTTTCAAACTATTTGTCTCATAAACTCAGGTTAGACTTTCCTTTTGTATCATGATGTTGGTAACCAGGCAGTGTACTACAGTAAATCTGTAGTTAGTGAGAGTTCATAGTAGTCACCTCACAGAGACAAAAAGTAACTATTTTTTTCAGTTTTAAGAAGTCTATACTACATAGATGTTTGTGGAGTATATTTAAAAAAGAATTAAAGCCATTTAGAAAACAACCTAATTTACCTTATGAGAAGATCCTTTAAATAAACCACTAATGGCCCATTCTGGTGTGGCTCAGTTGATTGAACCCAGCTGTGAATCAAAGGGTTGCCAGTTCAATTCCCAGTCAGGGCATATGCCTGGGTTTTGGGCCAAGTCACCAGCAGGGAAGTGTGAGAGGCAACCACACATTGACATTTCTCTCACTCTCTTTCTTGCTCCCTTTCCTTCTGTATACAAATAAATAAGATCTTTAAAGAAAAAAAAAATCACTAATGATCCTGAATGGTGTAGCTCAGTGGTTTGGTCATCATCCTAAAAACCAAAATGTTGTAGGTATGATTCCTAGACAGGACACATGCCTCAGTTGTGGGCTGGGTCCCTGGTTGGGAGTAAATGAGAGGCAACCAATCTATGTTCCTCTTGCACATTGACATTTCTTTTTCTCTGTGTCTCCCTCCCTTCCCCTCTCTCTAAAAATAAATAAATAAAATCTTTAAAAATTTTACTAATGTGAAGGAACTTTACTTTCACAGTAAAGTTTTCTGAAAGTAAACTTTCATAAAGTTCTAGGTATACTTCAATAATATATTCCAGTATACTCCAATAGTGATATAGTGTGAGCCACATTTGTGATCTTAAATTTTTTGTAGCATCATGGAAAAGGTAAAAAGAAATAGGTGTACTTAATTTTAATGATACATTTTATTTAACTTTATATATCCAAAGTATTACCATTTCAATATGCATTCAGAATAAATTATAAATGGTATATTTTACGTAATTGTTTTCTAAGTCTTTAAATTTGATATGTATTTCACAGTTATAGTATATCTCAATTTGAACTAGCCACATATCAAGTTGTCAATAGTCATACATAGCTAGTAGCTACTCTTCTGGACAGTTGAGGCCTAAAACAATGAATGAAGAGAGCAAATAGTTGAATAGACTAACATGCTAATTAGGTTATTTCAAGAACAACTAGTATATGTTGTTGTTGCTCAGACCCTGAGTTACCATGTATTATCATGTGCCATGTGATATCACACCAAAACATAAAGTGAGCAGATAGAAAGTGTATTAATAAAGGTCAGTTATATTCTTGGCAGATATGATATTTTATTTTTAAACATGTAGATTAATATGTTTTCTAAAATTGAAACTATCTAAAGTGTATACTGATGGAAATGTCACTCCTTAATTGTATGTTTGTTCTTTTTTAATATAAGGGAGTACCAGAGAATGTCTGTGTGCTTATGAAATAAATCTAGAAAAGTAAAAGAAATTGATGATGCAAAAGGAGAGAGAGAAAGAAAGCGACAGAGACAGGAGAGATTGAGCTGTTTCTTGTA
The DNA here is from genome assembly GCF_004126475.2 of Phyllostomus discolor. Taxonomy (NCBI): domain Eukaryota; kingdom Metazoa; phylum Chordata; class Mammalia; order Chiroptera; family Phyllostomidae; genus Phyllostomus; species Phyllostomus discolor. Next base: position 161,573,490 of record NC_040904.2, on the reverse strand, counting down.
CAGCAAAGTGGCTTTTTGAGATGATGAGATTGTCTTCAGAAATAAAAAATACAATACAAAATATGTATATAATATTAGTTATGTGCTAAGTTCAGTTATAGGCATGTTACATGACTTATTTCATTTAAACCTCATAGTAACCCTATGATATAATTCCTGTTAACTCCATTTTACAGATTAGAACACTGGGAGTACAGAGAAATTAAATTCTTGCTCAGATTCACTCAGAAAAACTGTTCCAAAGTCCATGCACTTAACCTCTGTGCATTACTGAAACCTGCATCACACTTCTGTTGTCCTAAAGGAGGGAATACAATGTATGTCTTGATATCCTTCAGCTATTTATTATTTTTACCCATGTGTTTTCAATTATATTAAAATAATCATGCATTGACTTCTGGCCAAGATGGAGGCATAGGTGGACGCACCATACCACCCACTCACAACCAAGATTAGAACAGCAACAATTTAGAGGCAGAATAACACCCTGAACTGACAGAGAATTTATCTGAATGGAAGTCGGACAGCCAAGAAGTTGAAGTAGACCTGTTCATCCAGACCGTTAGGAGGGGTGGAGAGGAGCAGACGGGTGCGAGTTGCAGAGAGCAGAGAGAGTTGGGTGCATAAGGCAAGTGGGGTGTGTAAGGCATCTGGGGCATGCAAGATCCCAGTGGCTGGACCTTGAGTACGAAAATGGCAGCTGGCAGACCCAGTGAGGTGGCAATGGTCGAGCAGGGCAGAGCGCACAACCCAGGATCCCAGGGAAGGGACTAAGGTCCCACGGAGCTACCGTCATTGTTCCCTCCGCCCCCGCCCCCTCCACCACATACAACATCACAATCTAGCAACTGGGGTGCCCAGCTTCAGTGAACACCTAAGGCTCCACCCCTCACCATAACAGGAGTGATCAGGCCAAAAAAAAAAAAAAAAGAGAGACAGAGAGAGAAACATGTCTCAAACAGAAGAACAGATCAATGCCCCAGGACTCATCATTTTAAGCGACCAAGAGATAGCCAATCTATCAGATGCACAGTTCAAAACACTGGTGATCAGGAAGCTCACAGAACTGGTTGATTTGGGGCACAAATTAGATGAAAAAAATGCAGGTTACCAGCCCTGGCTGGCATAGCTCAGTGGATTGAGCGCAGGCTGGGAACCAAAGTGTCCCAGGTTCGATTCCCAGCCAGGGTACATTCCTGGGTTGCAGGCCATGACCCCCAGCAACTGCACATTGATGTTTCTCTCTCTCTCTCTCTCTCTCTCTCTCTCTCTCTCTCTCTCTCTCTCTCTCTGTCTCCCTCCCTTCCCTCTCTAAAAATAAATAAGTAAAATCTTTTTTAAAAATGCAGGTTACCATAAAAGAAATGAAGGAAAATGCATAGAGAACCAATAGTGATGGGAAGGAAACTGGGACTCAAAACAATAGAGTGGACCAGAAGGAAGAAAGGAACAACCAAACAGGAAGGAATGGAGAAATAAGAATTCAAAAAAACAAGGAGAAGCTTAGGAACCTCCAAGACATCTTTAAACGTTCCAACATCTGAATTATAGGGGTACCAGAAGGGGAAGAGGAAAAGCAACAGATTGAACATGTATTTGAACAAATAATAAAGGAGAACTTTCCCATTCTGGCAAAGGAAATAGACTTCCAGGAAATCCAGGAAGCTCAGAGAGTCCCAAAGAAGTTGGACCCAAGGAGGAGCACACCAAGGCACATCATAATTACATTAGCCAAGGTAAAAATGAAGGAGAGGCCCTGGCTGGCATAGCTCAGTGGATTGAGCGCGGACTGTGAACCAGGCATCGCTGGTTCGATTCCCAGTCAGGGCACATGCCTGGGTTGCAGGCCATGGCCCCTAGCAACCACACATTGATGTTTCTCTCTCTCTCTCTCTCTCTCTCTCTCTCTCTCTCTCTCTCTCTCTCTCTCTTCCCTCTCTAAAAATAAATAAATAAAATCTTTTTAAAAAAAGAACTCATACAAAATTTTTAAAAAAATGAAGGAGAGAATCTTAGAAGCAGCAAGAGCTAAGGGGACAGTAACCTACAAAGGAGTTCCCATCAGACTGTCAGCTGATTTCTCAAAAGAGACCTTCCAAGCAAGAAGGGGCTGGAAAGAATTATTCCAAGTCATGAAAGGCAAGGACCTATATCCCAGATTACTCTGTCCAGCAAAGCTTTCATTTAGAATGGAAGGGCAGATAAAGTGCTTCTCAGATAAGGTCAAGTTCAAGGAGCTCATCATCACCAAGCCCTTATTTTTTGAAATGTTAAAGAGACTTATCTAAGAAAAGAAGATTAAAAAAAAAAACATGTAGAGTAAAAGGACAGCAAACTCACAATTATGAACAACCACACCTAAAGCAAAACCAAAAGAAACTAAGCAAACAACTAGAACAGGAACAGAACCACAGAAATGGAGATCACATGGAGGGTTAGCAACAGGGGAGTGGGAGGAGAGAGGGGGAAAAGGTACAGAGAATAAGTAGCATAGATGGTAGGTAGAAAATAGACAGAGGGAGGACAAGAATAGTATGGAAATGTAGAAGCTAAAGAACTTATAAATATGACACATGGACATCACTAAAGAGGGAGATGTGGGTGGGAGAGGGTGTACAAGGTTGAGGGGAGTGAGGGGGAAATGGAACAACTGTAATAGCATAATCAATAAAATATATTAAAAATAAAATAAAATAATCATGCATCAAAGTCATTACTTGAGGACAAAGATGGAAAATAAGGGAATAAGAGAGGAACTTAAAGAAAATCATGAGAAAGTATCATCAAATGACTATTAAAATGTTTTTATTGTTTATGCTATTACAGTTGTCCCAATTCCCCCCCCCCTTTGCCTTCCTCCCCTTGGCTCCCCTTCATTCCCCACACTGTTGTCAAATGACTACTTTCTTGATCTTTAAATAATGCTCCATTCACTGGAAGAAGTGAATCTGGAGGAGAAGAAGGATCTGGAGAGTCTAGGTAGGGCATCCTCCATACATTTGCATTTTATAAGGTACCATGACTTGAAGCAGAGTAATTTCAGGATTTCATTTTTCAGAACAAAAGTTTTGAAATAAAGTCGCTCTAGGACCCATCAAAGTATAGCATGAAAGTGGTTAGCTTTTTTACATTTTTTAAAAATTACTAAATTTATTAGGATGACATTGGTTAATAAAATTATATAGGTTTCCACTGTACACTTCTATGATATATCATCTGTATATTGCATTGTGTGTTTACCACCAAAAGTCAAATCTCCTTCTGTCACCATATATTTGACTCCCTTTACCCTTCACTACTCCCCACACCCTTTCCTCCTGGTAACCACCATATTGTTGTCTGTGTCTATGAGTTTTTGTTTGTCGTTTTTTTTGGTTCATTTGTTGCTTTCAGTTTTCTATCCCACATATGAATGAAATCATACAGTTCTTGACTATTTCTAATTTATTTTGCTTAACATGATATTGTCAAGGTCCATCCATGTTGTCACAAATGGTACTATTTCATCTTTTCTTATAGCTAGGTATTATTCCATTGTATATATGTACCACATTTTCTTCATCCAGTCATCTATTGAAGGACACTTCAGTTGTTTCCATGTCTTGGCCACCATGAATAATGCTATAGTGAACATAGGGGTGCATATATGTTTGCAAATAGATGCTTTCAAAAATCTTGGGTAGACACCCAGAGGAGTGGTGTTGGGAAACCCCAACCAAAGAGGGAACTTGAAAAACAATTGAATTGGAGATAGTGCTTGGAATTTGGAGATCCTGGAATATTTAAAACAATTTCAGTAGCAATAACTTGTAAGAGAAACTTCCCATAAGTTTAGCTTCCCCGTGGTACATTTCAGTGGCGTTGAGGAAATTACCTCATTAAGGGCGAAAACAGGAGAAGGCCCATCAAGGAACAGGTACAAAGAACACATGGAAAAACCCAAAGAAGGTAGGTTCGAGAGTGGGATGTGGGAATGGGTGCAGTGGAGGGCCATGGTGGGGTGAAAATGGAGACAACTGTACTTGAACAACAATAAAAAAATAAGAAATTACTTCATTAAAACCTGATTATCAAGTTAGAGAAGGAAGTGCATGTGACTGGGTTTGCTTTGTATTGATAGAGACTGATTCTGTCTGTCATATTTTGATATTGCTCCTCAGATCCAATTTCTGTGACTTTTATGTGAAGACTGGCAATAGTATGAAGTCAATGATGAGAAATCATTCGACAATAACAATCTTCATCATCCTGGGTTTGACAAATGACCCACCACTAGAGATAGTGGTGTTCGTTTTTCTGTTTATCACATATGTGTTAAGTGTAATTGGGAACCTGACCATAATTACTCTCATCTTGGTGGATTCTCATTTAAAAACAGCTATGTATTTTTTTCTTCAAAATTTCTCTTTCTTAGAAATCTCATTCACAACTGCCTGTGTCCCCACATACCTGTACATGATATTGAGTGGGGACAAAACCATCACCATATTTGCCTGCTTCAGCCAAATATTTTTCATTGTCCTCTTTGGAGCTACAGAATTTTTTCTCTTGGCTGTGATGTCCTATGACCGCTATGTGGCCATCTGCAAACCCCTGCACTACATGACCATCATGAACAGTAGAGTCTGCAGGAATCTCATTCTGTGTTGCTGGATATCTGGCTTACTGATTATCCTCCCTCCCCTTGGACTGAGCCTTCACCTGGAATTCTGTGACTTTGCTATTGACCATTTTTACTGCGATGCTTCTCCAATACTGAAGAATTCATGTTCAGATACATGGTTCGTAGAGCAGCTGGTGATAGTCTGTGCTGTGTTGACCTTCTTAATGACCCTTATGTGTGTAGTTCTGTCCTACATGTACATCATTAGGACAATTCTAAGGTTGCCTTCAGCTCAGCAAAGGAAAAAAGCCTTTTCTACCTGTTCTTCCCACATGATTGTGGTTTCCATCTCCTATGGCAGCTGCATTTTTATGTATATCAAACCTTCAGCTAAGGATGAAGTGGCCATTAATAAGGCAGTTTCTCTACTAGCTACATCTGTTGCTCCTTTATTGAACCCCTTCATTTATACCCTGAGAAATAAACAAGTAAAACAGTCTTTCCATGACACCTTCAAAAGAATTGCATTTCTTTTAAAGAAGTGTTAAATTCTCACAGTGGGAATTTCAATTAAAACAAAAATAAGTTATTAGCATATTGATGGAAACTGAGCCATGGTAGCTGTGCAGTCTTATAAAGTTGTGGAGTAATAAAGAGTTGAGAAGAAAACCTAGGAAACAACTGTGAGAGACCCAGCAGCATGCAGGCGGATATTCCTCTATTCTCTGAACTTCTTTGTCTTCCTAATTTATATTTTAATCAACTCTTTTTAGTCTCATATATGCATTAGTAATTTATCTTGTGTTTTGAATATTATTGTTCATGTTACTGCTTTCCTCTCCTTGCAACACAGCCTCTTTTACAAGGCTGCAGGAATGTAAGAACATTGATTTTTAGGAAATATAAAGCTGCCTTTATCTTTTTAAAAAAGATTTTGTTTATTTATTTTTAAAGGGGAAGTGAAGGAGAGAGGGGAAAGAAAGGAAAGAGGGAGCGAAACATCAATGTATGGTTGCCTCTTACGTACCCCCTGCTGGGGACCTGGCTAGCAACCCAGGCATGTGCCCTGACTGGGAACCAAACTGCTACCCTTTGGTTTGCAGGCTCATGCTCAGTCCACTGAGCCACACCAGCCAGGGTAAGCTGCCTTGCTTTTAACTCTGCCTTGCTTGTGCTGCCTCACAGCAAATATGTGCCTTTGCCCAAAATTATTATAATATCCCTTGCTTCTTTGAGTCTGAGCTTATAATGCACCCACAAAAGCTGTTAACATAAAATATAACCAAATAGTCTTTAATAATAATTGATAAACTTTGGTATTTGAGTAATTGTTCCAAAAATAAATGGTAAAGTCAAGTAAAACACAAAGATCATTCACTTAAAGACATCAGATTGTGGCAAAATAGTGAGGAGAAGAGGAGCTGAGCTTCTGAAAGAGGTAGAACTGTGGAAAGATGAACCGATTGTAAATATCTGCTTTTGACGGCTTTTTCAGATTCGTGACTGTGGTGGATTCGAGATAATGGCAAATTCTTTGTTACTTCCCTAATCAGAAGATGTATTTTCTTTCCTCTCTCCTTTAATTTTGATTTGTTTTATCACTTGATTTTGACCATAGAATGAGGTAGAACTAAAGTTGTGTGACTTCAGAGATTAAGTAAGTAGAGCCTTGTAGCTTCATGTGCTTTTTTTGGAACATATGATTGGGGGCAGGGGTGTGGTGGGGAGGAATCCAAATGTCATGCGAGTAGTTCAAGCACCCTGAGATTGCTATACAATGAGGAAGCTCAAGGTAGCTTGCAGAGAGGCTGGTAGAGAGCGATACTTGGTCAGTGCTGATTTTATGTATCCATCTCAGCCATGGTGCCATGTGATTAAAGAAACCATCGTGAATGTCAGCTCAGTTGAAGCTTGACACGATTCCAAATCCAGTCACCATGGATTACAACTAAATGAAAGACTCATATGAGAACCACTCAACTGCCCTGTCTACTGTCTACTTCTGGAACTATGAGTGATAGAAAATTTTTCTACTCACTAAGATTTGGGATGATATGTTACACAGCAGTAGATATTTGAAAATAAGGTACAGGCAAAGTGCTTTACATGGGCAGTGGGCTACCAGGGAAGCAGCAGAACTCATGGTGGTCTTTAAAGGCTAGAGAAACTGTATTGCACATTGAAGAGGTCTGCATGAAAAATCTTCAAGCTGTAGAATTTTTAGTTCTTTCTTTCTGTATGGTATATTCCAAAAAGTATTAACTAAACACTTTTAAAAAACTTCAAAACTTATGTATAAAATTAATGGATCAAAAATCATTTGAGCCTCCCCTCATGTAATCTCAGTTATATGTGGAATCTAATAAACAAAATAAACTGACAAACAAAATAGAAACATAGACAGGGATACATGGAGAAGACTGACAGCTGTTGGAGGGGAGGGAGAACAGGAGGACCAAATGAAAGAAGGTGAAGGGATTAGCCACAGGACATTTATTTTTTTCTTTTAATCATTTTTTATTGTGTTCAAATACAGTTGTCTCCATTTTCCTACACCACTTTTCCCTGCCCTATCCACCCCCACCTCCCACCCTCAATCCTACCCCCCTTTGGCTTTGTCCATGGGTCCTTTATACACATTCATTGACAACTCTTTCCCTCCTTTTCCCTATCATTTCCCTCACCCCTCTTATGGTATCACAACTTATATTTAAGTCTTTAGCCAAAGGACATTTATATGCATAGCCCATAGACACAGACAAAAGTTTGGTGATGGCCAGAGGGAAGGGGGGACAGGGGCTGTTGGAGGTGGGCAAAGGGAAGGGAAATGGAGACATCTGTAATAGTGTCAACAATAGACATAAAGTTAAAAAATAAATTGAGCCTTAATGAAAATATATAGCATTTCCAAAGTATATGATGAAAATTATATGAGTCTGGAGGAAATATATATAATGGAGAGATTCTAAATTGACTAAGAAAGCTAGTTTTTGGTCACATTGTTAAGTGCTTGACATTTTATATATTATTGTCTTACTGATAATTCTCAAAACTTTTAAAGGTTCTAATATATGTATATATACATACGCACATACACATACATATCTCCATACTATTTTCTTTTTTAAAAAATAAGCAATTACAGTCATCCCAATTTCCTCCCGCCCCCATGCTCTCCCCTTCCATGCCCTCACTCCTGCTCCCACAGTCAATCCCCATCCCACTGTCCACACCCACAGGTCCTTTATACATATTCCTTGACTTGCCCTTCCCCCACCTTTCCCCCATTATCTCCCTCCCTCCTCCACTCTTGTCACTGCCAGTTAGTTCTTTATTTCCATGTCTCTACTTCCATTTTGCTCATTTGTTTATCTGTTGATTAGGTTCCATTTATAGGTGAGATCATATGGTGTTTGTCTTTTGCTGCCTGGCTTATTTCCTTAGCATAATGCCCTCCAGTTCTACCCATGCTATTGCAAAGGATAGGAGTTCCATCTTTCTGCTGCATAGTATTCCATTATCAAATGTACTGCAGGTTTTTGATCCACTCATCTACTGATGACCACTTAGGCTGTTTCCAGCTCTTGGCTATTGTAAATAATGCTGTTATGAACATAGGTGCGTAGATTCTTTTGAACTGTTGTTTCTAGATTCCTAGGGAATAATCCCAGCAGTGGAATTGCTGGGTCAAAAGGCAATTCCATTTTTAGTTCTTTGAGGAATTTCCACAGTGTTTTCCACAGTGGCTGCACCATCCTGCATTCCCACCAAGAGTGCACTAGGTTTCCACAACCTTGCCAGCACTTACTGTTTGTTGATTTGTTTATGATGGCCTTTCTGATGGGTTTGAAGTGGTATCTCATTGTGGTTTTACTTTGCACCTGTCTGATGGCTAGTGATGCTGAACATCCTTTCATATGTCTCTGGGCACTCTGTATGTCCTCCTTGGAGAAGTGTCTGTTCAGGTCCTTTGCCCATTTTTTAATTGGGTTGTTCATCTACCTGGTATGCAGTCATGGGAGTTCTTTTCATGTTTTGGAGACCAAACCGTTGTCCAAGTTTTCATTGGCAAATATGTTTTCCCATAGAGTTGGATTCATTTTCATTTTGTTGAGGTTTTCTTTAGCTGGGCAGAAGCTTTTTAATTTGATGAAGTCTCATTTTTTATTTTTCCCTTGCCCTTGGAGGTATATTGGTGAAAATATTGCTATGTGGGATATCTGAAGTTTTTCTGCCTATGTTCTCCTCTAGGACTTTTATGGTGTCACCAATTATATTTAAGTCTTTTATCCATCTTGAGTTAATATTGGTATATGGTGTAAGTTGGTGGCTTAGTTTTATTCATTTCTTTTTTTGCATGTAGCTGTCCAGATCTCCCAACATCATTTATTGAAGAGGCTCTTTTTACTCCATTTTATGCATCTGTCAAATATTAATTGTCCATAAGACATGGTTTTATTTCTGGGCTCTCCATTCTGTTCTATCGATCTATGTGTCTGTTCCTATGCCAGTACCAGACTGTTTTGATTATAGTGGTCTTGTAGTATTGTTTGGCATCAGGTATTGTGATCTCTCCTACTTGGTTCTTTCTCAAAATTGCTGTCACTCTTTTGGGTCATTTATGGTTGCATATAAATTTTTGAAGAGTTTCTTCTATATCTGTGAATTATGTCATTGTTATTTTGATAGGGATTGTGCTGAATCTATAGTTGCTTTGTTTAGTATGGACATTTTCATTATATTAATGCTTCCAATCCATGAACATGGCATATGCTTCCATTTATTTGTGTCTTCTTTAATTTCTTTCTTCTGTGTTCTTTAGATTTCTGAGTACAGGTTTCAACTCCCTGGTTAAATTTTTTTCCTAGGTATTTTATATTTTTCATTGCTACAGTAAGTGGGATTTTTTCCTAATTTCTGTTTCTGATATTTTATTGTTGGTATACAAATGTGCCTTCACTTTCTGTTTTTTAAGTATATTTTACTGGTTATGCTGTTAACTTGTCCCATTTATTCTTCCCATTTATTCCCCTCTGCCCTGCGTCTCCTTCCCTACCACACTCCTCCCTGCCCTCCCGTACTTAGTTTATATCCATGGATTGTACATATACACTCTTTGGCTTCTCCATTTCCTATACTATCCTTAACCTCCTTCTGTTTATTTTTTTTAGCTACCAATTATGCTTATTATTCCTTGTACCTTTCCCCCATTCTCCCTACTCCCCCTTTCTGCTGACAACCCTCCATGTGATCTCCATTTCTATGATTCTGTTCCTGTTCTAGTTGTTTGCCTAGTTCATTTTTGTTTTTTAGGTTCAGTTGTTGATAGTTGTGAATTTGTTGTCATTTTACTGTTCACAGTTTTGATTTTCTTTTTCTTAGTCTCTTTAACATTTCATATAATAATGGCTTAGTGATGATGAACTCCTTTAAGCTTTAAAGCTTAAAGCTAAAACTTTACCTTATCTGGGGAGCACTTTATCCTTTCATTCTAAATGATAGTTTTGCTAGATAGAAGAATCTTGGTTGTAAGTTCTTGCTTTTCATCATTTTGAATACTTCTTGCCAGTCTCTTCTTGGCTGCAAAATTTCTGTTGAGAAATCAGCTGATAGTCTTATGGGAAGTCCTTTGTAGGTAACTGTGTCCTTTCTTCTTACTGCTTTTAAGGTTTTCTCCTTATCTTTAATCTTGGGTAATTCAATTATGACGTGCCTTTGAGTGTTTCTCCTTGGATCCAATTTCTTTGGGACTCTCTGATCTTCCTGGACTTCCTGGAATTATTTCCTTCACCAGATCGGGGATGTTTTCTTTCATTCTTTGTTTTTTTTAATAAGTTTTTAATTTCTTGCTCTTCTTCTTCTGGAAGTCCTATGATTCAGTTGTTGGAATGTTTAAAATTGTACCAGAGGTTCCTAAGCCTCTTCTCACTTTTTTCTGAAACCTTGTTTCTTCATTCTGTTCTGGTTGAATGCTTATTTCTTCATTTTGTTCCAAATTGTTGATTTGATTCCCAGTTTCTTTCCCTTCACTGTTGGTTTCCTGTACATTTTCTTTATTTCACTTCGCATAACCTTCACTTCTTCCTCTGTTTTGTGTTATATGCAACCATTTCTGTGAGCATCTTGGTTATCAGTGGTTTTTTTTAATAATTATTTTATTGCAGATCAAGTACAGTTATCTGCGTTTTCCCCTAACCACTCCTCCTATCGCAGCCAAACCCACCTCCCCCTCTTGCTTCCCTCCCCCCACACTGGTTTTGTCCATGTGTCCCTCATAGTTGTTCTCAAAAACTGTTCTCCTCATTAGTCGCTCCCACTTCCCCTCTGGTTACTGTCAAATTGTTCTTAATTTCTATGGCTCTGGTTATATTTTGCTTGCTTTTTCCTTTTGTTGAGTATGTTCCAGTTAAATATGAGATCATATGGTATTTGTCCCTCAATGCCTGACTGATTTCACTTAGCATAATGCTCCCTAGTTCCATCCATGCTGTTGCAAAGGGTAGGATCTCCTTCTTTTTTCTGCTGTGTAGCATTCCATTGTGTAAATGTACCTTAGTTTTTTGAACCATTCATTTGCTGGTGGGCACTTAATATGCTTCTAGCACTTGGATATTGTAAATTGTGCTGCTATGAACATTGGGGCGCATAGGTTCTTTTGGATTGCTGTTTCAGGGTTCTTAGAATGTAATTCCAAAAGTGAAATTGCGGGGTCAAAAATGATTCCATTTTTAGTTTTCTGAGGAAATTCTATACTGTTTTTTACCTTGGCTGTACCAGTCTGCCTTCCCACCAACAGTGTAGTATGATTCCTTTTTCTCTACATCCTCTCCAATGTTTGTTTGTTAACTTTTTTATGATGGCCATTCTGACCAATGTGAATCAGTATTTCATTGTGGTTTTGATTTGCATCTCTCTGATGGCTAGTGATGCTGAACATCTTTTTATATGCCTCTGGGCCCTCTGTATATCCTCCTTGGAGAAATGTCTGTTCAGGTCTTTGCTCACTTTTTAGTTGGATTGTTTGTCCTCTATATATTTTGGAGATCAAACCTTTGTCTGAGTTATCATTGGCAAATGTGTTTTTCCATATAGTTGGTTCTCTTTTCATTTTAATGCTGTTTTCTTTTGATTACCAGGATTTTGGACTCTGCATCTGATAGGTTGGCTATCTTCTCATCGCTAAGCTCTTTTTCTGGAGTTTTGATCTGTTCTTTCATTTGAGCCATATTTCTTAGTCTCAGCACACCTATGACATAGTAAGGGGTGGAGCCTTAGGTGTTCACCAGGGTGGAGCAACACACTTCCCTGTATTATGTCACTGTATGTTTGGGGGGTCAGAGAGGGAACAATATCATTTGCTCAGCCCTTATCCCACTTTCAGTCACTTGCCCCACTTCCCACAAGTGAATTGTGCCCTTCCTGGTGATGTCCAGGTGCTTATTAATGGGTGTGTGGGCTTGTGAATGTTCTAGGACTGCCTGGGCCCCTCCCACAGCCTCACCTTTGAGACTGGCAATTCCTCCCTCTGCTGCAAGCTCCACAGGTTTTTACTGTCAGAGGTTCTGAGGTTGTTATTTCCTGGCAATGGAACCCTGGATTGTGTGGTCTATCTCACTCTCCAGTTGCTCTTCTTGGCTTACCCACATGCGAATGTGGGACTGTCTGGACCACCAGGTGTCGCATCACCCTCCTGTTCTGCTAGCCACAGCCTTGCTGCACATCCTCTGCCCCAGCTGCCCATCTCCATCTCTCCTACCAGTCTGGATGAATGTTTCTTGTTTAATTTCTTGTTTATCTGACTCCGTACAGTTCAATTTTCTGGCAGTTCTGGTTGTTTTTTGTTTGAAATTGGTTGTTATCCTTCTTTTGGTTGTGCAAGGAAGCAAAGCGTATCTTCCTGCACCTCCACCTTGTCCTGAAGTCCTTTGCCTGTTTTTTAAATTGGGTTGTTTGTTTCTTTGGTGTTGAGTTTCGTAAGTACTTCACAAATTTTGGAAATTAACCCCTTATCAGATATATGGCAAATATGTTCTCCCATTCTGTGGGTTTTCTGTTTATTTTGTTGATTTCCTTTGGTGTGCATAACTTTTTTACTTTGATGTAGTCCCATTTATTTATTTTTTTCTTCCCTTGCGTAAGGAGATATATCTGATAAAAAATTGCTATGAGCAATGTCAGAGATTTAGTTGCTCATGTTTTCTTCTAGGATTTTTATGCTTTTCAATCTAACATTTAAGTTTTTGATCCTTTTTGAATTCATTATTTTGTGTAGTATAAGAAGGTGGTGTAGTTTCATTTTTCTCTATGTATCTGTCCAATTTTTCCAACACTATTTATTGAATAAATTATCTTTAATAATATATTTTATTGATGCTATGACAGTTGTCCCATTTCCCCTCTTTATTGTCCTCTGCCCTGCACACCCTTTCCTACACACATCCACTCCCCTTTTGGTTTATGTCCATGGGCCATACTTGTAAGTTCTTTGGCTTCTACATTTCCTATACTATTCTTGCCCTTTCCCTGTCTATTTTCTACCTACCATTTATACTACTTATTCTCAGGACCTTTTCCCCCTCTTTCCTCCTCCCACTTCCCTGCTGATAATCCTCCATGTGATCACCATTTCTGTGGTTCTGTTCCTGTTCTAGTTGTTTGTTTAGTTTCTTTTTGTTTTTGTTTTAGGTGTGGTTGTAAATAACTGTGAGTTTGTTGTCATTTCACTGTTCATATTTTTTATCTTCTTTTTCTTAGGTAAGTCCCTTTAACATTTCATATAATAAGGGCTTGGTGATGATGAACTCCTTGAACTTGACCTTATCTGGGAAGCACTTTATCTGCCCTTTTATTCTAAATGATAGCTTTGCTGGATAGAGCAATCTTGGATGTAGGTGTTTGCCTTTCATGACTTGGAATACTTCTTTCCATCTCCTTCTTGCCTGTAAAGTTTCTTTTGAGAAATCAGCTGACAGTCTGATAGGAACTCCTTTGTAGGTAACTGTCTCCTTTTCTCTTGCTGCTTTTAGGATTTTCTCTTTATCTTTAATCTGGGGTAACTTAATGATGACCTGCCTCGGCGTGCAACTTCTTTGGGACTGTCTGGACTCCCTGAACTTCCTTGGAAGTCTATTTCCTTTGCCAGATTGGGGAAGTTTTCCTACATTATTTGTTCAAATAAGTTTTCACTTTCTTGGCTCTTGTTCTTCTCCTTCTAGCACCCTTATTGGAACGTTTAAAGTTGTCAGATATTGGAACATTTAAAGTTGTCAAAGAGGTTCAAAAGTCTCCCTTTTAAAAAAAAAATTCTTGTTTCTTCATTCTGTTCCGGTTGGATGATTATTTCTTCCTTTTGTTCCAAATCATTGCTCTGAGTCCTGGTTTCCTTCCTGTCACTGTTGGTTCCCTGAATATTTTGCTGTATTTCACTTTGGGTATCCTTCATTTTTTTCTTTCATTTTGCGACCAAACTCAACCAGATCTGTGAGCATTTTGATTACCAAGGCTTTGAACTCTCCATCAGATAGATTGGCTATCTCCACATTACTTTGCTTTCTTTCTGGAGTTTTGCTCTCTTCTTTTATTTGGGCCATATTTCTTTGTCTTGGTGCACCTGCTAAGCTGTAAGGGGTGGGGCCTTAGGTATTCACCCACACAGGGCAACCCTCCTTGCTGTTCTGCAGCACTGTCTGTGGGGGAGGGGTCAGAGGGGGAACAGTGCAACTCGCCTGCTTGGGTCTAGCCACACCTTCCAATGAATGCTCACATGAAACTGGGAGTTTCTCCCACCATGGCAACTCCCACTGTACTCCACAGTCAGTGAACTGAGTCTCAGTTTCCCATTCAGTCATCCCCACCCATGGGGTCCACCACCTTGCTGCAGGTTCTCTCCTTCCACCCATCTTACTAGCCTAGTTGATCTGGTTGACTATTTCTTTAACTCCTTGGTTGTCAGAGTTCCATGAAGTTTGATTTCTGGCACTTCTGGTTGTTTATTGACTTTAGATTGGTTGTTATCCTCCTTTTGGTAGTGTGAGGGAGTGAAGGTTTTCTACCTAGGCCTCCATCATGGCCAGAACTCCCCCTGTTATTTTTCTCCTGTCTCCTCTTGTTTTATGTTATATGTCTCAGTTCTAGATTTTTGTGTGTGGCTACCATGAGATTTATGCAAAAGAAAGTTTCCTATTTATAGTCATCTTTTTTTTTGTCTGATTGCATCTAATTTCCATTCCCCTGTATAAATTCAGAATTTTACCCCCTTCCCATTTATGCTTTTGTTGTCACAAATTATTCCTTTTAATGCTGTGAGGTTATTTCTGAAATGCTGTAGCTGTTGTCTTCTTCCTCTCTCTTTTTAAATGTTTTCACCTCCTTTAACCTTTATGTGATATCTAAGTATACAGTACCCTATTCTGAAAAAAGGGTTGTAATATCTTGCTTCTCTCTGCCCACTGGTGATCTTAGTCATAGTTTTGTAAACTTTAATTTCTTCGTTCAGGTAGAATAACCTCCTTCAATATTTCCTGTAATGCATGTGTTATGGTGGCAAATTCCCTCAGCTTCTATATGTCTGGAAAAGTCTTTGTTTCTCCTTTATCTAAAGGATAACTTTGACCTGGCTGGTGTAGCTCAGTGAATTGAGCACGGGCTGTGAACCAAAGTGTTGCAGGTTCGATTCCCAGTCAGGGCACATGCCTGGGTTGCAGGCCACGGCCCCCAGCAACCGCTCATTGATATTTCTCTCTCTCTCTTTCTCCCTCCCTTTCCTCTCTAAAAATAAATAAATAAAATATTTTTTTTTAAAAGGATAACTTTGCTGGATATATTATTCTTGGCTGGTAATTTCTCTCCTTCAATAGTTTCAATAGTGGAATATTTTCTTCCACTCTCTTTTAGCTTATGAGGTCTGTTCAGAAAAAGTCCAGCTATTGTTAGTATAACAAGAATGGTTTGCACAACATCAGTGTAACCTGGTACCCAAGAAGAGTGGACTGGAATGCACATGAGTAAACAATAATGCCTTCACTGTACTAGTCAGTGGGAACAATAGACACCGCTGAAGGAGCATATATACTGTGTGGCCCTTGCATTCAACATGACTGAGAAAGTAGAGCAACAAATATGCATCTAACTTTGCGTTAAGCTTGAACATTCCTCTGCTGAAACCATTCAGATGATTCAGAAGGCTGCAGCTATGGGCAACTGGTGATTGGCAGCTTCATCACAACAACACACCTGCTCATGCATCACATCTCCTGCAGAGTATTTTGGCGAAACATCAGATCACCCAGGTGACTCAGCCCTGCTACAGCCCAAATTTGGCACTCTGCAACTTCTGGCTTTTCCCAAAACTAAAATCACCTTTGAAATGGAAGATCTTTCAAGCTGTTAATGAGATTCAGGAACATACAACATGGCAACTGATGGTGACTGGGAAAACTGTGTGAGGTCCCAAGGTGCTGACTTTGAAGAGGACTGAGGCATTCTATGTACAATGTTTCTTCTATCTTGTGTCTTCTTCAATAAATGTCTCTTTTTCATATTATATGGCTGGATACCTTCTGGACAAACTTGTATATAGTGGCCGAAAAATCCAATAATAATCAACTGGGATTTTCTTTATAAAATTCCATCTTCTTTTCCTTAGCTGCCATGAAAATCCTTTCCTTATCATTAACTTTTTTGTTTTCATTCTTCAAGTATATTTTGTTGATTATGCTATTAGAGTTGTCCCAATTTTCCCCCTTTGCACCCTCTGCTCAGCACCCATATTCCCTCCAGCAATCCCTCCCCACTTAGTTCATGTCCATGGGTTGTACATATAAGTTCTTCAGCTTCTCCATATCCTAAATGTTCTTAACATCTCCCTGTCTATTTTGTACCTACCAATTATGCTTCCTAATCCCTGTACACTTCCCCTCATTCTCTTCTTTCCCCCTCCCCGCTGATAACCCTCCAGATGATCTCCATACCTATGATTCTATTTCTGTTATGATTGTTTGCTCAGTTTATTTTTGTTTTATAGTTTCAGTTGTTGATAGTTATGTTTGTTGTCATTTTAATGTTCATAGTTTTTATCTTCTTTTTCTTAAGTAAGTCTCTTTAATATTTCATATAATAAGGGCTTGGCGATGATGAACTCCTTTAGCTTTACCTCATCTGGGAAGCATTTTGTCTGCTCTTCCATTCTAAATGATAGCTTTGCTGGATAGAGTAATCTTGGTTGTAGGACCTTACTTTTCATCACTTCGAACACTTCTTGCCAGCTCCTTCTTGCCTGCAAAAGTTCTTTTGAGAAATCAGCTGATGGTCTTATGGGAACTCCTTTGTAGGTTCTCTTGGCTTTCTTCTTGCTGCTTTTAAGATTATATCTTTATCTTATCCTTTGGCAATTTAATTATAATGTGTCTTGGTGTGGTCCTCTTTGAGTCCAACTTGTTTTGGACTCTGTGCTTCCTGGACTTATATGTCTATTTCCTTCACCAAATTAGGGAAGTTTTCTTTCACTATTTTTTCAAATAAGTTTTCTATTTCTTGCTCTTTCTCTCCTTCTTCTGGAATCCCTATGATTCAGATGTTGACATGTTTGGAGATGTCCCAGAGTCTTCTTATTCTCTATTTGGTTTGCTTGCTTGTTTGTTTGTTTTTTAATTATTTCTTCATTCTGTTCTAGTTGACTATTTCTTCCTTTTGTTCCAAATCATTAATATGAGTCCCAGTTTCCTTCCCTTCACTGTTGGTTCCCTGTAGATTTTTCTTCATTTATTTAGTGCAGCCTTCATTTCTTCCCTTATGCTTTTACTTTACTCACTGAGATCTCTAAGCATCCATATCACCACTGTTTCAAACTCTGCATCTGATAGGCCAGCTATCTCCATTTTGCTTAGTTCTTTTATTGGGGTTTTATTCTGTTCTTTTATTTGGGCCATATTTCTTTGTCTCCTCAACTTGGCAGCCTCTCTGAGTTTGTTCTATGTATTAAGTAGAGCTGATAGATTCCCTGTCTTGGTGCACCTGTTACATTGTATGGGGCAGAGTCTTAGGTCATAGCCAGGGTGGGGCAGCCTACTTCACAGCTTTGTGGCTTTGCATGTGGGGGAGGGGTCAGAGAGGAAGCAATACTGCTGGAAACCATGAGATGGAAACCAGAGAGAAAACCATGACTACTCGAGGCTTGTTTGGCACTTGCCCTGCTTCCAGTCACTTATATGACTTGAGCCCATCTAGCTATTACCCAAGTAGTGATTTGGTGATTTCCAGAGTGGATGGGTTTGCCAACCTTCTAGGACACTGCAGGCCCTTTACAGACTCTCCTGAGAGTCCTGCAGTTTCTTCTACTGCCCCAACCCTGACTAGTTTTTCAGCCAGGAATTATGAGGCTTTATTTTCCTAGTACTAGAACCCTGGGCTGTGAAGTCTGGCCTGGGGCTCACTCCCTATGTACCCCTGATGTGGGACCACGCATTTCTCTGGTCACCACTAACTCTGCACTGCCACACCACATCCCCTCTGCCACACCATGTACTCTCCTCCCCAGCTCCCCACTCCACCCCACTTACCCATCTGGATGAGTATGTCTTCTCTATATCCTTGTCAGACTTCCATATAGTTTGATTCTCTGGCAGTTCTATGTGTTTTTTGTTTTGTTTTGAGGTTAGTTTTTATTCTTCTTATGGTTGTGCATGGAGGTGAGGTGTGTCTGTCTACACCTCCATCTTGACCAAAAGACTCATTAATTTTTGACATATAATGTGCCTTGGAGAAGGCCTTGGAGATTGAGTTAATTAGTTATTCTGTTTGCTTCTTGGATTTGGGAATCCAGATCTTTTCATAGGTTTGGAACTCAGCAACTATTTGTTTGAATAAGTTCTCCGTTCCCTTCTCTTTCTCTTCTCCTTCTGGTATACTATTATTCTTATCTTGCTTTTTCTGATGGAGTCAGATAGTTCTCATAGAGTTCTGTCATTTTGCTTTACTCTTATATCTCTGTCTCTCCTTCCATCTGCATCATTTCTAGATTTCTGTCCTCAGTATCACTAGTTCTCTCCTCCATCTGGTCAGTTGTATTTCCTATGCTCACTAGCTTGTTCTTCATCTCTTTTATTGCGGTCTTCAGCTCCAGAATTTCTGTGTAGCTTTTTTTCCAATTTTTAATATTTTTAGTACAATACTCTTTTTTGTTCATTGATTTTATTTCTGAGTGCCTGAGAAATAAAGTGCCTGAGTTTTCTCATATCTTGTTTCCTTTTTTCAGAAGTGCTATCTTGAATTCTGTCCTTTAAGTCACACATTTCATTGATTTTAAGTTTATTTTCTGGAGATATTTCATTTTCTTTCTGAGGTGCCTTATTATTATGGTTATTCAGAATATTTGATGGCTATTTCTCTGCCTAGGCATTTGTGGGAATGAAATCTGCTTTCTCTAAGAGTGTTTACCACTTCTCTATTTAGCAAGTTGATAAGAAGTTTTTCTTTCATTTTCCAGTAGGTGGCACTGAAGCACAAGTTTTTCATTTCTCTTTCACTGCTCTGGCTTCTCAGATCTCTGAGGGGCAGGGGAATATGCTCTGTATTCCCTGGGGAAGTGGTTGTCTCCTCTGTAACCAGGTCACCTTGGTCTCAGGGAATCACCCCCATGGGGGTATATGGTGGGCAATTGGGTTCCAAGTCCGTGAAATCCTAGAGCTGCCCCCTGCAACTAGATGCTGCCAACAGTGCAGCACTGCCTGAAGTGCCCCAGGTGCCCCCACTGGGCTCAGCCATGATGGCTGGGGGAGCAGTGGTCTGGGTGAGGCCAGTTCATATATTCGTGGCTTTGTTCTCTGGGTAATGGTAACTGCCAGACTTGAGTTGCCTTACCTCTTTGTCCCCACCTTTGTCACTGGGATCAGCCATAGCATGTGCCTGCTCCTCAGGAAAAGATTCCTCTGCCTCTCCAGTTCTCAAGAGCGCAGATAAGGTGCTCTGTAACCTGACACTTACTGCTTCTTCTGGGGCCTGCCACTAGCTCTGGGAATGTGCATGGAGGTGGTGGGGGCTCTGCGGCTTTGTTTTCTGCATAGCAATGGTGGCTGGTAGACCACAGCTGCCACACCTCTGTGTCCCATGTCTGCCTCCGTCACTAGATTCAGCTGCAGTATTGTTACAGGGTGCAGCCAAGAGGGGGGGCCCCAAATGGGCATTTGAAATGGGGTCCAGAACTTAAGGTGTCCAGGAGATTTGGGGATGTCTCCATCCCCCCCCCCCCCAGGGTGTGGGTTGGGGGAAGGGACAAATGGAGCAGGGCCATTGAGAGCTGTTTAGCATAGCAACAGCCTTGCAGCTAAGCTCTGGCGTGGTCGTTTGGCATATCTATAACCTTTGACTGGTTGCATAGATATGTTAAGTAGCTGTGATTAGCTCTAAGCCAGGGGAATGGAAGTAACTTCCCCACCCAGAAGTAACTTCCCCACCCAAATGTAACTGGGGGAGGGGGTCCCCTGAGTTACAGTGCCTGCGTGGGAGCTCAGAGAGGATTGGCTCCAGGACAGGGGGCCATGCCTGCCCAGACTCTGGATGGCAGCCCAGTAAAGCTGGAAGGATACGAGTTCTGGCATGTGAAGCCGAGTGTGGGAGGAGTCGGAAATGGGGCTGCAGAGGAAGATTGGCCGCAGGGATTTAAAAACCCAGATTTGGCGGCCATTGAAGAGGAGAACCATGCTGCTTTGAGGAGGGGAACCACGCAGCAGCCCTGAGGAGAGAGCCATGTGTCTTTAGCAGAGTGGAGACTCCTGCATCCCAGAGAGAGGGAACCATGCAGCCTGGCAGAGTGGGGACCCCCACAGCTTTAGAAGGGGGAACCACCACCTGGTTTTAGCAGAGATCCCAGCAACTCAGCTGAGGGTGCTGGGAACCCAGGGAGCTCTCCCAGTTGAGATGGAGTTCTAACTGGGAAGAACCAGAGGACTGCCTAAGCCATGGACTTCTATTTCCTTTCCTGAGATACGGTACTCTGGACTGGGCAAAGGGGGAAGGAAGGAAGGACTGTGTGTTTGTGGGTGTTTTTAGGGACTTTGGGACTTTTTGATAGACATTAGGTCACTACTTTAAGTTAGTATGGCATTAAATAAACATTTCCTTTCCTTTTCACGAATCTCTGGCATTGAGAGATGTCTTTCCTCTGGCGGTAGACATAACGGACCCGGGGCCTTCTTTCAATAATAGTATATCATCCCAGGCCCCCCTTGTTGTGTTCTGTAACAGTATGTGCTAACCATTCAGGCAGTAATGCTTATTCTACCTCTCTACTTCTCAGTGGAGAGGTAGGGCTGCAGTGTGTGCATGCTACACCTTATCTATCCCCTGCTCCTGCAACCCATCTGTGGCCCCTGTCTCTGCTCTCCCACCTATTTATCACTCTCAAATAAACTTCCTCCCTTATTTGCTCCAATTCACCCAGCGTAGGATGTTTCGATGCATAGATCTCTCAGGCGTGTTTGTGTGTTGAGTAGGGAATCTTTTGTTGAATTACAGGACAGTTTGAATGATGTTACAAGCTGTCCAACTTGTAACATCATGGGGAGAGAGCAGGAAGACCTCTCACGCCCCCATTCTTCTGATGTCACTCTCCTAGAGAGATTATTTTTAAGGATAATAAAAAACAGAGATTTATCAAGAGTTTCTTCTCTCTACTGTTGCCAAGAAACCAAGGAAACTCAATGGATGACAACAATTCTAAATCTGGGACTAATTCACATAAGATGCTTAAAAAGATAAGAAAAACATCTATGTCATGCTTGGAAATGACTCCTTGCTTTTCTGCCTGATGCTGACCTCCTTTACATCTCCTCCCAGGCTTATACATAAGGCCTAATCCCAGAAGAAGGAGCCCCTTCCAGAACCAGAATTAGTAAAATGAAGTTTCACATTCATTCTCCAGAGGACCTTCCTCCCTACTACCCATTTCCCTAATAACCAAGTCCTATCCTTCCTCAGCTTG
The DNA here is from genome assembly GCF_004126475.2 of Phyllostomus discolor. NCBI lineage: Eukaryota > Metazoa > Chordata > Mammalia > Chiroptera > Phyllostomidae > Phyllostomus > Phyllostomus discolor. The sequence goes on along the minus strand of NC_040904.2, from coordinate 161,551,912 downwards.
TAGGATCCTGTGGATTTTCTGCAAGGAAAATGAACCTGAGAAAGGGTGGTTTCTTCACATTTCGAGTTTCTTCCCCTTTCTTTCCTCCCAATGTTCTACTCCACAAATCACATCCAGTGTTCCTCCTATGCTTCACCTTCCTTTGAATCAGAATTACCCTCTGGCTTCCTCTGGTGTCCCAGAACTACTCAACACTACCTTTGAGCTGAGCTTAAAAGTCAAGCTTGAAATTGTTTCATTGCATTAGACCAGAACCACCTGGTTCCAAGGATAATTAATTTTATCACACTTAAATACATGTATATTTTCATACTACTATTATTTCCCATATAATCACTCCTTGTCTCCCAGAAATAGATCCCATAGCAAATCATTTTTATTGTCTTTTACTACACAATCCTTGCTCTCCTCCTCCCCCTTTGGAAAGGAAAGGAAAGTAAGAAAGAGAATTTGTGGGAAGATTGAGAAATCCAAGTGAGAAGTTCCCAGTGTCCAAGTATAAATAATGAAAGCAAGAATATCCCTGTGGGCCAAAAAGAAAGCTTCCTGTGAAGTCAGGGAAGGGGTTAAAAAAGGAGAGAAGATGGTAAGACTGGGCAAGAGCCTGAATAGGGATCATTGAAAAGCATAGTGGTATCCCCCAATAAGAAGTCTAAACATTCCTTTGTATGGGGGGACAGCTCTAAAATTATCAGGAACACAGGCTTTTAAGGGGATATTTGAGTCACATATGCAGTCACAAATGTCCTTGGACTACAGCTGTGCTGTCATCATCACCAAATTCCCTATGAATTAGGCCTCATTTCCCCTCCTGACCTCTCTCTCCCTAAGCCCATCATGCCAAACCCCATCATGTCCAGCCCAGTATCAACCTTCTGTCCCTCTTCTGTCAAGACAGCATGATCCCCAAGAAAACACAGAGCCCCCAGACCTGAACTTTTTGAGCTTCATGCCATTCCATTCCACCTGGCTCCCATGGGCTCAGAAATCTATTTAATCATCTCTTAAACTCCTGACAAACATCCCTCCTACCCCAGAGATAATACTACTCTCTTGAATCATGTGATCCCTGCCCTTTCCCTTTTTTTTTTTTTCTCTTTGGTGAGCTTATCACCCACCTACTTCTCAGAAAACGATGAAGCTGTGCAACTTAAACTCAGAAATACTCGCTTCTTTCTCCTCAGGACATCTCTCAACCTACCTCCACTTTCTCATCCTTGCCTCCCCTCTCAAAGGAGGAGGTATCTCTGCAGCTCTGTTAGTACAAAAGAGGCCATGTGGGCAGGGGGTGGTTAAAAAGAACATAAACTCTCAAGCTAAGCAGGCCTGAGTTTAAATCCTGCTTCTGTTTTCTAGTAACATGGCCTTGAGCAAGATACTTTATCCCTCTGAACCTCGGTTTCCTCTTCTAACAGCCTGCATTGGAAAACATGTGATGCTTCCAGCCCATTTCTCACCCTCCAAGCCCAGGAAGCTTCCCCTCACTCACAGAAGTGAGCCCCTATTGCCTTGGGCAGTGGCCTCCCATACTGATACAGGATTCAGTCATGTGGCTTAATGTTGTTATACTAGTCTCAGACTATCAATAACCAGTGTCATGGCTGCACCAGCCCTTATGATTCTTATGATTGCAAGTCAACCTTTAGCAATAGCCATCAGGAAACTTTGGGAAAAAATAAAGATTTATTACTCACAGGACCTGGAAATTACACAGCACACCTGGTGCCACACAGCCAGGTCTCGAGTAGAGATCACACCCAGGCTTCTGTTCTGTTTTCATGGGGTCAAGGTAGGGGCCCAGGGTTTGGGGGCTCACTCTTTGTTGGTGAATTTAAAACATAAAAGTAGGAATTTAAAGCACAAGAGAGAGAGAGAGAAACAGTAGCCCAAATGATCAGTTACCAAAATCAACAAAGCTCTCTAATCAAAAGAGCTCTGATGGGGGAATGTGGCCAGGCTCTACCTCGTGGCTGACAATGTGTATATTAAAGATAGCTGTCTCTGAAGTGGAGGCTTGTTTGAAATGGGGAGATTAATTCAGATACTTGCATTGCAAAAAAAAATTTTAACTGTCGGGGCTTACACTTCAAACCTGCTTAGGACAATGTGAGGCTAGCAGACATAACGCAAACAGCAACTTGAAAAGCCCTTGAAACTCCCTGACTGCAATGATGTGAGCAAGCCCAGACCAGTCCACTAGATGAGTAAAGACAAATGGCCAGCTCGCTCCCTCACCCTTGATGATAATAATCACACACATTCACTCTCCTGCTACAGACAGAACTGCCCAGCTGGCCAGAAGCCAACTAAGGGGCACGGACAAGCCTATCAGAGACCAACAGAAGGACCACCCAGGTGAGCCCAGCCCACATTGCCAATCCAGAGAATCATGAACTAAATAAGTATGGTTATTTTAAGCCACTAAGTATTAAAATGGTTTATTACTCAACAAAAAGCAAGCATATATGGTAAACACATGCTACGTCCTAGTTAAGGAGACAAAACTAAGAAGTGAGGGACAGCCCTGGCTGGTGTGGCTCAGTATATCGAGTGCTGGCCTGTGAACCAAAGGGTCATCAGTTTGATTCCCAACTGGGGCACGTGCCTGAGGTGCTGGCCAGGTCCCCAGGAAGGGGTGCCCAAGAGGCAACCACACAATGATGTTTCTCTCCCTTTCTTTCTCTCTCCCTTTTCGTTTCTAAAAAATTTTTTTTTAAAAAAAACCTTTTTTAAGATAATGAGGGACAGAGAGTGCTTAATCATATGAATTGAAGTTAGTTTGATGAGGTCAGGACAGAGAGCCTAGTCTCTTCTCATCCACGGTCATAGGCCATAGGAAGTTACCAAGAAATAGGCTCTAAACAGAGGCAGGCTAAGGCAGAATTAGTTACTTTTCTTCTGAGGTATTCACTGCCATCCTCACAGGTCATCTGGCCACTAAAGTAAGAATCAGATGGGAAGGCTGGTCTGGTGGAGTTTGGAAGTCTTATCCCAAGAAGCCTGACTTGAACATATTTCTCTGTGTGAAATGAGGTTTATGTATTTCCCAGAAGGCTCAGAAGCTACCTGTAAGACTCAAGTGCCCACAATCTCATCAGGAGCACTTCTGGGACACCCTTTTCCATAAACTCTGTCTCCGGAGACTGAAATTCTCATAGGAAGGTGATGATCTACAAGAGAGAAACCCAGAGCTACCCAGCCTGAGTGTGTCTTTCTCGGAAACTGTGGAAAATGGTCAAGCAGGAGGAGAATGTGCTGATTTGCTCACTTCCCAGTCTGAATCAGTCTTAATTGAATACATTCCTTTCCTTTTCCCAAACCCAGAAAAGACCTACAAAGAAATTATGTGCCAGGTCCAAAAAAGACAAATGTTGTGTGCATGCACAGTGTGCAGTCTCAAGAGCTAGCACGCTGCACGAGCACCTCACAAACTCATTCCATCTCCCTTCAAAGTGATTACAATGTGAAGGTAATTCCTGTGTGCGATCCCCCATCAGCTCTGTGGAATGAAGACAGGGATTAAGAACCCAGGGCACCACTTATACCTGTACATGTAGAAGAAACCAGTTTCTTGAGGAATGTAATCAATACTCCAGAAATAATCTAGGTAAATGACTCCCTCCCATGGGATTTTCTATTGCTATAATGTTGCACACACCACAGGTAAAGAAACTCTTGAAAGGACTTAAATGGAATCACTGTTCCAGAATAATCCAAGTAAACACCACCTTCCTCTAGTGGAGATTTTTGTTGTTGTATTGTTTTGCTTTGTTTTAGAAAATGGTAAATAGTAAAAGGAAGTATTCACAGATTAAGAAACTGCTTAGATACAATTCCCAATACCTGTCTTACAGAATCTCAATACAAATTCAAAGGTCAAAGTAAAATCTTTAAAGAAAATAGTCATCAGGGATGTAAAGTACAGCATAGGAAATATAGTTAATAAATTATAATAACAATGTATGGTGCTGGGTGGGTATGGGAAACATCAGGGGAAGGGGAATACTTTGGAAAGTATATGATCATCTAACCACTATGCTGTATACCTGAAACTAATACAAAATAATGTTGATTGTAAACTATAATTGAAAAATAAATTTTAAAAAAAGAAAATAGTTATAATTGATTATACATCACTCTTGCCTCATACCTCTATGGGAACAGTAACTTGGAAGGGTCCCCCCCCCCATAGTAACAGGTGCCAAGTCTCTCTCTGGGGTAAGGGTAAGAGTGGAGCTCTGAACTGCTCTACCTTCGAATTCTGCTTTAATATATGTAATGTCATCTTTTTTATCCTAGGCAAGACAGCACCTTCTAGGGATGCTACTGAAGAAAGGAGAGAGAAAGAGGAAGGCAGAAAGAAAGAAAAAGGGGAAATAGATGGTAGGACAGGAGGGAAATGGGAAAGAGTGGAAAAATAGGAAGAGAGGGAAAGAAGGAAATGAGTATCATATGTGTACTCGGTATTGCTGGCCAGAAGACAGTTTCTAGCAACTGTCTGTTCAGGGGTGATGTTTTTAGCATTCTATCTTAATATGATAGTTTGTTGTTTATGGGTGATGTTTTACTGTGCTTAATTGTTTTCTAGGAAATTGGAGGTGTAGGCTGATGTGTATCACATAATATTTGTTTCCATTTAAAATGATGGGAAATAGGTTCCCAGTTGGCATTTTCATACAGAACATCTGATTTTCATGAACAGATTACTGATGTTAAACAGGAGATGCTTATATAAAGATTCAGATAGCTCAACAGTAGCACTGGAATTGTGAAGGCAGTAGAATAATGCCTGTGAAATTCTAAAGAAAAAATAATCCTATCTAGACTATTATACGCAGCCAACTCTAAATAAAGCACAAGGATAGACTAAAGACTTTTGCAGATATGCAAAATCCTCAAAGGTACATTTCATATCCCCCATCCAATGACATCTGGAGCTACTGGAGTATGTTCTCCTCAAAAACAAGGGCAAGAAAGTGGAAAACATTGGATCCAGGAAACAGGAGCTCTATTCAGAAGAGAGTGGAAAGCATTCCCAGACACCCCCAGATGGAACCTGTGCAGCAGACTGGAGGAAAAAAAAACAGTCCAGAGGGGAGTCTGTAGCCACTCACTTCCATACACCACCACTACCACCACCCCACCAAACACATCACAAACACCCACAGGGCCATCGCAATCAAACTACACACATGGCACATCTACACCCACTGCATGACCACACACCTCACAGCACACACTACACACACTACAGTCTCAGGTCCTAGAGACAGTGACTAATGGGAGTCTTGGACATTCTTTCTCAGATCCCAAGTTTAAGAAAAGATTGTTTTTTCCTCCTACAAATTCCAAACAGGTTCTTGTTGACATCCAAGCCAGAGATCCCCTGCCTCAGTGGGGCCAACCTACCCTCAGAAGCCTTTCTACCTCATACCTCCTCCAAGAGTGTCACCTCCTGACTTCACAGGTCACCCACACCTCCAATTCATCCATGTAGCCAGTTATCCATCCATTTATACACCCATCTATCCATTAACCAATCAGTTTGTCCACCTATCTCTCCTTACCACAAACCCCTTTCTAGGGAGCTACTGTCCCACCCTCATTTCATACAGCTGTGAATGAGGCAAGAGTACCACCTCAGGACCAGGGAGCCTGACCCACTTTCTCTGTCATCAGGCCCAGGGGAACAGTGCACATCAATGTGCATCAGAGACCGCCCTAAGTCACTGCATTCTAAAATTGGAAAAGCTTGTCTTTAACCCAAGCAAAGGGACCTCTGAATTGTTGGTTCACAAACTGGCCTTCATACATGAAGGTCAGGAAGACACTGAAGAAAGGCAGACCACTCCAGACTGGTAGGGGGCAGTTTTAACAAACAAGGAAACTTACAAGGCTTGTCTCAGGCACCACAAGATGAGTAGATCTCCACACCCATCCACCAGAAGCTTAAAAGTTTGCATAGAGGCTTTAAGGGACTTCTGGCACATTTACCATGAAGGTAGTCTCAATAACACTGTACTCTCTCTCTCTCGAGGTTCCGTCCTTGAAATGGCTCCAGCTGTGGACAAAGAATATACATTCCAAGTACAAGGGAAGGGATGCGGAGCCTCTGATTGCCCAGGTCCAGCTCACAGGTCACCTGGTGATCACATCCTCTCGATGACCTCCTCCAACATGAGCTGAGAGAATAGTAGGGACTCCTACCACCCCTGCTCTCCTATTCGTCCATGAGAGGCTTAGGAGGAGATACTGAAGGCCTTCATATTCTCTTCCTAACTTCATATTCTAGGTGGGGATGGCTGGCGTGGGGGGAGTGGTGGGGAGAAATGGAGACAACTATATGTGAACAACAATAAAAAAGAAAAGAAAAGAAAAGAGAAAAGAAAAGTAAAGAAAAGACTATAGTCTCCACCAAAAAACTACTTGACTTAAATAATAAGTGAGTATGGTGAAATAGCTGGATACAAAGATAATATTCAGAAATATATGACACTGTTGTACACCAACAATGAAACATCAGAAAGAGAAACTGAGGGGGAATCCCATTTACTATAGTAACAAGAAAAATAAAGTACTTAAGAATGGATTTAATCAAGGAGATAAAAAAAAAAAAAACCTGTACTTGGAAAACTATAGAACACTGAAGAAAGAAAGAAATTAAGAAAGATACAAATAAATGGAAGCACATACTGTGTTCATGGGTAGGAAGAATTAACATCATTAAAATGTCCACACTACCCAAAGTAATGTACAGACTCAATTCAATTTCTATTAAAATACCAATGGTATATTTCATAGGTATAGAACAAATACTTCAAAAATTTATGTGGGGACTTCTAGTCAAGATAGCAGCATAGAGCCCTGGCTGGCATGGCTCAGTGGATTGAGTGCGGGCTGCAAACCAAAGTGTCACAGGTTCGATTCCCAGTCAGGGCACATGCCTGGGTTGCAGGCCATGGCCCCCAGCAACCGCACATTGATGGCTCGCTCTTTCTCTCTCTCTCTCTCCCCCTCTCTCCCTCCTTTCCCTCTCTAAAAATAAATAAATAAAATCTTATTTTTTAATCTTTAAAAAAAAATTTAAAAAAAGATAGCAGCATAGCCAGACATGGCTCACCTCCTTCCACAACCACATCAAAATTGCAACTAAAATATAGAGCAACCATCATTCAGAAATGTCAGAAATTGAGCTGAATGGAAATTTGACAAATATGAATTAAACAAACCACATTCATCCAGATTGATAAGAGTGACGAAGATGTGGAATGGGTTGGTCCCACATCCATGTGTGAGGGATAAAACTTTGGGGATATACCCCAGGAGCGAGAAGTCCCAGATCCACATCAGGTCCCCCCTGTCCAGAGTTCCAGTGCCAGAAGATAAGTCTCCAAAACATATGGCTGCAAAAACCAGTGCAGTTAAGTTGGTGGAAGAAACTGTTGGAGCCTCAAGCACTTCCTCTCAAAGAACCCACACATGGACTCATCTGTTCAGACTCACTCCCTCTGAGTTCCAGCAACAGGGTAGCAGCTTGAAAGGCAACAGTGTCATACAAGAGAAACTGATGTGGCTGGTATCAAGGTGAGCAGAGGTCATTCTCCCTTTTTTGAACACTTCCCCAAAGAGCTGGCAATATCTGCGAATCCATCAACTGGGCTAACACTGTTTGTCCCACTCTGGAGATCCCCTAAGACTCTGTCCCACCCATCTTATGGGCCCACTCAAGCTGCTTTTCCATATGAATGGCTGGTCTTACCTCATGCTTCACAACTTCCTAAATCCTCTCAAACAAGCAACAGTGAGTCCCAAGCCTGGCAATAGCAGCAGGCAGCCTAGATTCACAGCTTTGCTTTGCCTGGGAATCTCCAAGCCCAGCACAAGTAGCAGCCATCTCAGATTGCTTTATAGCTCAGGCAGGATGCTCCAGGCAAAACAAAGGTAGGGGCTGACCTTGCTCTGCACCGTCCAGAAAATCCCAGAGCCTGGCACCCAGTGGGAAGTTACAAACTACACTGGAGTACAACCACCCTGCCCATACACAGCTAATCCTCCACAGAGGGCAGATGTTGGTGGTCAGTGGTCACAGCCAGTCCTTGAAGCTTACTAGACTGGGTAAAACCCTCCCATTTATCTGCTAACAGCAACCAAGGCTCAACTCAAGAGAAGAGTGTACTCAGCCCACACAAAGGGTGAACCTCAAGTAACCAGCTTGAGCAACAGGGGAGGCTATGCCACTGGACCCCACAGGACACCTATGACATTAGGCCCCACTACCAAGACATGGCGTCAAAGCAGCTCTACCTAATGCATAGAAAGAAACACAGGGAGGCTGCCAAAATGAGGAGACAAAGAAACATGGCCCAAATGAAAGAACAGATCAAAACTCCAGAAAAAAATGCTAAACGAAATGTAGATAAGTAATCTATCAGATGCAGAGTTCAAAACACTGTTTATAAGGATGCTCAGGGAACTTAGTAAGGACCTCTGCAGCATAAAGAAGATCCAGTCAAAAATGAAGGATACAACCCTGGCTGTTGTAGCTCAGTGGATTGAGCCCAGACCTTCAAACCAAAGGGTTACTAGTTTGATTCCCAGTCTAGGGCACTTGCCTGGGTTGCGGGCCAGGTCCCCAGTAGGGGGCACACAAGAGGCAACCACACACTGATGTTTCTCTCCCTCTCTTTCTCCCCCCTTTCCACGCTCTCTAAAAATAAATAAATAAAATCTTTAAAAAAAAAAAAAAGAAATGAAGGATATACTAATTAAAATTAAAAAAAAACAGTTTACAGGGAAACAAGGGTAGACAGATGAAGCTGAGAATCAAATCAATAATTTGAAACTTAAGGAAGCAAAAAGACAACCAATCAGAACAAGAAGAAAAAAGGATCCAAAAAATGAGGATAATTATAAGCAGCCTCTGGAACAACTTCAAGCAGTCCAACATTCAGATCATAAAGGTGCCAGAAGGAGAAGAGAAATAGCAAGAAATTGGAAATCTATTTGAAAAAAAATAATAAAAGAAAAATTCCCTGATTTGGTGAAGGAAATAGACACAGAAGTCCAGGAAGCACAAAGAGTCCCAAACAAGATGGATGCAAACAGGCCCACTCCAAGACACATCATAATTAAAATGCCAAAGGCTAAAGAGAAAGAGAGAATCATAAAATCAGTGAGAGAAATACCTACAGGGGAGTACCCATAGACTTTCAGCCAATTTCTCAAAAAACACTTTGCAGTCTAGAAAGGATGGGCAAGAAATATTCAAAGTCATGAAAAGCAGGGACCTAGGACCAAGATTGCTCTGCAGAGCAAAGCTGTCATTTAGAATTGAAGGGCAGGTAAAGAGCTTCCCAGACAAAAAAAAAAAACCTAAGGAATACGTCATCACCAAACCATTAGTATATGAAGGGTTAAATGGACTTAATTAAGATCAAAACTATGAACAATAAAATGTCAACAAATACATATCTATCAACAATTGAATCTAAAAATCAAGCTAAGAAAACAAGAACTGAGACAGAATCATGGATATGGAGAATGTTTTGATGGTTGTCAAATGGGAATGTGGTATGGGAGGATGGGTGAAGAGGTGAGGGGATTAAAAGTACAAATAAGTAATCACCAAATAGCCATGGGGATGTAAAATGCTACATAGAAAATGGAGTATCCAAAACTTATACACATGACCTATGGACATGAACAATGGTGTGGGGATTGAATGTGGGAATGGGGGGGTGGATAGGCAGAGAGAGGCAAAGGGAGGGAAATTGGGACAACTATAATAGAATAAAAATTTAAAAATATTTTAAAGAACATGTATAAAGGATCCATGGACAAAGCCAAAGGGGGATAGGATTGAGGGTGGGAGGTTGGGGTGGGTGGGGTAGGGGAGAGTGGGGGGGGGGGGGGGGATGGAGACAACCATACTTGAACAACAATAAAAAATAAAAATAAAATAAAAGACTTTTTTAATTTTTTAAGTAAAAAATAGTAAAACAAAAAAAAAATCCTATCATAGGACATAAGAGCACAGAGAGTAGATAGCCATTTGCTCCAACAAAGAAAATCTCAAAAATCAGAATTTTCCTTTCCAGCCCTGCTAAACCTGTTTCTTCATTTGCAAACTGAGGTCACTCCACAAATGGTCACTGTTAGGTACAGATACTGAGACAGATCTTAAATAATGCTCTAACAAAAGACTAAAGTGTACGTGTTAAGAAAATGTTTGTTTGCCTCTTGAGTGATTCCATTCCCTTCATCTCTAATCTCCACTGAAGGCAAAAGAAAAATTCATGTTCCTTAAACACCGCTTCCCTGACATCACTCCCCTCCTGTGAAACCCTGCACCGCTCCGCACTACCCGTGGAACAGAGTCTACGCCTCTCTGTCTGGCATGGAAGACGTCTCACAACTGAGTCCTGCTCTCTGCAAAAGGATGGCCCACAACTTCGCAACTAAGACTCCAGGCCAATAAATCTGCTCCTCTTTAGGTGATTCAATTAGGTATGATCTGCACATAATACATTTATTCTGTGCTCTATTAGTCACAACAGGCTACCCTCAGTTCCTGAAATAATCTCCACTCTTTCCTGCATCAGAGCCTTGACAAATGCTGCTCGTCTCCACAGACCAGCCTTCGCCATCTCCATATGGACGGTTCCTCCAAGTTCAGCATAAATGTCACCTGCTTAGAGACGTTTATTCATGACTTCACAATTCAATCAAAGTACCTTCCCCACCATCAGTTTTCTGTACCTGTATACTATGTTGTTTTTACTACAGTTTAACTCAGCAATTCTTTATGTATTTGTTTAGGTTTGGGTGGCTTGTTCCTGTCTGTCCTCTCTATTAGAATGTGGTGTTAGAGCAGATCTGCCTTCTTCAACATTGTGTCCGTCGGCCCAGTGCCTAGTGTGGTGCCTGGTTCATCGTGGGAACTCAGGAAATACATGTTTAATGAATCAGTGAATATGGATGTGCATTTGAGAGTTCACTTGATTATATATTACAAGATTCCATTTATCTGAAATATCCAGAACAGGCCCATCAACAGAAACAGAAGGCAGGCGAGCGGCTGCCTGGGGCTGCAGGTAGGTGAGGGGAAGGACGGCAGCTAGAGAGTTCAGGATTCCTCTTTGGGCCAATTAAAATGTTCTCAAGTGGACTGTGGTGATGGTCGCACGACTCTTCACATATACAAAAATCTTTATATTGTACACTTTAAATAGGTAAATTGTAAGTATATGAATCATATACTAAGAATGCTCCCCCAAAAAAGAATACATCTGATTAATTCATTGGTTAAAAAAAGTAATAATGGTTAATATTGTTTGAGTACATACTATATTAGTATAGTAACAGGATACTAACCTCTTGACCAATAATTGTCTTAAATAATTCCCATAAAAATCCTATATGGTAATTACAGAAATGGAACCCAATTTTATGAGACCTAAAACATATAATTTGAGGTGGCCCTATTTAAAAAGCATGACAAAAGTACAAATATAAAACTAGGTCCAAATGTTTATTTCAAATTTTTAAAAAAGAGGCCTGGCTGGTGTGGCTCAGTTTGAACCAGCCTGCAAACAAAGCGATCATCTGTTTGATTCCCAGTCAGGGCGCATGCCTGGGTTGCGGGCCAGATCCCCAGTTCAGGGCAAACGAGAGGCAACTGATCCATGTATCTCTTGCCCACTGATGTTTCTCTCCCTCTCTTTTTCCCTCTCTTCTCCTCTCTCTGAAAGTAAATAAATAAAATCTTTAAAAAATAAAATAAATTACTAGAATAGAAATTTTTTAACTGGCAAATGCTGCAAATGTCGTACAATCCAGAAAAATATTATATTTTTGTTAATTAACTCTCTGACTACCTCTATAATTCTTTTTATCCTGCATTTTTTGCTGTATACTCTTTGATTGCCTTCATATTCATATTGATTGCCTGTCAAAATCATATGACAATGATTTTGTAATACACTTTCTACACAGAGATTAGAAAATGTGTTTTTCCTCTAGCACAATTAATTGAAATTTGTTGTTTCTTAATTGATAGTGTAGAATTTTTTTAATTTCACGACTCATTATTGGTAATTTTATGTAAGTGTTTAGAATTGTTGTCAAATTTGATCAAACCTTCATCAAGATTCTTTCATATATTACCTTATTTTCACAACATTTCAAGTTTTCCTGTGCAATTAATTATCTTAATAGTCTTTGAAATGACTTCACTCATTAGCTGGTTTATATTCTCATTTGTAGTAGCATATTAAATTTTTTTTCTTCTTTGATATCAGTATTTTATGTCTAATCAACAAAAAACCTAAATCTTTTTCTAACATGTTAATAGGATTCACTCCTCTTCATTAACTTCATTAACTTCATAATTTCAGGTGCTGAAATTATCTGCTACTCCATAACAAACCATCCAAATCTAAAGGTACAAAACAAAAATCACTCTTATTATGTTCGTAATTTCTGCAGGTCAGGAATTTAGAGGACAACAAAGCTGGCTCATCTCTGCTCCACAGTGTCTGGGTCATCAGCTATACAGCTAGCTGTGCGTGCTCTCAGGTAAGAGAAGCATGAAGCCACCTAGAGCTGAGCTAATCAAATTTCCTCATGTTTGCTTATGGCCTCCTCTCCCAGCTCAGAACAATGGAGGGAAAATCCTCTCCCCTTGCCTTGTTCAGATACCAGTTCTATCAGGAAGTCATTCCTTGGATCTCACTTTGATGCCTCGCATTACACTTTCAGTCCAAATATATCTCACCAGTCCCTGGTAGACTAAAGGAAAGTAAGTTCATGTCCCCTTCATCAGACTTTTTCTGCATTATAAGAATGTTAACTATCCATACTTCTCCATTCTTCGCTTCCCCTAGCCATCTAACCACAACTCATTCCTGACTTTTAGTTCATTTCCTTGCTCTGGAAATTGGACTGCACTCAATTGGACTGTAAAACAATAAAAATTCTTTTGGAGGGCAATTTGGCAACATATCTTGAAGCTCTAAAACTGTGCATATGTTTTGGCTCAACAATTCAATCCCTAGAAGTTTGTTCTCAGAAAAGTATGAGTATACAAAAATATAAGTGCAATGATATCTATCTCAGCAATATTTATAACAAACAAATTTTAATTTAAATAATAGGAGGTTCTTTAAGTTATAGCACTATATTGTACACCTGAAATTCATATAACCAGCATAATATTGTATACAAACCATACTTAAATGTTAAAATTTTAAAAATAAAGAATATGTAAAAATAAATAAATGATGGTACATTCACATAGTAGGATACAATATGGATCTTAAAATCATGCTTTAGAAGTCTACTTATATGGTAAAATGCCAGAATATAACTTAATGAAGTAGAAAATACAGGTCAAAGAACAATTTAGACAATATAATCCCATTTTCAGTTCTTAAAAATATTTATACATACATATACTGCATAAAGGGAAACCAGATTACAATAATTTCCCAAGGACATTATTAACACAAAAATGTTAATATTTATTTTCTTCTTTTCTGGATGCAAAATCTCTGCTAGTTTTGTAAACTAGAAAATAAAATCAACGCTGTTTTAAAGGTCCTCACTTGTTGTGCCTTGAGAATGATTTCCCTGCTTGTCTTACCTCCTCCGGAGGTTTATTGCTGAAGGAGAGTTTATAAGCAAGCAAGAACTGCCTTCCCAAGAAAAGTAAAATGGGACTAGATCCCTCTGGTCAGCAAATTCAAGTGGTCTCCAAGAGTAAATAGTGAACAAGGTCAAGAAACAAAGCATTATCTTGGGAGTCTAGGGGCCAGATCCGACCTTCTGAACAGTCAGGGGAGAAAGGTATATGTGCATTTCTACTGCATGACCAGAGGAGGAAACAAAGAGTGAGTCAGGCAGCATGTGAGAAAGAAGCTAAGTAGAGAATATCAACATTTCAGGGGTTTCCGGAGAAAAGCTGTAAGTCAGGAACAAAGTCATTAGACAGACGCTTCCAGACCTAAAGCAGAACCAAACAGGACGCACCTAAACTGCCAAAGCCAAGCCAACCACTCCCTGCCCCTGTTCGTTCCCTGCCATCCTGGTCCCCTAATCAGGCCTCATACCTGGAGTAAATGAGCTCTCATTATACCAGAAGCAACTGATATGAGAGACAAAGGCTTGTAATAAGGAGTCTGGGAGAACAAGGAAATCTGGTGTTCTCAGGAAGGTACTCTGAGCATCAGAAAAGGCCAGGAATTGCTCAGTCATCACACAAGATGGTCACAGCTGCCTTCTTCCCTAAGCCTTCCCTCAGGTGCATGTTTCTCCAGCTCTGTACCTATAAGCAAGTCGGGTCAAGGCCAGAAGAACAGGCCCCAGAGCAGAGCACTGAGCAGCATGCAGTGGGTTGGGCCCTTAAGATGGCAGGCTACGGAACCCCACACACACCCAACAGAGCTGGCCAGACCCCAGAGGACTGCAGTTCCCAGCTTCTCCCTCCTCCTTGAAAATATACAAGAATCAGACCCTTATCTCCAAGACCTTGTGTGTGTGTGGGGGGGGGGGGGTGTCAAGAACTCCAAAAGTATTTCTTCACGAGCCTCCTCATCGCCCCTGTGACTTCCTTGTTCCTCAGAGTATAGACAAAAGGGTTGAACATGGGAGTGACCACTGTGTAAAAGAGGGCGAGGATCTGGTCCGCATCCTGAGAGGAGCCTGCCCAAGGCCTCATATAGGCAACAGTCCCAGTCCCAAAAAAGAGCATGACCACAAACAGGTGGGAAGAACAGGTAGAGAAGACTTTCTGACGCCCCTGGGATGTCGCAATCCCAAGGATGGTGGCAAGGATACAAGCATAGGAGGCAATGATCAGTAAGAAGGGGGTCAGGATAAAGGCTATTGTGACACCAAGATTTCCCACTTCACCCCAGAAGGTGCTTGCACTAGCCAGCCTCAGCACAGGCAGGATGTCACACAGGAAGTGGTGGATTGTGTTGGCATTGTGGAAGGGCAATGTGAAGATACAGATGGAGTGAGTGGTGCCAGCGATGACACCCATGAGGTACGAGGCCCCCACCATGTGGACACACGTGCCCCGGTTCATCAGGGTGCCATAATGCAGCGGCCGGCAGATGGCAGCATAGCGGTCATAGGCCATGGCGGTAAGCAGGCAGCATTCTGCGATGCCAAAGAGGGCAAAGAAGTAGAGCTGGGTGAAGCAGCTGGCAAGTGGGATGGTGGGGCAGGAGGACAGGAGATCAGCCAGCATCCTGGGCACGATGGTTGTGGTGTAGAGGATCTCCACCATGGAGAAGTGGCGAAGGAAGAAATACATGGGTGAGTGTAGGGCAGGGTCCGCCAGCGTTAGGAGGATGATCAGGGAGTTGCCCAGCAAGATGACAAGGTAGATACAGAGCACCCCCCAGAACAGAGATCCCTGACGGGAACCAAAACCTGAGAACCCCAGCAAAACAAACTCAGTTACTGCTGTGCGGTTGCTATCCCCCATGTCCCGTAGGAAGGACTGGAAGAAGGAGCCAGGGGAGGGCTCTGGCTGCAGAGGAAATGTGTGGAATTGTCCACAAGAACATCCCAGTTACCAGGAATCAGTTGGGTGAGCACCTGGACTGCTGGCAATTTTCTCCCAGAAAAACTGGTCAGGACAGAAAGAAGGTAAACAAGGAAAGCTGGTGGGAAATGACAGACATTCCTTGAGGTTGGGATCTTAAAACATGGGGTCGTTTGTTCCACCCACTGAAGTTCTGGGTTCTAAAAACAAAGAGGTGTAACTGGTAGAACAGCTCTGTTTGATAAAGAGGTGGGGAATGTAGGCAGAAAGCTGAGTGAGCAGACAGAATAAATAAAGCTGGCAGAAGGAGACTGGAATGAAAAATGGATCTACTGTGAGGCAGAGGAAAAGCTGGAGTATGAACAAGAGCAAGAGAGAGAAAGAGAAGACCTGAGAACAAAGGCTATAGGGAGAAGGCAGATGGGTTTTTACCTGCAGATGGGTCCCTGTGGCTCTCAGAATGCCCCTCCCTGGCATCACGTCACAGAAGCTCAATCCCCACAAGAGCCGAAGGCTTAGAGCAGAGCATGGGGTGAGGGGAGAAAAAGTAGGCAGGGAAACTGAAGAAGGAGAGAGTAGTTTTGCCTGGTAACCAGGGAGAAGGAAAGAGTTTCCTCCTGCCCCATCTAGTGCCTAAGCCCCTCTGAATTCCCTGTTGTCGGGCCTGTCCTCTGGAGCCCCACACCAAAGACAATGGCAGCCACAATGCAGAATGGTCTGGGATGTACTCAGGGTCCTTAAGCAAGGCCTGCATGAAGATGGGATCAGAAACTAAGTGTTCTAGCTCCCTGGCCAGCGTCTATTGCTGAACTGCTCAGCCCACTGCCCGAAGCCTGCCCTCTGCCCATGTCCCCCTCCCAGAATTAGTCCCTAGGCTGCTTCTCTCCTGGAGAAGGGAGAGCTAGTTTCACTTTTTCCAAATCCTTTTGTAAAAAAAAATAAAATAATAAAATAAAACAGTGCTAATGCTCAAAGAAAAGAAACTGCTGAAATAGTAACAGGTCTGACTTTTGGTAGAACTTCCCAACCCAGTCCAGGGGTTCAACCCTCCCCCCAGCTGCTGAGGAAGACTTTAGAAACAGGAAACGCTCACCCAGATGTCAGCTGGGGCAAATGACACCCAACAGCAGGGAATGACAGAGGTGACCTGAGTGTATGACTTGAGCACTAATGGCTCAATGAATAAAAACTAGAAAGTGCTGGTCCTTTGAATTATGTGTATCACTTAACCAGGAAAGCAGCCTTCTTTGATACAGGTTCACCTCCTGTTTAATATTCTTTTGGAGATCCTTCTAATTCAGGCAGCTTCTTGATTGTTTGGGTTATTCTCCCTTTCTCTCCCTCTCTCTCTCTCTCTCTCTCTCTCTCTCACACACACACACACACACACACACACAAATTGATTTATTAAAAGTTTCAAATAATTTATATAGATAGTCCACCTTCAAGGGGGGGAAACATAACTCCTCACTCAATAAGTGTGGGTTATACATAATGACTTTCTGGGGAAAAAAAGGGTTAAAAGAGTAACTTAACAGAGGAGCAACCTGACAGACACCACCTCAATCGGTGCTTAAAGTGAACACCAACAGTGTCAAACCATGTTGATAGTGTAAGCCTTTGGTATAATGTGATAAGAATGGTGCATCATCTCTGTGACCTTCCTCCTGCAACCCTTAAGCTCAGTTTAACCATAGGAAAAACATCGGACAAATTCTAGTACAGGGTCATGCTACAAAATATCTGACCAGTATTCCTCAAAATTGTCAAGGTCATCCAAAACAAGAACCTTCCGCAACAACCAAATGTAATGTGGTACCTCAGAAGAAAACAAAAGGATACTAGGCAAAAACTAAGGAAATTTGCCCTGGCCAGTATGGCTCAGTTGGTTGGGTGTCATCCTGAAAACCAAAAGGTCGTGGGTTCAATTGCCAGTCAGAACACATACCTTGGTTGTGGGTTCAGTCCCCAGTTGGGGGGTGTTTGGGAGGCAACTGATCGATGTTTCTCTCTCACATTGATGCTTCTCCCTTTCTCTTTCTCCTTCCCTTCCCTTCTCTCTAAAAGCAATGAAAAAAAAATGTCTTTGAGTGAGGATTAAAAAAAGATTAAAAAATTAAAGAAATCTAAATAAAGTATAGATCTTACATAATAATAATATATTAATATTGATTCAGTAATTGTGACAAATGTGTCATAATAATCTAAGATATTGCTAATAGAGGAAACTGGAGGTGGGGTTCGTGGGAACAATGTACACTACTACCTTTACAGTTTTTCTGTAAGTTTAAAACTATTCTAAAATAAAGTTTTTATTTTTAAAAGTTAATTTATTGATGTGAAAATATGTTCACAATATATTATTAAGTGATAAAAGCAATGTAAAAAAAGTAAGTTCTCAATGTAAAATATAATTCAGATAGATGTTAAAACAGATATACACCAAATTATTAACAATGATAGACTCTGGATGGAATAAACTTGGAGTGTTTATTATTTTCTTCTTGTTTTATGTTTTAAATATATTCCTGACCCATTGATCATAAAGAAAAATTATATAAAACATTAGTAGAAAAAGAATAGATGGAATTTGTTTAAATAAATGTTGATATTTTTAAGATTTTATTTATTTGTTTGTTTGTCTTTAGGGAAGGGAAGGAGAAGGAGAGGAAGAGTAACATGAGTGTGAGATTGCCTCTCACACGCTCCCTACTGGGGACCTGGTCCATAACCCAGTCATGTGCCCTGACTGGGAATCTAACCAGCAACACTTTGGTTCACAAGCCAGCATTCAATCCACTGAGCCACACCAGCCAGGGCCAGACTTTGATATTTTAAAATGTATAATTTATTTTCAACAAATTATGCCTTTTATATCTTTAGAAATGCTTTTATCAATAGTTTAATTTTGTAATTTGGTCAAAAGTGAATGTTTCTGATTATCAGCACATATTTTTCAGATATATACATCATAGAAAGGCTATGAGTAGAACACAAATGAGGGAACTTAAGTTGTTTCCAGATTTATGATGTGGAGCATTTCTGCAATTTCCAGTTTAAAAGAGTTATAGGCCTAACTGGTGTAGCTCAGTGTATTGAGTGCCAGCCTGAGAACAAAAGGGTCACCAGTTCGATTCCCAGTCAGGGCACATGCCTGGGTTGCAGGCCAGATCCCCAGTAAGGGGTGCATGAGAGGCAGCTGCACATTGATGTTTCTCTCTCTCTTTTTCCCTCCCTTCCCCACCTCTCTAAAAATAAATAAATAAAATCTTTTTTAAAAAAAATAGTTATAAATAAAAAATGGAAGGGGGATAGAGAATGGGAAATGGATTCAAAAGGTTAGACTTTTTTCCTAAAGGGCAGCATAATGCTGACGTTTTTTCAAAATGGGTTCAGATGGCTCCCCTGTGGGAGCCATCTCCAAATAGTCCTGTTCAGCATAGTACCCCCTCTCTGAGCTGTGTGTGTGTCAGGAGATGGTAAAGAAAGGTGCCTTGAAGATCTACCTGTCCAAACTCCAGTGTGCAGGGGAAGAAACTGAGACCTAGAAAACCTCATTTGGTTTACCCAAGATCACCCAGTGAACTAAGGACACAGCTAAGACCAATAATAACATGTCATCTCTACCTCATAAGCATTGTTGCATAAATCACTTAATCCTGACACAATGAGATTTAATTAATGTTACCCTAAAGATGAGCTAATGAAAGACAACCAATCAGAACAACAAGAATAAAAGAGAATCCAAAAAAAGTGAGGATAGTGTAAGTAGCCTCTGGGACAACTTTAAGCAACCCAACATTCACTTCATAGGGGAGCCAGAAGAAGAGAAAGAGCAAGATATTGGAAATCTATTTTAAAAAATAATTAAAGAAAACTTCCCTAATTTGGTGAAGGAAATAGACATGCAAGTCCAGGAAGCACAGAGAGTCCCAAGTAAGATGGACACAAAGAGGCCCACCCCAAGACACATCATAATTAAAATGCCAAAGGTTAAAGATAAAGAGATGGGGGATGGGAGAATGGGTGAGAGGTGAGGGGATTAAGCAGTGCAAATAGGTAGTTACAGAATAGCCATGGGACCTTGGCTGGTGTGGCTCAGTGGATTGAGTGTCAGCCTGAGAACCATAGTGTCACCAGTTCTATTCCCAGTCTAGTGCACATGCCTGGGTTGCAGGCCAGGTCCTCAGTAGGAGATGTGTGAGAGGTAACCACACATCTGTGTTTCTCTCCCTCTCCTTATCCCTCCCTTCCCCTCTCTCTAAAAATAAATAAATAAAAATCGCAAAAAAAAAAATAATAATAGCCTTGGGGATGTAAAGTACAGTATAGAAAAGGGAGTAGCCGAAGGGGGAAAATCAGGACAACTGTAATAGCATAATCAATAAAAGGTCATTTAAAAAAATAAAAAGATGAGCTAATGGATGAGAGAGATGAAGGGTCTTATCCGAGTTCACACAGCCTGACAGCAGCAGAACCAGAACTCAAACACACTCTATCTGCCCCCAGAGCCAGAGGAACTGAATACTGTAAACCCAGCCTCAAAACCCAGTGCCTGTCCCACATGTCTTTGTAATATGTCTGCACCTAGATTACAGAAAGAAGATGCCTGGAGACATTTAATCTAATTCCATCATGTCACAAAAGAGGACACAAAGCTGAAGGAAGGGTATGATTTTTCTGTAGTTAAAGATGGTCAGAGCTAAGGCTGGAACCCATGTCTCCAGTCTCTTCAATTAACGCCCTCTCTGGACCTCTGTTCTACCTACCCATCTTCTGCAAGTCTGTGCATGTATGTATGTGTGTGTCTGCATGTGCGCCTTATATATGCATATGCATTACATATGCGTGTACATGCATGTGCAAGGACAATCCTATATATAAGAAACATAACCAAGAAAACCTCTGAGTAATCCCCACCAGGAATAGGAGCTTCTCAAATTGGCACCAGCCCCTTTGCCAAGCCTGGAGGTCAGACTTAGAGATCAAAGAGTTTAAAGGAAGAAAGGGGACACTGGTGGTATAAGGTACCACACCTGGGCCCCTAAGGGACTCAGGGGTACTTGAGTGGATGCAAGATCCCAGGGACATACTACCCTCAAGTCCTGTGTGCAAGGCCCAAGGGACATATGAGGCCACTTGGAGGTCAGACATCCTCAAACCTCAAGCCCCTTGTATCTCCCAGGACAAGAAGCCCAGGGAAAGAAAAAAGAACCTGCCCCAACCAAGAAGCCTCTTTCATACTCCTGCCTCAGCTGCAGAAATCAGTGTCTGGGCCTCTGTGTGGATCCTGGGCAGGGGGGGCAGGCACCCTGAGGGAGGAGCAGAGATGATACCAGAAGTAGCACTGGCAAGACAGGGGCAAGGGTGGCCAGAGACAAGGGAAGCACACTTCCCTGATGCCCCTGAGGTGAGAGTGCTGTGGGCACCAGTGAGCTCATGCCAGAGATCCTGAGCACAAGGTGTAAGGCAGCACAGGACAAAGGCCACAGGCCCTGTGAAGACGTGTAGCCCTGACAATACAAGAGCCCACTGTCACCTCAAGCAGGGCATTTCCATTCAGGTATTTACGGAGGTGAAATGATTTCCACCGGGCCAGAGTTCACATTCCTGGAATCCACCTGTTGGCTGTTCCCCTGCCTGAGAACCTTTCTCCATCTTCTCCTCAAGTTCACTTCCTGTCCACCATTCCAAGGCCCCGCACAGACACACCTCCTCTAAGAAGTCTCCCCCAGTTCTACCAGAGAAACCGCATTATCCTACAGCCTTTGACATTGTGTTGTCTCAAAACTTAGCAACTTAAAACAACAAGCATTTATGAACTCATGGTTCCTGAGTCAGGAATCTGGGCATGGCTCAGCAGGAGGCCTGAGCCTCTCACAAGATTTGTATCAAGATATCAGTGGGCTGTCCTTATCTTAAGGTTCCACTGACAGAGGCTTCCAGAGCTCCCTGGCTGGAGACATCAGTTCCTCGCCATGAGGGCATCTTCACAGGGCAACTCACACTTCGGCCACTGCCTTCACTCTGAATGAGTGAGCAAGAGAGAGAGCAAGAGAGTGTGAACGAGATGGAAGCCACAATCTTTCTGACCCTAGTTGCTGAAATGAGATCCCATCACTTTTACTGTGCCAGTGAGAAGTGAGACATTAATTCTAGGTCAAAAGTTCCAGTTTACAAAAAGACTTTGACTTCTGTCTCTCTGGCCTTGTCTCACTTTCTCCCGCTTTCACTCAGAGAAGGGGATCTGCCATGTCGTGTGCTGCTGACTGCAGAAGCCCACACAGCAAGGAACTAAGGTCTCCATTTATTCAAGGGGAAGGAATTACAAGAGGGCACGAACACCAGGAGGTGGGGACTGCTGGGGGCCTGCAGAGAGGCTGCCTATCACACAGGTCACAGTGCAGTGGCCTGAGCATCTCTGATCTAGTACTAGGTTAGGTAATCTCGTTACTTAAATCCCATAATCCACCTAGTAAACCAGGCATTATTATTGCCTCTGCAGATGAGAAGGCTAGGGCCAAGGGAAGTGGTGTGTGTGACTTGCCATTAGCCAGTGATCAACCCAGGATTTCAAACCAAACCTCTGACCCCAAGCTTATGCCCTTTCTACAGCAACTGCCAGTGATCACCTTCAATGTTGGACTAGCTTCACCACCTCCCAGCAGTGTGACCGTGGGCACTCTGTTTAACCGCTCAGAGACTCAGTTTTCTCATCTGTAAATGAAGATAAATCCTACCTCATAAGATTGTTGCAAGAATTAAATAATAGTGTATGAAAAGCACTTAGCAGAATATCCAGTGTATAATAAAAATCAGCATGATTTCAAATAAATTGGGGGAGATAGAGAAAGTGAGTTTACTATGTCCATTTTCACCCTGGACTGAGAAGACAATAAAATTTCAAAAACAAAAAAAAGTGCTACTCAAAGGATACCAAGATCAAAGAAAATATGGGGCCAAAGGAAAAATATCTTTAAAGTTAATATTTTAAGTGGAGAAAAGGCTTAGGAGGCCCTCCTCTCCCATCCTCTAGTGCAAGGAGAAGGCTTTCTTGGTCAGGTTCTATGACCTTTGTCAGAAGTCAGGTGAAAATAGGCATTTGTTGGCTGCAGTATCTGGGGTGTGTGTTGATGAGGGACATGAGGGAAGCCAAGGAGAGGGGAAATAAACTGAAGAATAATATGAAAATAAGAGAGAAGGGGCCAAACCCAGAAACTTTAGAAGATGAAACTGGCCTCAAGTTGTTGCTGAAGAGCAGACTAGACCCAAAAAACTAGAAGTGTGGGGGCCTCCCCAGAAGGGATTATGAAAAAAAACATAACTCTGGGAAATTCATGTTCCCTGAACCTCAGGCCTCCCTGATTCTCCTGGGCCAAGCTTTCTCTTTGTAGGAAAAAAATGTATGAGTGAAGATCTCTTGGGTGCTAAGAGCTCCCGAGACAGTGAGCCTGAGGCAGGGGACTGGCCTCTCCAACTCCCTGAGATCCTTTTCACTCTAAAAGTCTAAGCCATCACTTGCATATATCCAATGCAACTTAATAATTAACAAATAGTTTCTCCCCACGGATGCCGTGTAAGTTTTGATTACTTCCCCAGGGTCAGCCTAGTCTGTCTGTTTCCCTCAGGCCTGCCTCACAGCCCCACGGCCCCACAGCCCCAGTGCCACAGAAATTACCTCTCCAAATGAGACCGTCTCCACCAACACAACTGTAATCATGGCCACAGTGACTCCACAATTATTTTTTTTAATTTTTTAAAAATTAAGTATTTTAAAAATAATAAACATAAACAATAAAAACAAAACTTTACAGCCTAGCCATGAATAGAGCACTTTAGCAATTTCCTTTCATTATCTCATTTGGTCTTCACACCAACCCTAGAGATAAGCCTAACAGGTCTTAATAAGTGACAGGAAAACTAAAGAGCCACAGGACTGCAAAGTCACTTGGCCAATGAGAGTGGAAATGGGACTTGAAAGCTAGAAGTGAAATCTCCAGCTTCCAGTCCAGGACACTATAATAGACCACCCAGTTCTGCCCATCTTAGGACCCCCTGTCATATAAGCTCTGTCCCCACATCTGTGACTCGTCCTCTGGAAGCCCAGCTCCTTTCACACAGCAACTCAGGAACAGCTGATCTGCTCTAAGAATCCCCCTACTTTTTTACACCTTGTCCCCTCACTACCTAGTCAGGTTTCTGGAACAAGAACAAGCACCCGTAAGGGGAGTTCATTGGTCCTCACTTCACCTCTCTACCCCTCTACCTCCTTCCACCTCTCACATCCATCCCAGAGCTAAGGAGAGACTCACTTATTTGTTTATTTGCTTATATTTGTTTATTCCATGTCTTATTTCTTGTTTCACAGTATAAGCAGCTTACCAAGACAGATCAAACACCACATGATGGCAAAAATTTAAAGTAAGAGCAAGGAAATAAAGAGAAGAAAATAATTTTTTAAAAAAGAAAAGAAAGTAAGGGTATAAAATGGAGCCAGGAATGTAACTTAAAAATGTAAAATATAACACGTATGCCCTTCCCAAGGGTTGGTCACAAGTTTGGCTCAAAACTGTTTAGAAGCCAACTTGAAAAGGAAAGTCTTGTCTACTTCAGAACTCACAGTGTCCCTGAGATAAAACAGAGACTATTCAGGGCAGTGCAACTATCCTGGCAGCTAAGACCAGACAGAAGTTTCTCTGAAGACAGCTCCTAGAGAGACAACTGTGGTTCACATCCTTACCATCACCTTGACAGTGAGTTTCCTAAGTTGACTTCTAAGAACTGCCCTCAACATAAGGGGAGCCACTGCACCTCTACAGTTGTGGGAGAGACTGGATACACAACACATCTGGTCTGTCCTGATGGAACATGATCTAAAACAGGATTTATTAACCTTGGCATCACTGATGTTTGGAGCCAGATCCTCCCTTGTCGTGCATCAGTTCTGTGTGTTGTAGGATGTTTAGCAGCATCCTTGGTCTCTACCTTCTAGTGGCACCCTTTCCACCAATTACAACGCACAAAATGTCTCCAGACATAGCCAAATGTCCCTTGGGAGACAAGATCACCCCCAGCTGATCCAAGCTCCTGTCATTGATCCCTTTTTTTTTAATGTGGAGAAGCTGAACTTCCCATCAAGATGGCAACATAGGTAAAAGTGATCTTTGCATCCTCCCACAACCACGTCAAAATTACAACTACAGTACAGAAAAATCATCTTTCAGAACCACATGAAATCTGGCTGAATGGAAATCCTACAACTAGGAAGTTAGAGAAGAAGCCACCTCAAGACTGGTAGGGGAGACAGAGACACAAATGCGGTGGACCCACACCCACATGTGGCGCATAAAAACCAGAAAGGATGTCTCAGGTGCAGAGGTCTCCCATGATGAGCAAGGGTTCCCAGCCCTACACCAGGTCCCCCAGTTCAGGGTTCCAGTGCCAGGAAGAGAAGTCCCCATAATTTCTAGGTGTGAAAACCAGCAGGGATAGAGGCTGAGGGAGACAGAGGGCTTTATAGTCCTAGGAAGTTCCTCTCTTAAAGGGGCCATGCACAGACTTACACTCATCCCCTCTGAACTCCAGAACTGGGGCAGCAGCCTGAAAGGCACCAGAGACATGTGTAGAGGAAGTCAGTTGCCAAGCATCCAAGCAAGACCAGGGGAGGGAAGTTTCCCCCAGACAGAAGAGTTGGCAGAAGCCATTGTGCCTTTGATGAGCCTTCCCCCAACAGAGCAGCCAGGAGAATACCATATCTGACACTATATAAACCTGGCTCACAGTATTTGCCCTGCCCTGATGGTTCCCTGAGGCCCCACCCCACCCAACTTTCAGGCCCACCCAAGCTGTTTCTAGTTGCTTTGCCATACAACTGGCCTGTCTTGGCTCATGCTTCAGATTTTCCTAAAATCTCTCAAAGCAAAGATCTGGTCTAAGCATGCCCTGTACCTCTCTCTCTAAGTGGCCCCAGGCCCAGCATTAGCAGCAGCTGGGCTTGGTTTGCAGCTTGGCCTCACCTGGGCACCTGCAAGCCCAGCACAAATAGCAGCCATCTATAGATCACTTAGTAGTCAATGCCAAGTGATCCTAGGAAGAACACAGGTGGCAATTGACCTTGGCCTGCACCTCCCAGGAGGCCCAAGAGCGAGTGCACCTAGTGGAGAGCTTCAGGCTATGTTGAAGCACTGCCATGCAACCACCTGCACAAGTGACACACTCCAGGGGTGGTCTCAGCAGGAACCGTAGTTCTACTGAATTAAGTCCTGCTTTATAGGGTAGGCCCCTGCACAGCTGACCCTCGATGGTGATAGGCGGTCACAGCTGTAGTAGACTGTTCTGCATGGCATGGGCCCAGCTCCCACTGGGAGATGCACAGGACCCACGACCACAGATAGGTTCTCCTGTGGGAAATCAGGCCTGCAATGTACCTAGGCCTCTGTGAGTCTTGCTTTTTGCTAAAACCCCCTCACCCTGAATTGAGGACATTTACTGCAAAGCATCTTCCTAAAATCCATGCTAAACATTCCAAGGTTGAGTGTAACTGATTCAACCACTTTTGCCTTTTCATTTGCAAATATCCCTTTTCTGTGATGTGATTAGCAGCATTGGTTCCTTTGTTTTCTGTAAAGGTAACCACCTAAAGCGAGTCTGTGTGCCTATGCATAGTTAGTGAAGACCTTCTTGTAAGGTGCCCAGCAAGACAATAAAAGCTCATTGGAGCAAGGGCTGAGGCTTTTGCTCCCCTTAAGAGAAAAGCCATGCCATCCCTTTTCCTCCACCAGATTTGGTAATTTGTGTGAATGTCTCATTTCGTCCATAATGACACGGACCCCATGACCTGGGGTCCTCATCAACAGCCAGTCCTTGCTGCTGATCAGCCTGGGAGTAAATCCCTCCCATTGACATGCCAGCATTAGTCAAGGCTCAAAAATGACAGGAGGATGTGCACACCCCACATAAGGAGATTCACCTAGAGTGCCCAGCTCTCGTGAACAGGGAGGCTGTGCAACTGGACCCTACTATGTACACCTACTACACCTACTATCTAAGGCCACTCTACTAAGTCTGGGAGATGTAGAAGCTCTACCTAATACATAGAAACAACCACAGAACAGCAGCCAAAATGAGGAGGTGAAGAAACACATCCCAAATGAAAGAACAAAACTCCAGGAAAAGAACTAAATGAAATCAAGACAAGCAATCTATCAGATGCAACATTCAAAACACAGGTTATGGACTTCTGGTCAAGATGGAGGTGTAGGTAGACACACTGTGCCTCCTTGTACAACCAAAAGAAGAACAACAATTTAAAAACAAAAAACAACCAGAACTGATAGAAAATCAAACTGTATGGAAGTGCAACAACCAAGGAGTTAAAGAAGACACATTCATCCAGACTGGTAGGAGGGGTGGAGTCAGGAAGCCAGGGTGGAGAGGACTCGAGGCAAGGTAGCCTCTGGAGGACTGGGCAGTCCTACATTCCCGAGCAGAACAACCAGGTGAAACAAATGGGGGGCAGAATGGACCACACAACCCAGGGTCCCAGTGCGGGGAAATAAAACCTGAAACCACTGATTGAAAACACCTGTGGGGAGACCCAAAGGGTCCTAGAATGTACACAAACCCACCCACCCAGGAATCAGCACCAGAAGGGCCCAGTTTGCTTGGGGGAAGCAGTGGAAGGAACTGAAATCCGGCTGAGGGTAGAGCAAGCGCCATTGTTCCCTCTTGGACCCCTGCCCCATATACAGCATCACAACCCAGCGACTGGGCTGCCCTGCCCAGGCCAACACCTAAGGCTCCGCTCCTTACTACGTAACAGGTGTGTCAAGACAGAAAAAATGGCCCAAATGAAAGAACAGATCAAAGCTCTACAGCAAATTCAACTAAGTGACTAAGAGATAGCCAACCTATCAGATGCACAGTTCAAAGCACTGGTGATCAGGATGCTCACAGAATGAGTTGCATTTGGTTGCAAATTAGATGAAAAAATGAAGACTATGCTAAGTGAAATAAAGGAAACTGTACAGGGAACCAATAGTGATGGGAAGGAAACTGGGACTCAAAACAATAGAGTGGATTAGAAGAAAGAAAGAAACAACCAAACAGAAAAGAAGGAAGAAATAAGAATTCAAAAAAATGAGGAGAGGCTTAGGAATCTCCAGGACATCTTTAAATGTTCCAACATCCAAATTATAGGGGTGCCAGAAGGAGAAGAGGAAGAGCAACAAGGGGAAAAGTTATTTGAACAAATAATAAAGGAGAACTCCCCAATCCGGCAAAGGAAATAGACTTCCAGGAAGTCCAGGAAGCTCAGAGAGTGCCAAACAAGTTGGACCCAAGGAGGAACACATCACAAGCCACATCATAATTACATTACCCAAGATTTAAATGAAGGAGAGAATCCTAGAAGCAGCTAGAGGTAAGGAGGCAGTTACCTACAAAGGACTTCCCATAAGACTGTCAGCTGATTTCTCAAAACAGACCTTGCAGGCAAGAAAGGGCTGGAAATAAGTATTCCAAGTCATGAAAGGCAAGGACCTACACTAAGATTTCTCTATCCAGTGAAGCTTTCATTTAGAATGGAAGGGCAGATAAAATGCTTCTCAGATAAAGTCAAGTTAAAGGTGTTCATCATCACCAAGCCCTTATCATATGAGATTTTAAAGGGACTTATCTAAGAAAAGAAGATAAAAAAAAACATGCATAGTAAAATGACAGCAAACTCACAATTATTAACAACCACACCTAAAACAAAAACAAAAACAAACTAAGCAAACAACTAGAACAGGAAGAGAACCACAGAAATGGAGATCACATGGAGGATTAGCAACAGGGGAGTGGGAGGGAGAGAGAGGGGGGAAAGGTACAGAGAATAAGTAGCACAGATGGTAGGGAGAAAATAGACAGGGGGAGGGTAAGAATAGTACGGGAAATGTAGAAGCCAAAGAACTTATATGTATGACACATGGACATGAACTAAAGGGGGGGGAGGTGGGTGAGAGGGGGTGTGCAGGGTGGAGGGGGTGAAGGGGGGAAATGGGACAACTGTAATAGTATAATCAATAAAATATATTTTTAAAAAGAAAAAAGCACAGGTTATAAGGATGCTCAATGAACTGAGGGGAGGAGTAGATGAACTTGATGAGAACTTCAACAAAGAGATAGGAAACATAAAAATGGAGACAGAAAGCATAAGAACCAGTCAGAAATGAAGAATACATTAATTGAAATGAAGAATATATTGCAGGCAATGAACAGTAGAGTGGGTGAAGCTGAGAATCAAACCAGCAATTTAGAATATAAGGAAGCAAAAACACCCAATCAGAACAGCAAAAGAAAAAGAATCCAAAAAAATGGGCATAGTGTAAGGAGCCCCTGGGATAACTTTAAGCACACTGATATTTGCATCATGGGGATGCTAGAAGAAGGAAAGAGAGAGCAAGAAATTGAAAACCTATTTGAAAAAAATAATGAAAGAAAATTTCCCTAACTTAGTGAAGGAAATACACATACAAGCCCAGGAAGTGCAGAGAGTTCCAAAGAGGCCTACACCAAGACACATCATAATTAAAATGCTAAAGGTTAAAGACAAAGAGAGGATTTTTTTATTCAAATTATTTTATTGTTGTTCAATTACAGTTGTCTGTATTTTCTCCCCACCCCCCCAAACTCACCTCCCTCCCTTGCTCCCCCTTGGTTTAATCCACGTGTCCTTTATAGTAGTTCCTGAAAACCATTCTCCCCACTGTCCCGACCCCCTCCCCTCTGGCTATTGTTAGATTGTTCCTAATTTCAATGACTCTGGTTATACTTTGTTTACTTTTTTCCTTTGTTGAAAGCAGCAAGAAAAATATAGTTAGTTACTTACAAGGGAGCTCCCATAAGATTGTCAGATGATTTCTCAAAAGAAACTTTGCAGGCTAGAAGGAATTGGCAAGAAATATTCAAAATTATAAAAGTAAGGACCTACAACCAAGATTACTCTACCCAGCAAAGCTATCATTTAGAATTGAAGAACAGATAAAGACCTTCCCAGACAAGAAAAAGCTAAAGGAGTTCATCATCACCAAACCATTATTATATGAAATGTTAAAGGGACCTATTTAAGAAAAAGAAGACCAAAAATATAAACAATAAAATGGCAATAAATACATATCTATCAGCAGTTGAATCTAAAAAACAAAATAAACAAGCATAACAGAAACAGAATCATAGGTACAGAGAATGTTTTGATGGTTGCCAGATGGGAGGAAGACCTGGGTGATGGGCAAGAAAGGCAAAGGGATTAAGAAGTACAAATTCAGAGTTACAAAATAGTCATGGGGATGTAAAGTATGGTATGAGAAATAAAGTAGCCAAAGAACTTACATGCATGACCCATGGACATGGACAACAATGTGAGGATTGCCTGAGGGAGTGGTGGGGGGGCAGTTGGGTGGAGGTGGACAAAGTGGGAAAAATTGGGACAACAGTAATAGCATAATAAATAAAATACAATTTTTAAAAAAGAGAAAAGCAGTTAGTTACCTACAAGGGAGCTCATATAACACTAAAAGCTGATTTCTCAACAGAAACTTTGCCGGCCAGAAGAAATTGTCAAGAAATAAAGTTATGAAAAGCAAGGGCCTACAACCAAGATTACACTACCAAGCAAGGCTATCATTTAGAATCAAAGGACAGATAAAAAGTTAAAGGAGTTCATCACCACCAAACCAGTATTATATGAAATGTTAAAGGGTCTTCTTTAAGAAGAAGAAAACAGATTAAAAATATGAACGATAAAATGGCAATAAATACATATCTATCAACAATTGAATCAACAAAGGACAAATGAACAAGCAAAGACAGACTATAGATGCAGAGAACATTTTGATGGTTGCCAGTTGGGAGGGAGATTAGGGGGACAGCAGAAAAAGGTAAAAGGGATTAAGAAGTACAAATTGGTAGCTACAGGACAGTTATGGTATATAAAGTACAGCATAGGGGATATTGTCAATAATATTGTAATAACTATGCATGGTGTCAGAAGGGTGAGAAATTTATCAGGATGATCACTTAGTAAGTTATGTAATGTCTAATCACTGGGGTTTACACCTGAAACTAATATAATATTGCATGTTAACTGTAATTGAAAAAAAGAATAAAACAAAAAAATAACTAAAATAAAGGATTACAAAAGTAAAATGTGGAGAAGCAAAGACAAGACCTGGTTTTATTTTTATTTTGTCTTTTTTTAGGAATAATTTATATACCATAAAATGTATTCATTTAATAAAAATACACAATTCAGTGATATTTGATAAATTCATGGTGTTCTGTAACTATAAGCACTATCTAAGTTTAGGACATTTTCATCACTTTAAAGAGTAACACTATACCCCTCAGCCATCATTTCCAATTCATCTCTCCCCCTGCCAGTGACTAACCTAGTGTCTCTTTTATGGATTTGCCTATTCTGGACTTCCCATATAAATAGAATCACGCAATATGTGATCTTCTGTGCCTGGCTACTCTCATTTAGTGTAATGTTTTCAAAGTTCATCCATTTATAGCCTGTATCAATATTTCAATCCTTTTTATTACCAAATATTCCATTGTATGAATATGCCATACTTTATTCATCCTTCATCAGCTTATGGGCATTTGGGTTGTGCATACTTTGGGACAACTATGAATAATACCACTATATACTTTCACATAAAAATTTTTTGTGTGGACATATGTTTTTAGTTCTCTCAGGTATATACCTAGGAATAGAATTGTTGCATTGTATGGTAGCTCTGTGTTTGGGACTTCGATGAAGTACCAGTTTTTCAAAATAGCTGCACCATTTTATATTTCTACCAACAGTGAAAGATGTGTTTACCTCCTCCACACCCAATAGTTGTCATTGTCTCTTTTTTTCGTTTGTTTGTTTGCCATCCTAGTGTTATTTCATTGTGGTTTTGATTTTCATTTCCCTGGTGGCTAATGATGTTGAGTATCTTCCACGTGTTCATTGGACATCTGTACATCTTCTTTGGAGAAATTTCCTTAAATTCCTTTACCACTTTTCAGTTGGGTTATTTGGTAAGACTTCTTTATACATTCTGAGTACAAATCTTGTATCACATATATGATTTGCAAATATTTTCTGCCATTCCATAGGTTCTCTTTTCACTTTATTGACAGTGTTTCTGGAAGGACCAAAATTTTTTTTAATATATTTTATTGATTATGCTATTACAGTTGTCCCATTTCCCCCCTTCTCTCCCCTCCACCCTGTACCCCCCTCCCACCCACATTTCCCCCTTTAGTTCATGTCCATGTGTCATACTTATGAGTTCTTTGGCTTCTACATTTCCCGTACTATTCTTGCCTTCCCCCTATCTATTTTCAACCTACATTCTATGCTACTTATTCTCTATAACTTTTCCCCCTCTCTCCTCCTCCCACCCCCCTGCTGCTAACCCTCCATGTGCCCTCCATTTCTGTGGTTCTGTTCCTGTTCTAATTGTTTACTTAGTTTCTTTTGGTTTTGCTTTAGGTGTGGTTGCTAATATTTGTGAGTTTGCTGTCCTTTTACTATACATGTCTTTTCTTTATCTTCTTTTCTTAGATAAGTCCCTTTAGCATTTCATAAAATAGGGGCTTGGTGATGATGAACTCCTTTAACTTGACCTTATCTGAGAAGCACTTTATCTGCCCTTCCATTCTAAATGAGAGCTTTGCTGGATAGAGCAATCTGGGATGTAGGTCCTTGTCTTTCATGACTTGGAATATTTCTTTCCAGCCCCTCCTTGCCTGTAAGGTCTCTTTGAAGAAATCAGCTGACAGTCTGATGGGAACTCCTTTGTAGGTGACTGTCCCCTTACCTCTTGCTGCTTCTAGGATTCTCTCCTTCGTTTTTACCTTGGCTAATGTAATGACGATGTGCCTTGGTGTGTTTCTTCTTGGGTCCAACTTCTTTGGGGCTCTCTGAGCTTCTTGGATTTCTTGGAAGACTGTTCCCTTTGCCAGATTGGGGAAGTTCTCCTTTATTATTTGTTCAAATACGTGCTCAATCTGTTGCTTTTCCCCTTCCGATTCTGGTACCCCTATAATTCGGATATTGGAACGTTTAAAGGTGTCTTGGATGCTCTTAATCTTTTCCTCAATTTTTTGAATTCTTATTTCATCATGCTTTCCTGCTTGGTTGATTCTATCTTTCTTCTGGTCCACTGTATTGTTTTGAGACTCATATTCCTTCCTTTCACTATTGGCTCTCCTCCGTGTGTCTTCCTGCATCTGTTTTATGGTAATCTGCATTCTTTCATCTAAATTTCGTCCAAAATCCACCAGTTCCGTGAGCTTTCTGATCACCAGTGTTTTGAACTGCGCATCTGATAGATTGGCTAATTCTTGGTCGCTCAAAAGGATGAGTCCTAGGGGACTGATCTGCTCTGTTGAAAACATTTTTTTTCCCCTATCTCTCCTTTTTTTTTTCCAGTCTGGTTGCTCTTGTTACGGTGGGGGGCGGAGCCTTAGGTGCTCACTGGGGCTGGGCACCCCAGTCACTAGATTGTGACGTTATATGTGGGGGTGGGGCAGGAGCGGAGCGGGGCGGGAGAAAACAATGGCGGTAGTTCCGTTCCCCTGGACTCAGACCCTTGTCTGGGCTTCTGCGCCACGAGTTCTGCCCTGGTCCACAATCGCTACCCCTCTGGGTCTGCCAGCCACAGCTTGCGTACTCAGGGATCACCGCTGCATTCTTGCACCCCGGATGGCTTTTGCGCCGATTCGCGCCAAACCTTCCCCTGACCTCCGCGAGCCGCCGACCCAAGCCAGCCCCGCGCCCGCCCAGCTCGTCTTCTCCTACCAGTCTGGATGAACGCATCTACTTCAACTTCTTGGCTGCCCAACTTCCATTCAGATAAATCCTCTGCCGGATCTGGGTGTTATTCTGATAGTAAATTATTGTTGTAAGTTATTGGTTTTCTAATCTTGGTTGTACGAGGAAGTACGGTGCGTCCACCTATTCCTCCATCTTGCCAGAAGTCCTGGAAGGACCAAAATTTCCAATTTTGATGAAGTTTAATACATAAATGTTTACAGCTATAAATGTTCTTTTTTTTTAAGATTTTATTTATTTATTTTTAGAGAGAGGGGAAGAGAGGGAGAAAGACAGGGAATGAAACATCAGTGTGTGATTGCCTCTCACGCCCCACTACTGGGGACCTGGCCCACAACCCAGGCATGTGCCCTGACTGGGAATTGAACCAGTGACTTTGGTTCACAGGCCCATGCTCAATCCACTGAGCTACACCAGCCAGGGCAAATTTTCTTTTTTGACACATTGGTTATTTTGGAAAGTGTTCTTTAATTTCTACATATTTGTGAATTTCCAAGTTTCCTTCTGTTACTGGTTTTTCCATTAATTCCACTGTGGTCAGAGAAAACACTTTTGTATGATTTTAACTTTTAAATTGATTCAATCTTATTTTATGGCCTAACATGTGGTCTGGCCTACAGAATGTCCCATGTGCACTTAAGAAGAATGTGTATTCTCCTGTTGTTGGGTGAAATAATCTATAGATGTCTATTAAGTCTAATTAGTTTATAGTGTTTTCAAGTATTCTATCTCCTAGTTGATCTTCTTCCTAGTTGTTCCATACATGATTGAAAATGGAGTATAGACCTCTCTATCATTGTTGAATTGACTATTTCTCCCTTCAGTTCTGTCAGTTGTTGTTTCTTGTATTTTGAGGCTCTATTAGGTGACTATACTAATATCACACAAAAATATAGTTTAAGACAGAAGTTATTACTAGAGATAAATAAAAACATTGTATAATGATAATAAATTCATCTATCATAAAGGAAATAATATATATTAAGTGGAAATTTAAAACAGAAAACAATTCACAAAATAAAATCAACAGTATAATAGTCTGAAAAGATCAACAAAATTGACAAACTTTCAGCTAGACTGATCAAGAGAAAGAATCAAAGAAATTAAAATCTGGAAGAAAAGAAGAAACATCACTACTAATATTACATAAATAGAAAGGTTATAAGTGAATATTTTCTATCTAATAAGTTCAACATCTGGCCTTTCTTGGAGAACAGCCTCATCAATGGCTTTTTTACTTTCTGTGTATGAGCCATACTCTACTGTTTCTTTACATGTCTCATAAGTTTTGTCCAAAACTGAACATTTTAAATATAAGATGGCAATTCTGGAAATCAGATTCACATCTCTTCAGGGAATTTTGTTGTTGTTTGTTTAGTGACATTTCTGGACTAATTTTATAAAGTCTATATTCTTTATAATGTGTGGCCCCTTATGTCTCTGCTTTGCTAGCTTAGCAGTCTCCTCCCACCCCTTGCTAGGGGCTGTATGTGTGTGGTGGGATGCCTTCCATACTCCAGCAGTTTACAACCCTGGCTTACCCTTCACTTCCTACTTGCACAGAGCCTCAGGTCAGCCAGAGGTGAGAGATGTGCAGCTTTGTACATATATGTTGCCTTCTAGATCCCCAGGAAAAAGTTTTTCAAAGTTCCCTATAGACATCCCCAAATTTTCCTTTTAAGATTTTAGTGAGCCTCTTGTTTGCCCCAATGGGTATCACTATCTCAGGCAACTGCAATTTTTAAATATTTCCACTGATTATTTAACCAATGCCCTGATGGCAAGGCCTTCCTCACTGACTCAATAAAGGTAAGCTTTGTACATGGGGCTTTCCCAGGGATCTTCCAGACAAGTCAAATACTGACAATTTTTTGGAGATCAGCTCTTTGGGGAGCTTAAACCCAGTCTACCCCATCCAAATGCTGCTAGGCTGTTGGGTTCTATAGTTACTATGGTTCTAAGATGGCTGGTTTTAAGGCTACCATGGAACTGAGAAAAGAGGGTGGGAATAAGGTAAGTTAAAATAGCCCAAATTCTGTTTTTACAAAAGTCAGCCATTGTTCTTGAAAAAAATGCTCCTCAGATTTTTGTAAGCCTTTGGTTAATTTCTAAAATTCTGAAAAACTTGATTTTGACAATTTTTGTCAGTGTTCTTATTGTTTTTATGGAGGAGCATGTTTTCAGAGGTCTTGATTCCACCATTCCAGAGGTGCTTCTCCTGCCCTTCAGTTTTAATCACACTTACCTGGGGTCTCGGGGCAGAGCAGATCCTGAAGAAACAGCCCAACTCAAAAACATTTTAAGGATTTAGAGTCTGCATTTTGTGGATCCTAGAGTTATGAAACCTCAGAATGAGTCCTCTGTTTCCCCAGTTTTGAGGTCTGGGGGTGCAGCAGCCATGTTGGGGGACATGTCCTGACAGGAAGTGCCTCAGCAGCTGGGCAGGACTGGAGTTTCCTGGGTGAGGAGTGAGGTCATGAGTTTTTGTGGTATTAATATATTGGTCCATAACACTGATACTCATGGCTTTCCTTCATCTTTAGTGACTGTTTCAGAATGAACAGAACCATGAGTAACTTTCTACAACCGTCATAACTGGTTTCGCATTCTACCTATAACCTATATGTGGCAGGCAGGGCAACTCAGAGACTGAAAAAGGACTAGTCATCTTTCTTTTTTAAAGTCGTGGGTATATTAGTAATATTGCAGTATTTTAGATGTTCATTTTTAACCAACCAAAACTTTGAATACAACCAATAAATACAGTGTGACCTTATCTAGCAGTAATAGAAGTCTATACTTGAGGCCCTTCATGAATACAAGGCCATATACTTCCCCTGGTTTCCTAAATGATAATTAAGACACTTTCTGTCCTACTGGGGAGTTCTTTGCTCCCCATGGGAGGAAGGAGGTGGGAATTCAGATAAATCAACTTCCAGCTCTCTCTTGCCAGGAGGGCTACTTGCAGCTCAGTGGATCAGAGTGGTGGCTCCTCCTAGCAAACCCAATAAGGCTGAGAGAAGTTCTTCTTCCCATATCCACAGCCATATCTCAGCCCCTGCCTTCTGCCACTCCACACTTACCCACAAGAAAGAAAAAAATCACTCCCAGTGCTACAGTAGAAATAAGCATCATTTCTTCCCTTTCTGGACAAGAAACTGCTACAGAGCAGTACAGAATAAGCAGAAGGAGTGCTGTTTTATATAAATAACTCATTCCCTTGTATCACACAAACAAAAGAGCCCTGCTAATCTAAGTCTTAAGGAAAAAGGGTTTTTGTGGTCCCTTCTCTCTCAATCCATGTTCAAGTTTCATATTTAATCCAAACGCTAATAGAAGTTTTCCTCTGCCCAGGTTTTAGCAGATCTGAAATGGAGAGGATCTATCTCTAATTTCATGAATGGAATAGACCAGGGGTGTCCAAATTTTTGGCATCTCTGCACCACACTGGAAGAAAAAGAGTTGTCTTTGGCTACACATTAAATATATTGCAACACGTAATCACAAAAAAAAAATCTCATAATGTTTTAATTAAGTTTATAATTTTGTGTTGGGCCACATTCATAACCATCCTTGGTCACATGTGGCCTGTGGGCCATGGGTTGGACACTCCTGGAGACACTGTGTGGTGGAGCCAATTTCCTCACAAGTTAGCTAAAAAGCAAGCACACCTCCCCATATCAAGGATTAATTTTTCTCCTAAGCCATTAAAAGCTGGTTTTATAGTAAGAAAACACATGTTGCCCCTAAGGTTGAGATTTTGATAGTATTACTTGCAAAATGATAACCTTAACATGATTGTGCTAAAGAACACTTGACTTCTTCCCAAGACAGCATTTGCTCCAGTAGGTTACTCAGCCCCTCCCAGGCCAGGTGCAAACTCTGAATTCTAATCCACAATTTTTTCCTCTGACAGAAGAAAATGGGAGGTCTCAGTACTTTTTAACACATGGCATTGTTCACATTTTAACTCACATCAGATGGCTCCCATTATTTTTGCTATGAAATACAAACACATCATATTTGAACACAAGAGGGTGAGGTAGAAGTCACATAACAAGTATAGGTAACAAGAAGAGCCTCCACTATGAGGGACACATGCTCTTCCGACACTCTACCCCAAGCTCCCTGTGACTTGTCCTTATGACCAAAGGAGACCTAAGATAAAAGTCTGCCAATTGCAGTACAATGCAGGGCACTTTAGCACAGCCACCCCTTCAAAATGTAAAAATAATTGCTTTGGATTACCAAGAATGATGTTTACACTAAGCATTCTGACCTTTACTCCAACCCTGAGCCTCGCCCCATTCCTGAAGCTGACAGCCTAGCCCCAGTCCCTGCCCCAACCCCAGGAATTGTCTCCTCTGATCCTCCCCCTGACCCATGCTCACTAACCAGGCCTCAGACAGTCTCACCTACCAACTCCATCTAAGTTCACTTCTTGCCACTGGCCTGATCCTGGCCAGACTCCATTTAGACCTACTTAGCTAAGCCCAGTCCCAGGCCCCAGACAACTCCTGTTTGACCTGGCTTGTGAGGTGCTGAGTGTCTAGACCTGCCTATCTGCGTACAGCTGCTAGTCTGAGTCTTTTGCCACCACCACTTTCTGAAGTCAAGCTCTGGAATGTCTGGCCCACCAAGCTCCACAGAGCACTGCCTTCTGGAGGAACAAGAGAGACCAAAAACCCTAAGCTCACAAGCTCCATCCCCATTTTCAGTCAATAAATGGTTTCCTAATGGGGATGCACATATGAATGACCTGGGGATCTTGCTAAAATGCAGATTCAAATTCAATAGATGTGAGATGGAACCCAAGACTCTGCATTTTTAAAAAAATTCTCAGGCGAACCCAATATTTTTGGCCCAGGAAACACACTTTGAGTAGCAATTTTCAATAATACTAATTACTACAGTTTTGCAAAATAAAAAACAGTTCACAGCAACAACAGCCATAATTTTCACCAAAGGAGGAAGAGAAGTTAGTCCCTCACAGTACACTCCAGCCCACAGAATTTGGAGTCTGTCCCATGCATGTTTTGAACTAATTACATGAAGTACTGCTTTCAATTTCACTTAATAGTCCCCTACAGTTGCATTTTGTTTACTACCCATGCATCTGGTTCCTTTACAGCATTCATTCTTCAAGTGTTATTGATTAATACTATGTTGGGGCTACAGAAATATATAAGACAAAGTCCCTGTGCTCAATAAACCAACAGGCCATTAAAGGAGAGAGATGTATAAATGTGGAGGATACCGGCCAGCAGTATCCATCTCGGCTGCAGATGTTCGTCAACACACGAGAAAAACATACACAGAGACAACCAGGTCCTGTGGGGGAATAGGAACAGCAGGGCCACTCCTCACGTGAGGAGCGCCTTGGCCACCCTCTCTCCTGGAGGGCGCCATGGCCACTCCTCACATGGCGAGCGCGCTGCTTGGCCACCCTCCCTGGTGGGGAGAGTGCACCGTTCCCCCATCCGGAGAGGCTTTTTATTGGTTTTGTTTGAAATAAGAATTCAGGTAAAAGCGCATTACTCATTGCTAGGAAGTAAGGATCAAACAATAGATAACAAGGAAGTCTGAGGGCCTATTTTGAGTCAGGACAAAGAGCTGTAAAACTTTGAGGAACAAACTTACTTCCTCCTTGGACCCTTATCATTCAACTGAGAGCATTCTAAACAAAGAAGGTTTCACAGGATTTTACATATTCTTTCTTAGGCCTGATCACCCGGGGAACCCGCCCTTTTCAGCACAGAGCTGCACCACCCTGTCATTGTTTCAGGCTTAGGTGGAGCAAGGGAACTAAGGCAACCAAGAGATAAGGAGATTTTCTCCCAGATGATGAGG
Source organism: Phyllostomus discolor (assembly GCF_004126475.2). Lineage (NCBI taxonomy): Eukaryota > Metazoa > Chordata > Mammalia > Chiroptera > Phyllostomidae > Phyllostomus > Phyllostomus discolor. Next base: position 161,512,637 of record NC_040904.2, on the reverse strand, counting down.
ACTCAGGCTATGTCAAAGCCAAGGAGCGAGGGTCCATCACCCCCTTTTGCTGTAGCCCCCAAAGTCCTTTCTTGGAGGCCTCCCATGTGATCGTGCCTGTCTTATGTCATTCCCCCCTTGGGGAATCTTACCCGTCATTGGCTAACCAACCAAGCATTGGGGTTCAGTTATGAATGAAGCAGCAGAAGCAGCACTCCTGCCAGGGAAATAAGCTTTTGTCTCCTTGCTGGCTTATGGTCCAAGGCCACTTCCTTAGCCTTAGCCTTGGTGGGGGTTACAGCTTCTGATACCAGGCAGGGAAGTTCCCAACATATAAAGAGATATTTTTCAGCACCATATGCAGTATCAGTACAATAACAACATCTGTATATAGTGTGAAGAGGAAAGGCTTATAACCCCATCAGAGCTGGAGAGTCCTAAGGAAAGCCATTCTTGGGGGTGTGGGGAAGCCTGAACTGAATCTAACAAAGAAAGGGAGTGAGCCAGCCAAGTGAAATGGAAGGACCGACTGGGCAGGGGCTCCCGTGTGAAAATCTGGGCAGGAGGAAAACTGCACATACCTCAGGTTACCAGAGCACAGTTAGCAAGGGAGAAAGCTTCAGAGAAGAGGCTGAGGAGTCCATCAGGGGTTGATCACAGAGAGCCTCATCTACCACAAAAGAGCTGGACTTTATCCTATTGACAATGAGGAAGCAATTCAGATTTTTTAGCAGTTAATTACTGTTTTATTTTTAGTATATTTTATTGATTATGCTATTACAGTTGTCCCAATTATTTTCTCCCCTTTATCCCTCCTCTGCCCTACACCACCCCACCCTCCAGCATTCTCCTCCCCACTTAGTTCATGTCCATGGATTATACTTATAAGTTCCCTGGTTTCTCTATTTCCTATACTATTCTTAACCTCCCCTTGTTTTATGGTTACCAGCTATGCTTCTTATTCTCTGTAACTTTCCCCCCAATTCTCCCCTTCCCCTCTCCCTTCCCCTCCCTCTCCCCACTGATAACCCTCCAGATGGTCTCCATTTCTGTGATTCTGTTCCTGTTCTAGTTGTTTGCTTAGTTTTTGTTTTGGGGGTTCAGTTGTTGATAGTTACGAGTTTGTGGTCATTTTATTGTTCATAGTTTTTGATCTATTGATCTTCTATTTCTTAAAAGGTTAGATAAGTCCCTTTTTTAAGATTTTATTTATTTGTTTATTTTTAGAGAGAAGGGAAGGGAGGGAGAAAGAGAGGGAGAGAAACATCAGTATATGGTTGCCTATTACATGACCCCCTACTGGGAACCTGGCCCACAACCCAGGCATATGCCCTGACTAGGAATCAAACTGGTGACCCTTTGGTTTGCAGCCCACATTCAATCCACTAAGCTACAGAAACCCGGGCTTACAGAAGTCCTTTTAACATTTCACAATAAGGTCTTGGTGATGATGAACTCCTTTAACTTGACTCTATCTGGGAAGCTCTTTATCTGCCCTTCCATTCTAAATGATAGCTTTGCTGGATAGAGTAATCTTGGATGTAGGTCCTTGCCTTTCATGACTTCATATGTTTCCAGTCCTTTCTTGCCTGTAGGTTTCTTTTCAGAAATCAGCTCATAGTTTTATGGGAACTCCTTCATAGGTAACTATCTCCTTTTCTCTAGCTGCTTTTAAGATTCTCTCCTTATCTTTGATCTTGGCTAATGTAATTATGATGTACTTTAGTGTGTTCCTCCTTGAGTCCAATTTCTTTGGGACTCTCTGGGCTTCCTGGACTTCCTGGAAGTCTATTTCCTTTGCCAGATTGGGGAAGTTCTCCTTCATTATTTGTTCAAATAAGTTTTCCATTTCTTGTTCTTCCTCTTCTCCTTCTGGCACCCCTATAATTCAGATGTTGAAGCATTTAAATTTGTCCCAGAAGTTCCTCAGCCTCTCCTCATTTTTTTTGAATTAATATTTCTTCATTCTGTTCTGGTTGGATGTTTATTTCTTCCTTTTGTTCCAAATAATTGATATGAGTCCTGGTTCCCTTTCCTTAACTGTTGGTTCCCTGTATATCTTGCTTTATTTCACTTCATGTAGCCCTCACTTCTTCCTTCATTTTGCAACTGAGCTCAATCAGTTCTGTGAGCACCCTGGTTACCAGTGTTTTCAACTCTGCATCAGATAGGTTGTCTATCTCCTCATCACTTAGCTATTTTTCTGGAGTTTTGATATATTCTTTCATTTGAGCCATATTTCTTTCTCTCAGCAGGCCTATTATGTTGTTAGGGGGCAGGGCCTCTCACCAAGGTGGGGAAACCATCCTTGCTGCATTGTGGCACTGTCTGTGGGGGAGGGGTCAGAGAGGGAACAATGCCACTCACTTGCTGTGCTCTAGGCCCACTCTCCAACGAACTCTTCTGAGAGACTGGGAGTTTCTCCCGCCTTCGCAACCCCCACAGTATTTTACAGCTAGAGGTTTTGAGTCTTTAGTTTCCCAGTCAGCCAGCCCCTCCTCGCCCGCAGAAAGCATCTTAGCAGAAAGTCCCTAGGTGGTTAAGCAGTGGCTTCTCTTTTGGCAGAAGCCTCCCTCATGGTCTTGGGGACAGCTCATCACAGACCATCCTAAAGGTTGCACACGAGGTGCAGTGGCCAAAGGGAACTTTATTTAGAGAAAAGAAATTCAGCAACTTAGCATTAGATAAGAGGAAAATTACAATAGTCTAAAATCCCGTGAGGAACACTTCCCAAGGCCACTGATGGCTTCTGGGGGAGGGCCGAGTTCAAACAGAGTCCAGGTCCACTGCCTCTATCCTGCCAGTCAGACCCAATGGAAGATCTGCCCCAGCCAGCAGAGGCCTTACAGAAAATGTCTGTGGACAGCTCCTGAGCCAGGTAGGGATGAGCTATTTCACGGAAGTGTCTTGTACGCAGAGCTGCTGGAGCCAGCAGCAGCCCCTGGCAGAGAGGTTCTGTGACCCCACAGTTAGACACGTTCCTCTCAGGGCTTTGCTTCTACTGTGACTGTCAAGGAGGTAGCGATTCTCCCCATAGTAGGGGTGTGAGCTCTTGTCCTCAGCAGGTCACAGACACGTGAACAAAGATTCACAAATCCACAAGAAAGCAGAGATTGAAGCCGTTTGGAACACGGCGTGAGCACAGAGTGACCTTCTGAATGCAGGATCAGCGAAGACACAGAGGAGTGGCCAAGCCAACTGGGAGACAAAAGAGGAACTTCAGAGCCAAGATAGGAAAGCAAGTGTGGAGGAAAAAGCAGGTGTATGGGACTGGGACTTTTAGGATTGACACTTGTCTGCCCCATCTGGGAAGGGGAGCAGTTTAGTGTAGTGGAGAGTAGGATGAGTTAGAAAAGTGATGGGAAATGAGGTTGGAGAGCAGCCATTTCTTAGTGAAGGTTTCTTTTCATTTTGTTTTGTTTTGTTTTTTAAGTAGCAACACAGACGCATTTTATTTTTAAAAATTCCTATCAGACAGTCAATGATAAGCACAGATATTTCTGTAACTATTGAATATTCAAGTGTAAGTTTCAGTTCACCCATGTGTCATTCTGGCACACAGTTCAATATTTAAGTCACAATTGTACTAGATTATTCTATTGCTGATATCATCACTTGGGAGAAATTTTTAGTCATTAATACACTAACATTTTCCTTAATATCTTGGCAATGAATTCAATACAGATTTTTAAAGGCAAAGGAAAAATGACAGGACAATATAATGTTCTTGGTAAAACAACAGAGCATAACTTGAGATTTCATTCTAGTTTTGTGGGGTTTTTTTACATGTTGGCCAAGTTATTAATGGAATTTATAAAGTCAAATTGTTTTATCAAGCCACCATAGAAGAACTTAAATTATGCTGACCTCAAATTTACTTTAATAATAAAATAAGGCCCTGGCTGGTGTAGCCCAGTGGGTTGAGCACCAGCCTGCAAACCCAAAGGTCACCAGTTCAATTCCCAGTCAGGGCACATGCCTGGGTTCTGTGCCAGGTCCCCAGTTAGGGAGGAGTGTGTGAGAGCCAGCAAGTCAACATTTCTCTCCCTCTCTTTCTCTCTCTCCGCCTCTCTCTAAAAACAAATAAAATACTTTTTTAAAAAAAATTTGTTCATTTTCTTCTTTTATTTATTTATTTATTTTTTAGAGAGGGGAAGGAAGGGAGAAGAGAGGAAGAGAAACATCAATGTGTGGTTGCCTCTCATGTGGCCCCCACTGGGGACCTGGCCTGCAACCCAGGCATGTGCCCTGACTGGGAATCAAACTGGTAACCTTTTGATTTGCAGCCAACGCTCAAACCACTGAGCTGCACCAGCCAGAGCCATTTTCCTCGTTTATGAATCTATGAAATAGTTATCAAATTTTGTATTTCATATTAATATAATGCCCCAGTACTTAGTTTGAAGTTTCCATCTAAAAAGAAGTGATGTTATTTTAATGTCTGATCCCAATAGCTAATTTTAGCAAGAATTATGGCATTATCTCTTTTTGCTTCTAAAAGAATCATTAAAGAAATTTTTTTGTCCCTGGCTGTTGTGGCTCAGTGAATTGAGCATCAGCCTGTGAACCAAAGGATCGCAGGTTCAGTTCTCAGTCAGAGCATATGCCTGGGTTGCAGGCCAGGTCCCCAATAGGAGGTGCATAAGAGGCAACCACACATCGATGGTTCTCTCCTCTCTAAAAAATATAAATAAATAGAATCTTTTAAAAAAAGAAATTTGGGGGGAAGATAAAACACTCACATGGTACAAAAAACACTGTAGGGGAAATTCTCTTCCACCCCAGTCTCCCAACCTCTTAGATCCCCTCTCTAGAGGCACTAAATATTACATCGCCAATTTCTTGTGAATCCTCCTGGAGGTGGAGATAATCTGTGAATAAGCAGATAGCACACACACCACACATTTAGATGCATGTATGTATATATGTATATATTCACCTTTCTTTACACAAGTGGTAGAACATTGTACCCACTAATCTATACCTTGTTTTATTGGGTTTAGCAGATACTGTCAAAGATTTCCAAAGTGGCTGTATCAACTTACACTTTCACCAGTAATATTTGATATTATGTATCTTCTTGTTCATTCATTCATTCATATTATTATTGACTCTCAGATTTTCCATTTTATTCCATGGGTTATAATCTAAATCCTAATAGGGTATAGTTTATACCCTATATGCTTATAGTTTTATTGAGGTACCATTATGTATAAGAATGGGTACATATTTGCAAGTGTTTAACCTGATGAGTTTTGAACACCTGTAAAACCATCACTACAATCAAGACAGTGAACATGTCTATCAACCGTGAAAGTTTCCTTGTGCTCTTTGTGACCCATTCTTCTCTCTTCCATCCCCATCCTCAGGTAATCACTGGTCTACTCTGTCATAGAGGTGACATTTTGTAGAATTTTATATAAATGGAATCCTACACCATGTACTTTTCTCTGGCTTATTTCACTCACCATGATTGTTTGGAGATTCATCCATGTTGTTGGAATATATCAATAGCATCTTTAATTACTGAGTAGCAGCATGTGTGGATGTACCACAGATTATTTATCCATTCAGCTGTTGATAGACATTTGGGTTGTTTCCAGTTTTTGTCTATCACAAATAAAGTTGTTCCCATAGCGAAGTGCCCTCAGCCTTCCTTCGGAGACCATACCCATGCGCCTCCAGGATCTGGTCACAGAAGTCAGGATAGTACATCGCTGCCAGGCCCCCGACCCTCCCGCCCACTACCACCTTTGTCCTGAGCTTGAGGTGTGCAGAGAGAATCGGGCCTCTCCTGAAGACCGTGGGCATGAGGGAGCAGAACCCAGCAAAGAGGCCAGAGGTTTGTTCTCATCACAGGCCAGCACTCAATCCACTAAGCCACACTAGCCAGGGTTGGTTCTCAAATATTTTTTTAATAAATAAACAAAATCCGCTAGACTGATGCAGCAAACTAAGGTAGAGGAGAAGGGAAATTAGGGAGGTAAGAGCCCCTGAATCAGCAATGCAACCTCCTCCCCAACCCTATGGGCTAAGGCACTTTTGGGGAGATAGGTCCTTGGGGTCCTGTTACACTGGGTGAACGGGAGCAGGAGGGATTAGGGTCTCCTCTCCTAACCCCTGCATCAGAACATGGCTGCCCTTCTCACCCTCTCCTACGACCCCATCCCTGATTTACCCCTCTCATCTCACAGCATTCTAAGGGGAGGTTCGGGCATGCTCCTCCTGGAGGGAGTGGTCTATGCCCCTGAGAAAACAGATCCTGCAAAATCCTGGTGGGACAACAGCAGCCCACGCTACTGTCTTCATCCCGAGGAGCGGTCTCTGGGGAAGGGATCGAGGGGACACATAGGCCAGGCTGGGACAGGGGAAGCTAGACAGTGCCTGGCACAGGGTGCCCATCAGAGCCCAGCTCAGGGTGCCCATCAGCAGCCAGGATGGGGTGTGCGTCGGGGCCCTCCCTCCGGGGACTGCCCCAGTTGCTCCTCAGAATGGTGCCCGTCTTTTCCTCCTTGAACTGCTGTCGGTCTTCCCGAGGGATCTTCACCGCATGGTACTGGGGCACGGTGGCCTCGGGGTACCGCGCCCGCTTAAAGAATCCCATCTGGAAGAACACCAGGACAGACATGAGGACTGAGGTCCCTGGAGCAGATGCCCAGCATAGCCCAGCTCCCAGCTCCACCACCCTGGGACAGAAAGAAGCAACTGCTGCAGAGCAGAAAGGAGATGGGTTGGACAGCATCTAGTGCAGTAAGCAGCCCCCACAGGTGCCACTGTCAGGGTCTCATTTACAGCAAGAGAAAGACCAGGAGGGGGCCCAAGGTGCAAGGCCAAGGACATCTCCCTTGGCACCTGAAAGAGGGGATTGAAGATGGAACATCAGGACTGCTGACCCCAAAGTTTCCACCAGCCCAAGCGTTTTAGGGGACCCAACAGCATTGCCCAGAACACAAATAAGATCTGAGGTAAAACATGGCTTCCTAGAGCCCTGCATACTCCAAAATGAGTCCTCTCAAGCCTCATACACACACACCCTGTGTACTTAAACACGGCAGCATCCCCTCAGGGCAGAGTTTTCTATCCATGAATATGATGGCTTTGCCCCTTCCTAAATCATGAACATGCTGGTCTGGACAAAGTGGAAATGTGCCCCTTGTACACTCACACTCAGGACTGCCAGAGACTTCCACATGCTCAGACTGCACAGTACCTCCTTACACATTTGTCTCTGCACACTTGTGCCCAAGGAAAGACATGCATGCACCTCCCTGTACTCCACATGCTCACACTCCAAGATCCCACCCAACCCTCTGTGCACTCCCCAGGCTGTATATCCTCACTCTCGTCAGCTCACCCTTATAACTGTCTTCCACCCCAGTTCCCAGGACTTACCCCACCCTCATGCAATCTCATTTCTTCACCCTGAATGTTCTGGGTCCCCTGAATGCTGGGCACTCTACTAACACTCACACACAAACATACCCCCATACACACACATGCACACAAACAAAAATTACCCCACAGTCCCTGGACCCCCAGCTTCCACAGCTGAGGGCTGCACGGCCAGATGGGCCCGGTGATAGTTAGTGGGGAAAGATGAGTTCTGGCTGCTCCGACGGAAGAAGCCACACTGAGATGTCAAGAGGGGAGGGGAGCAAATAAGAGGGAGATGGGAAGACTAAGGAAGGACAGGGCCTTATCTCTGCTCTGCCCCCCTTCTGTAGGAGCAGGGAGCAGGGATCCCAGAGCCAGTTCCACAAAGGCATCGATCTTCTCCAAGAACAACAGGGGTCCCAACAGTCTGCATGCTAGTCCAGAGTCAAAGGGTGTGTCTGGTCTGTAGTTGGTTGGGGGTGGGGTGGGAGGGTGTCCTCCACAGAGCCCCAAGGACAGCATGGTTCCCCATAGCCGAGCTGTGGCCTGGGATTCCTGGCATGACCACAGGTGACGAATGGGATTCCCTGCGCTGAGTGTGCTTTTGTGTGGACGCCCAATTCAAGTGATTCTGCCCATGCTCTGTTTACAAGAACGGTCCCATGGAGAACCTGGTACACACTAGCTCTGAGTTCAGTCTTGGAGGCAGTTTCCTGGCAGTAGTTCTCCACACTGTTGGCCTGTGTGGCCCCGGTGGCCTTCCCAGCCTTACCCTGTCACATTCTAGTTAAATAGACCACACTTCCCTGCCTCCACGAGTCAGCCTCCCGTGGTCCTTGTGGAAGGCCCAGACCTCACCCACCTCATCTCCCACATCCAGATCCTACTACCCCACCTTCTTCTAAGGCCCAGATCTCAAGCCATCCCTCCTCTGAACTGCCACTACACTTTCTTGACTTAGTGCCTTCTCACTACAAGACCCCTTCCCCCACTGGACTACCAAATCCCTGAGGACAAGATCTGCATTGACTTATCTCTAAAATGTCCAAGACCTGACAGAGTCCCTGGTACAGGCAAGGTAAGTGCTCAGTACAGATGATGAGTAAATGAGGGAGTGGGTGAGTGAGAACCACAGCATGAAAAGCCGCCTGCTTGACAGGGAAGCCCAGCCCCCACTGGCCCCACCCTCCCCAAGCCTCACCTTCCACATGAGCAGCACCAGCAGTGCCAACACCAGCAGCCCTGCCAGTACAGCCAGGAGGATGACCCACCAGGGGACTCCCTCTGCTACCACGGCCACTGGATCCAAGTACACCATCACTGGGATCTGGGGAGCAAAGAGTTAATGGAGCAAGAGCTCCAGCAGGAGAGAAGAGCTCCCCCACCCTCACCTCCCAGCCCTGCAGGCTCACCACTGTGGAGGCATCTCTGAGCAGCAGGTTCTTGATGGAGGACTTCACGGTGATGTTGGCTCTAACAATCACTTCCAGGGACTTCACAGCTGAGTACTCCTAAGAGAGCAGGAAAGCAGGCCTGCCTCCTAAATGCCCTCATCCCCTCACCTCCACCCAGCTCCAAAATTATAAATGGAATGGCACCCCACACAGAGGGTGTTTCTGCCCATCTGGGGTTAAGAGTGTGCTGTATTTGGAAAGGAAGGAGGTAGAAGGAGAGGTTCTAGAGGGGCTGCTGGGGATGAGGATGCCCAGCCTGCACCTCAGCAGTGCTCTCACCTCCAGGAAGGTGCTGTTCCAGAGGCGGCCCCAGACATGCAGCACAGCTGCTCGGTCAAAGCTGTAGAGTGGACAGCTGAACAACACGCAATTGGCCGTGCCCCGGTCACAGTCCTGGGCACCAAGACAGACAAGGATATGAGCTGCTGAGCCTGCCCAGGGTCCAGCATCCTCACAAATGCGGTCACATGGACACAGAGTCTTCCCAGAGCCCTCATCCACCCTTCCATGAGCCCCCACGCCTTGGACCCCTTTTCTCCTTGCTCCTCACTCATATCTCTATTTTCCTCAGCAGCCTCAAACTTCCCTTCTCCAGGAAGTCTTCCCAAACTAACCTTGTGGTCCAACATAGCAGCCTACCCCAAATCTGGGCTATTGGCTTTGAAACGCATGAGGAGCAGGGAGGATGGCTCTTACTTCACAGCAGCAAGTAAAGTAGCTGCCCCTACTTGATGCTGATGTTACCTAATGTTGTTCCTATTCATTGAGCACCTACTACCTGCCAGTACTTATCTCATTTAAGCTTTACAACTATCCTCCAAGATGCATATTATTATCATCCTCAGTTTTCAAATTAGGAAACTGAGGCTCAAAGAGGCCAGGTGACCTACCTTAGGTCCCAGAGCTAGCAAAGCTAGTAAGTGCGAAGCACGTATTTAAAGCCAGTCCCATACCGGGCAAAGCCATACTCCTACACTAAGTCCAAACTCACTGATGAAGGAGGAGCTGCTCCAGGAGCTGCTGGGAGAGGGGACTCAGGCCCTGCTCCTTCCAGGCCTGACCTATATCCATTTGACCTAATCCCACCTAATGATCCATTTGCCTAAAAACTATGTTACATTCATCACATTTCATAGAAGAACAGCTTGAGAGTGTTTGAATTCTGTGAGTTGTCTTTTATTTTACCACTTTTGAGCAAATCAAGTACCCTTGGTCAATTGTCTAAAAGCAAGACCTTCTGCCTTAATTTGAAGCCAAAGAATTAATTTCAAAGTTCTTTGTAAAAAAAAAAAAAAAACGGAGCTCTGCCCTGGCTGGTGTGGCTTGGTGGATTGAGTGCTCTCCTGCAAACTGAAAGGTTGCTGGTTAGTTTCCCAGTCGGGGCATATGCCTGGGTTGCCATCCAGGTCAGGTCCCCACTAGGGGGCGTGCAAGAGGCAACCAGTTGATGGATCGCTCATGCATGCATCAATGTGCTTCTCTCCCTCTCTCTAAAAAAAATAATAAAAATCTTTTTTTTAAAGTAGGGAGTTCTTTCAGAGGAAATTAGTCATGTGGAGAAGGTAAGACTCTCCATACGACAGGGAAAAACATCAATTACACAGGTTCACCTTGCACCCAGACACCTTTGTTTGCCTCCTGCCTGCTCTCCTGTCTCCCACGTGGGAGGGACAGGGTGTGACAGTAGAGTTCCCTCCCAGACAGATGGCGCCAGAGCTGGCCCGACTGCTTACAATCCCCTGCAGTCTCTGCAACTCCTTGCCTCTATTGCCCAGGCATATCCACACCTGGGTTTCACCTCCTGGAAACCAGCCAAATAGCCCCTTAATCTGTGTCCCCTCCACACTCTCATGCCAGCACCATTCTCAAAGGGTGAGCACAGAGCATACGCCAATTTGCTCCATGAGTCCACTTAAATAACAAAACTAAGTAAAACAAGCAGGAAATGAGGGGCAAAACTGATCAAAAGGGCAGACTTAATGAACCACACATAACAGACTACAATTAGAACTTATTAAAACTTAAAATGTTTATGGCATTGTAAAAATCAAACAGGTTTTCTTACACGGATTGACTTTTTTGTCCTAAAAGCATTCAAAAGAGCAACAAACAGATCTCAAAGGTAGCTAAAACCACCCCACCCGTGTAAAACGTTTTCTTTGGTGTAAATGTGAGGAGATTCGAACGCATAGGTAACTGAACGCTGAGCTCTGGAGGAAGCACTTGCTGGGGGCGGGGGGGGGGGGGGGGGGGACTTGTGGTGTCAGCAGCTGCTTCACAGGTGTGATGTGAACTGTCCATCACACCTCTCAGAAGGCCCCCCTGGACAACCCCCTCACTGAATGAAGCTCCATGCCCCCAGCATCCTCTCTCACCCCACCACACACCCCCATTCTGCCTGCACCTCCCTTGCCCTGCTCTCACCAGGGTGATGTTCTTCTTCTTCTCAGCAGAGGACACCGGCCACCAGGACGTGCTAGGCTCCCGCTGCTCAGGAGGCTCCTGCCGCCCTTGCTGCTCCAGCTCTCGACGCCTCCTGTCCCTGCTGTCCACATCCTGGATGTGGGGATGGGGGCCCAGTGAGTACCCCTCCAAACTTAACCACCCTGACATGGCATCTCCTCCCAGCCACCTTCCTCCTGGCCCCCACTCACCCACACATGCCCACTCCACGATGCCCTTCCCACAGTCTAACGCCCCCCACCCTGCTTCAGCAGCCCGGCTCCCACTCTGCCGAAGCCTCACCAGGTGGAGGATGTTGGGCCTGGGGGAACAAAGCCCCTTCTGCCCAGGCCCCTGCCCGCCCTCCAGCTCCACCCGCATGGGGTACAGCAGCCACTTCCCGTTGGCAATCTCGTGGGGCCACATGATGTTGAGGAAGGCAGAGCCAAGGGTGTTGAGTGACTGGCCCTGGTTGGAGACCTGTGGGCACAGAGAGTGTGAAGGGAGGGAGCAGCTCAGTTTCTGAGTGGCTCTGAATCCAGAGTTGGAAAAGACAGGGTTGAGGGGAAGGCCTCAGGAAGCACAGTTTCAACAACGACTCAGGACCCCAGACCCCGCCAGGCACGATTCTCCACCTGTGTGAAATCCAGGAAAACCTGGAGATATCACTGGGTGGTGTGGGGAAGCCCCAGCGGAGCCAGAACAGAGTTCTGGGGAGAGACATCAGCCCCTCCCACCATGTTCTCATGCCCCAGCCAAGGCCCCAGACAGAGAAGCTTCCCTGGGCTCTCATAGCCTCCCCAGACCAGCAGGTGAGATTTTTCAGCCAACGACAATGAGGAAATAGTCAGTTGAGGTCCCTGCACAAATACCTGCCCACAGCTGAGGTACATCAGCAGGGGGAGGCCTTGAACTCACCATATAGTAGAAGAGCCCCATCCCCTGGGACATGTCTCAGCCTCTCCTCTGCACCAGGAAGGGAGGGAGACCATGAGGGACCACATACCAAGGACACTTACCGTGACTTCATACTTGACCTTGCTGCCTACATCCCGTTCAGACCGCATGGCACTTTCACCCCGCACAACGCCGGAGAAGAAGAGCTGCTGGGGAATGGCCACCCTAGAGAACAGGGGTCAAAATGGGAACTGATGAAGCCTGGGACCTGATGGAGGGTCAGAGACAGAGCCCAGGCCTGGGTTTGGGTGTGGCGATGCCTGCCCCTCCAGTGCAGGCCCACTGGGACAGGGCTCACCCTGTGATGGACAGCGGCAGCTCAATGAAGACACGGGCCCGAGCAGAGACTGGATGTAGCTCCTGCTCGCTGATCCTGGTGTGCGGGCAAAGGCAGGAGTGAGCAGCAGGCTCAGGCAATGCTTCAAAGGGTCAGCCCCTTCTAGGTGGACATCAATTCCACTGCCCCCAACCTTATCTCACCCCAGCCCCACCAGGCTTACGTGGCCAGCAGCAGCTCCACCTCCAACTCCGTAGTCTCAATGGTGATCCCTGAGGTGCTGAGGATGAGGTAGAAGGTGATCTAGGCCAAGGGTGGAGCAAGATTAGAGTCAAGGGAGGTCAGGGGCTTGAGGAAGGCCTGGGGTTAGAGGTCACTTAGATAGGGGTAAGGGCAGACGTGCCAACCTGGGCACCTCTCTTCATAGGGTTCCCCAGCTCACACTCGACATGGGAGGCATTCTCATTGGACACGCACAGTGGCTTCTCCTGGAGTGGGGAGGGAAGGAGAGGTCAGTTCGGATTATTGGAAACCCCTAAGACCATACTCCCCTGCCCAGGTCCTCACCACAGAGTCCAGGGCCCGCACTCCTGAGTAGTGCAGAGAGGCAGGGAGGCTGACCAGGAGCTGTGCTTCATGGGCATCATCCCCATCAGCCTGGGGCTGTGCTGGGTCCGAGGGCAGATTAGTGACCTTCAGCTCCAGGCCAATGAATGGCTGCCCACTCAACGCAAACAGGGCTGTTGTCCCATCGGCATCCCTGAAGGGTCAGATCCCACTCACTCCAAGATCAAAACACCTTCCCCCGTCCTGCCTATTCCTGCCTCCCCCACCCCCCGCCCCCCAGTGAACGCCACTGGCCTCTACTCCCTGAGCCTCTGCTCTCACCAAGCCAAGCCTCAGGTCTTCCCCATGTTCCAGACATCCACACTGGGAGTCAGGGGACCTCCATTCTGGCCCCGGCCCCACCACTGACTGACCTTGAACAAGTAACTTAACCTCTCTAGGCCTCTGTTCTCCATTTATGAAGTGGGACTGATAATAATTCCTACCTCATAGGGTTGTGAAGACTAAACAGTGAGATGTACTTAAATTGCACAGTATTATATGTGGGGTGAAGGATTGTTATTCCTTGCCAGGGGAGCCCCTATGGCCCCATCACTGACCCCCACCTGCAGTCTTCTGAATTTTCAGCAGATCCTCCCCAGCCTTCCATCCTCCTCTGCAGGCCCCGCCCCTCCCTCTGCCTGGCCTCCTGAGAAGCTTCCTTCCATTCCTTGAACTCCTGCCTTCCCACTCCACCGGCTCCCTCACCCCCCTCACATGGGCAGAGGCTGGAACTCCATGTCGCTGACCCGGGCACAAAAGCGGGCATGGACCAGCTGTAGATTGCTCTGACAGATCTTATCTTCACCACAGCCTTGCTTCAGGAAGTGGATCTGGGGAGGGATTTGAGGAGAGGGTCATTCCTAGGGGGTGAGCAACGGGGCAACTGTCACCAAAGCATATGGTGGGGTAGAGCATCACAGGACTGCACAACCTGGGTTCGATTCCCAGATATGCTGCTTACTGGCTGTGTGATATTGAGCTGGTCACTTAACCACTCTGAGCTGTGTCCTCACCAGTAAAATGATGGGAGTGTTATGATGCCATGATAGGGACTAGCAGGCTGGTCCACAGCGAGACCACATTTCCCTGGACTTCCTTGCATGGAACTGAGTTCCAGATCCAGAAGGTGGAGAGAAAGTAGAGTGCTACTTCCATACTGGCCATGAGAACCACATAAGGAGCTTCATGCTCCCCTGTCCCGGGTGAACAGGACAGGCATGGTCTTAGTAGTGAGGAGGCCACGTTTATAGACGGCAGACCTCTATCAGCCTGGGCCCCTGGCTAATCACCTGGAATCAAGGAGCACTGCTCCCTCTGACTAGGAACACATGGTCCCTCGGGCCTTTCTCCATGTGGGGGTCTAGTTGTTATAGCACCTGGAGATGTGAGGAACTACTGGAGAAACGTGTGAAAGAACTCTGTGAGCTATGAGTCAGTGTCACTGGTGAGGGTTTATAATTGCTGCTCCTCCCAGCTCCTTCTTCTGGGCTGAACCAGAGCCATTCTCACCTCTGCCCGCTGGGTGCTGGGCTGGTGGGCATTGAGAATGGGGGCTACTGGGAGAAGCCCCTGGCCAGGAACCTGTCGCCGGAGCCGGGGGGTCTGGAGACTATAGGAAAGGGTCACCACAATGGCCCGAAGCTTGTCTTTAACATTCTCCTGGAAAGGGGAAAAATGGAAGGGATACAAGAACAATCCTCAGGCCCCAGCCAAACTTAAGACAAACTCTGAAACCTGGAAAGAAGTTTAGGGAGATTATGGACAGAAGTGGAGAACTGAGCAAAGAGAAGGGAGAGCAACTAAAGTGGAGAAGGGAAGAGACCCACGATTTAGGGCTTTGAGAACCAGATGTGACAAGGGACCCTACCATCTCCATCTCCAGGGAGCACAGAACTTGGCAGGAGACATATGAAGGCAACAGCCAATAATGGAGCCTTCCCAAAAGTCGAGATCTCAGAATGAGGTGTGAGTGTGTTAGGGAAGAAGCTAAGAGGAATCAAGGAAGAGATCATGCAATGACAATGACCCTCAGAGGCCAAGGGGTCAGTGTCCACCTGTAACTGAAATGTGGTGTCTCCGCAGACTCGGTCATGCTGGTGTTTCAGCCACACGGTGCCTGAGGCCTGGTGCTTAGGGTCATCGGGGCCACGGCTCAGGAAGGTCACCCGGGGAACCTGGCCCCGGAGCCTGCGGTCTGTGTCCCCGTCTAGCACATAATCCAGGGCTGTGGCGTGTGGGGAGAGGAGAGGAGACAATGAGCTGGGGAACTGCTTCAATCTGACCCTGTACCCAGGGGCCCTTCTTTCCCCTGTGAAACCCAACAGGGTAGGAGACGGGAAGGGGACCCCACTCACCCACAATAGGGCTGTAGCTGCTGGGGGTTGCAATGTAGCTGAAACAAACCCTTAGGTCCACACTGTGGAGGGGCAAAGGGTAGCTCTTGAGTCAGGCAAGGCTTATGGGCCACACCCACACCCCCACCCTGCCCCCTCCTAATCCAACGGTCAGCCCCGTTGCCAAATGAGGCAGGGAAATGGAGAAGGGAGAGGAGCTTAGAGGCCCTGAACGACCTCACCCAGCCTCCCTCCCCCCTGGGTGCTCCCTCACCAAACCAAGTGGCCACCAGCACAGTTGGGCTGTTCTAGGTCGATGGCTCGTGGAGAAATGGAGACCTCATGGGAGACATGGAGGACAGGTCTGGCCCTGGGAAATGGAGAGTTAAGGGCACAAAAAAACATAAGAACATGAGGCTGAGAAACTGGGGGGCGGTTGGGGGTGGGCTCTTCAGCATCGGATTTGGCACGACTGGGCTCGCAGACTCAGGAAGGGAGAAGACAGAGGAGGGGCAGGGCCTCACCTGAAGAGCACTGCAGTGTCGGCCAGGGAGCCCACCAGCAGGTCAGGGTAATGGTTCCCGTCCACGTCCAGGCCGCCCGACAGAGAGTAGCCAAAGCTCTTTACACTCACAGCCTCGCCCTCCAGCACCTGCAGGACCTGCTTGTCAGTGCCCCCACCTACCACTCAGACCTCTGCCTCCTCCCTGCCCTCTGCAGCCACGCCCCCCATCCCACCCACGCCCATTTCCTCAGCCCAACAAGCCCTCTCACCTGGGAAGGTTTGACAACAACCCCCAGGCTGCTCCCGTGGTAGATAAAGACTTTCCCGTCCCCATCAAAGGGAGCGCCCACTGCGAAATCTGGGTGAGCAGAAAAGGCAGTCAGGGTGGGGGCCGGGGTGACAAGGTCCAGGCCCCAACTTTCCCTCCATCACCTAGTTCGATGTCATATGTGCTCCATTTCACAGAGAGGCCACTAAGTCCCAGGGGCTTTGCACACATCATTTTTAATGCCCTCAGCTGCTCCCTGCAGATAGCACCAGCTCAGAAAAGTTAGGTAACTCGCCCAAGGTCACACAGCTGGTAAATGGTAAAGTTCAGGTGTGAGCCCCGATTGCTTCTCTCCCTGGGCCCTCAGAAGAGCTCCTCGTGACCTCTGAGGCACTTCCTGCCCCTGCCCCTGCCCCTGCCCCTCCTGAGCCTTTCCAGTTCCTATCACACCTGGGAAGCCATCTTGGTTGAGGTCCCCAAGGACAGCCAGACTGATCCCAAACATGGAGTCGGGGGTGCCGCTGAGCCGAAGAGGGGAGACCCCAGCCCAGTGACCCCCTTGGTTCAGGTACACATACACAGCACCCCCCAGCTCTTCTTGGCGCTCAAAGAAGTAGGGAGCACCCACTATCAGGTCTGCCCAACTATGGAGAAAGAAAGACAGTCAGTGTGGGGGCCTGCCCAGCCAGGAAAGTCAGGAAGAGATGCCAGAGACCCCTCAGCCCCCCTGGACCCAGCCTCTCCCAGCTCCACTCCCCTATGCACACTCACCCGTCATTGTTCAGATCAGCTACAGCCAGCGAGTACCCAAAGCCAGAGGTCAGGCCCTCGCCAGACAGCATCACTTCGGGCACCAGGCGACTGGCACTGTCTTTGCGCAGAATGACCACAGCCCCCTTGTGGTTGGCCCGGGGGGCCCCTGCCACAAAGCTCAGCTCCTCTGCACGCACCAGACCCTTCCCCGAGTCGATGGAGAAACCTGGGGGGGGTGACCTCCCAGTGAGCACTCTCCTTAAGGCTCAGGAGCCAAGGTGTGCCGCAGGCCCCACCACCCCCTCCTCACAGGTCTGGAGCCAAAGATGCAGGCACCTCCATGTTACCACCACCACAGCTGACTGCTCCTCCCCCTACAGAGGCCTAGCAGCCCCCCACACCCAGACACTGGAGTTTGGCACAGGTAGTGCAGTGAGGTCAGCCTCGGGGACTGGGAAGGAAAGAGAAAGGCAATGGCTGAGCAGCCAGACGCTGGGCAGGAGTGAGCGCACTGGCAGGAGCTGGGGCGGGGCCCCACCCCTACAACTCCCAGAGAACTGCTCTCCCCTCTGCACACCCCAGAGGTCCCTGTCCTATCCCGTGCGCCTTCTTGGCCCCCACTCCCACCATCCTGGCAGGGAGAGGAAGTCCTCACATGGGTGGAGGGAGACAAGAGGGAGTGGAGAAGAGCTTGATTCACCCAAATTTCTCTCAGGCCTCGTTCCTCCCTTCTCTGCAGTAGGATGCAGATGAGACAATGACAGGGACTTACCAACACGCCTGGACTCTTCTCCAGCATGTGCCCACCATCCCTCCTGGAGAAAATGCCCCCCTAGAGGTCTGGCCTCTTTCCTCCCCAGCGTGGTCTCTGTCCACCTGGTTCTTTCTCCATGGAGACCCCTGTTCACAGACCCCTTGGGTTCTCCCCCTTGGGACCTTTTCTTCTCAGGCCTGGTCACTGGGCCCAGCTCGTCTCTGGGTGTGTGTGGGGGTGGGGTAGAGCAGGAGTGGAGGGGAAGCCAGGCCAAGCCCCCAGGGCCCAGGAGGACGTGGGTGGGCGCTTACAAACCTAAGTAGCTATTCAGGGCCAAGTCTCCGGCTGGTCCGGGGAGCCGGTCAGCAGGGTCCAAAGTTTTATACACCAGCTGGTCAGGGTCTGAGCTATCAATGTTGGTCACAAAGAGCAACCCTGTGGGGGTCAGGGGCGAGGGGAGGAGAGAGACACCAGGGACAGGACATCCAGAGGAGGGGCCACAGAGTGCAGAGACAGAGCCAGACACAGAGGCACGAAGAAGAGGAAGAGGTAGAGAAAGAAAATGAGAGAGACAGAGGCCAAAGGGAGGAGAACAGAGACAGAAAGACAGGGACAGAGACGGAAGGGTGGGAGCATGGAGAGGGAGGACAAGAGAGAGGAGCAGAGGGTTAGAGTGACTCTGGGCCAGGAGAGGTCCCTACCAAAGTAGCTGTTGGCAGGGACCGGGATGAGGCGGGGGTCCTGCTCCTTCTCACCCCCCGCCTCGTAGGGCCCGTCGTCCAGGTGGGCCAGGTCCGCTGAGCCCTGCGCACAGAGCTCCACCCTGGCGGTGCCTGCAAGGACAAACCTGTTAGTGCCCAGGGCAGGGAGCTCGGAGCACCCTTTAGTCCGGATGCTAGTTAGACAGTCACACAGGAAAGCCACTCCTCTCCTTTGCAGCCCCATCTCCACCCGCCCCCCCAACTTCTGGGGTCCCACAGACTTGGCACACACTCACCGAGTGTCAGCTCAGCCAGCAGCAGCGTGTGGAGACGGGAGTGGGAGTGATGAGGTGTGGCTGGGGTGTTGGCAGGGAGGACCGGCCGTGCGTGTGGGGCTCATGCCAGCGTGTGGAGGAACACTCGGCCATGCGCAGGAGAGGAGGTACCTCCATCCGTGCATGTGCTGGCACGACGGGGGTGGGAGGCGTGGCAGTGCCCCAGGACTACATGGCAGTGAACGTGTGGGCATGCTTGGCCGCGTGCTGCCCTCTGAGGTAAGAGGACAGTTTGGTGCCCTTCTGCCCTCCCAGAGGAGTGACTCACCCTTCCAGTTATAGGTCCCAGGGGCCCCAAAGAGGAGGTAGTGGCTGTCGGGGGAGAAGGCAGCGGCAGCTCCCTGCTGGCAGAACCCAAATTGTTCATGGCCCTGAGGACGCCCCTCACAGAACTTCCACTCGCCACCATCCAAGTCGTCGTGGGTGGCCAGGTCCTGGCTCAGCACGAAGCAGCGACCAATCACGTCCCTCGTCTCCAGGATTTGGCCTACTCGCTGCCTTGCCTCATATCTGTGTGCGCAGGTCTGCAGGAGACAGAATGAGGAGCCATGCCACCGGGTGAGCCAGGGACCTGCCCGAGCCACGCTGCCCATGTGCACACACTTGACAGGTGCTGTTTCGTGTGCACGCACCACACACACACAACACACACACACACGACAAACCCCTGTGTGGGCACTGCCTGAGCTCCACCACCAGCCCAGTGTTCGTCAGCTAATCCACAACCCACTACCCCACCAGCACCCGCTCCCTTGCCCTGGCAGGAAGAGGTCCGTGTTCCGCACTCCGTCTGCGCACACACAGGCACAACTAAGCCAGCACACGCAGCCCTCGCGCCTCTACGACCACACCAACAGGACCACTTTGGTCCTGTCTCTGGCCCTTTATGTCATTGCCTCATCTGCCAAGAACTTCCTCCCCGTCCCCACTCTCCAAGTGTCTTATTCTGGAAAGCCCGACTCAGTCGCCCCACCTCAGACAGCCTCTCCCCCGACTCTTCCTTCAGACGTTGACAGACTGGGGACTATACCGCTCACTTCACACTGACCACACTCTGTCCCACGGTGACTTGTACTGATAATTGTGTACTTGTGCATATTGGTGAGACGATACACAGACACACACACAGAAAAGGAGAGGATGAGACTCTGCATATGTGCAGTAGGCTATTTGAGTTGCAGACCAAGTGTTTCCCTGTCTTTTTTTTTTTAAGATTTTATTTATTTTTAGACAGAGGGGGAGAGAGGGAGAGAAACATCAATGTGTGGTTGCCTCTCATCGCACCCCTACTGGGAACCTGGCCCACAACCCAGGCATGTGCCCTGACTGGGAATTGAGCTGGTGACCCTTTGGTTCACAGGCTGGTGCTCAGTCCACACACCAGCCAGGGCTTCCCTGTCTTTACATATCCTCTCTCAATAACTAGCACAATGACTGATGCTTAAAAGGTTCTCAGTAAGAGTGTAACAAGTGGATGGATGGACAAATGTTTAGATGGTTTAAATTTATAAGGGGCCATGTCTTACACTTTTTATCTCTCCTTGAGGTCCTGGGAATCATACCATCATACCAAATACCCAGCCTGTGCTCTGTAAGCACATCCGTCCATATGCACATGTGCACGCACGCGCGCGCACACACACACACACACACACACACACGCACACCACCACCCTGGCATACAGCCACAGTAGTGGCACTCACCACAATTTTGCCTCCAGGCCCCTGGCTCCGAACACTCACTCCCAGCCATTGGTTCTCCTTGCTCTCCTTCTGCACATCAGCTGGAGGCAAGACACTGGGAATTAGGGGAGGGGAGCAGAGGCCAGGTCCTCTCCTCCCCTCCTCATTTGCTGCCACCACTCCACTCCCACAGGGCCCATACCTCCCTGATCAATGTCCACTCTGTAGCAGTCAGTCTCCTCCAGGCTCAGGGGGCAAGCGAAGAGACCTCCGGTGCGGTTCGCCTGCTGCCCAGGCAGAGCCAGGGCCTGGGGGGCACCCACCAGCAGCCTATGTGATGGGGCAGGGGAGGAGTTAGCAGCCAAAATGCTCCCACCCCCCAGAGCTTCCCAGGCCCAACACCTTACTGCCACACAGAGTGTTGAAGGGCTACAGACAAGGACCCAAAGCCCTTTCCCAAGTCCTGACAAGGGCAGGTTAATACACTTGGCCACGCAATCATCACAGTACATATGCTCATACTGCAGACACACACACACACACATGGCAACCCAAGCATCCTGGCCAGCACTGCTAGTTTGAAAGAACCGCCTGTCCCAGCACCTGCTCCTGACCAGGCCTTTCCTGCCACTCCCTGGCCCCATCCCCAAGCTCTGCCCCCCTCCACAGTCCTGTTGAAACCTTCCCAGAAATGCCAAGAACGCTGGGAGCGAAAGTAACGGGGGCCCAGACTGGCACCACAAGGTGGCCCAGGGATCAGCTTTGAAGGCCAAGCAAGAGCCTAGATATAGGCCTGTTTCCCCTACCAGGGAACCCATCAGAGACCCGCCGCCAGCAAACCTGCCAGCCCAGGGGTCTATCCGTCACTCCAGGCAGCAGCAGGATAGGGCAAATACCTCATCTGATCTCCAGTGTTCCCTCTATTCTCCCCTCACCTCCTGAACCCCCTTTCTCATCCTTCCTTCTCCTCCCCACAGCTACGATTTTCCCATTCCTCTCACCCCACCCCACTGCCACCCCCTCCCAGTCTTCTCTCCTACCTCCCCCTCAGACGCTTTCCCAGCTACAACTTTCTTGGCAGGACAATTTTCCATAATCACAGCCAAGGCTTCTTCCCTGAGAGGACTGTGCTGGGAATGGAGGCTGCCTGGGTCCCTTGAGGCTGAACCCTCAGGCCAGGAGTGGAGGAGGGGTGAGATGAGGCGATTGTCACCCAGCTGGCTACAAGGATTCTCTTTTTGAAGAATGAGAGACTCAAAAGTGGCAGCAGGGCAAACGTCAAGGCCTCTCTCCCACACTGCTTCCCTCCATCCCCCCTCCTGGGGGAGGGGCCCAAAGCCGTGTGGGGCAATACTGAAGCCAGGCATCTGTGGGGCACTGTGCCATTTCTGTGGGTTGGGGGGGGGAGGGCACAGAGCCACTCGCCCTTCCCATAACTCCTCGCCTCTGCCCAGCTGTCATCCCGTGTCAGAGCCAGTGTCAAGAGAGAGGCCAGGGGCGGGGGGGGGGTAGTGGTAGGGAGGAGAGCGTGGCATGCATTCGGCATTTGTTAACAACTATTTATTGAAAACCTATCTGCCAAGCCCTGTGTCAGACACTGGTGAGGCAAGGAAGGAATATTCATTCAGCACCTACTCTGGGTCAGGGCCCAGGCTGAATGCCAGGGACATGAGGAACTTTATCACTCTCCACCTAGGTGCTGGGCTAGGCAAGCTACGTGCATTATCTCAATCTTCACGACAATCCTATGTAAGGCTCCTTTTCTGGTCTTTCAAAACAGGACACTCAGAGACGTTAAACAGTATGCTGGGATTCAAATGCACGTCTGCCTAAGTCCAGTACCCGAGCCTTTCCACCACGGCCAGTGACAGGCCATGTTCTGAACACTGAGACTCCTCCAGAAATCCAGAAAGGGGTGGTTCAGTTGGTTGGAGCACTGTCCCATACACCAAGAGGTTGTGGGTTTGATTCCCTGTCAGGGCGTGTACCTAGGTTGCAGGTTCCATCCTCAGTCAGGGCAGATACAGGAAGCAACCTATCAATGTTTCTCTCTCTCTCCCTCTCTCCTCACCCTCTCTCTCTCTGCCCTCTTCCCCTCTCTCTAAAATCAATAAACATATCCTTGGGTGAGGATTTTTTAAAAAGAGAGAGAAACCAGGCAGCACAACCAACCTTCAGACAAGTCGGCAGTAATGCTAACAGAGACGGCTGTCTCTTAGCGGGGGGAAGCTGTCTTACTCATCTCCGTGCTCGCCCCCTAGGAGGCCGAGCCACACTTCATGTGGACCCCCAGAGGCAGGCAGTGTCTCAGATGGTCAGTGCATAGCTGAGCACCAGGAGAAGCTAACAGTCAGTGTTCACTGTTCACATCTCCTCTGGAGGTCAAGAGGAGAGAAGAAGGGGAGGAGAGGGGTCCACAGGGAGGAAAGAAGTTGAGCACATGGATCCACCCAGCCCCACCCTTGGTGAGCAAACCAGCCCATCCTTCCTGGAACAAGAGTTCCCACGTGCAGCCTTTCTGGTCCCTCCACCTCTGCCCCAGCCACACACTTCTTCCTGGCTTTATCCCATGGTCCCCAGATACTCCAGGGCTCTGGACAGAACAGTAGCCACAGCTACTAGGAGAGAGAAAAAATGAAACCCTATTGGCAGCTGAGGGCAGAGGGACTCCCTGGGAGCTGGGCTAAGTGAAGGTGAAAGAGAAGTCCATGACCACTACACCTCTTAGTTCTCCACTCACTCCAGGCTCCAACCCGAGTCCAGCCCCCTCTGACTCTCTCATCTGGGTGGCCTTCTGTGGACAGTGCTGGAACTGAATGAAGGCTGGCTCAGCTTGGGAGTGCTCTAGCCAAGCCTTTGGATCTGGGCTTGCTGTAAGGTGCTGAACCTATTCTCTAGGTCTGTGGATCCCAATACAGGAATTATAGCATTCACTATGGGCCCTGCACTGTTCTAAGCATTTTACATGCTGGAGAAGGAGATGTGGAACTCAAAACCTAGGGATAAGCAAGGTACTTGGTCTCCCACAGGCCAAAAAGCAGAAGAGCGCCCCCTGCTGGAGCAAAACCCGGGGTTAGGCAGTCAGGCCCCTGGGGGAATGCCCTCAGCTTGACTCCGGGAGACAGAGTCAGGGGCCACCTTCAGAGATGAGGGGGAAATGACAAGAGACCAAGCTATTAAAAATAACCTAGAATTTGCCTAGAAATAGCTTAGAGAGTTCAGCATGTCCTAAAAAGGCCTCCGGTTCTGGAACTCGGGCAGATGGGGGAAGGGGGAAGGGAGACAGATGAGGGAGGAAATAGACAGAAGACTAAAGACGACATGAAGTCAGTTGCTTTCGTGTTTTCCAAACATCGGGGGACCACTGACCCTGCTCCCTGATGACAGGGATAATAACGGGAAAAAGATCAGAGCTAGCTGCCCCGCCTCCCTGAGCAGGAAAAGAGAAATGAGCTCTTGTCACTACCCTCTGCCCCCAGGCCAATAGTAGCAGGAGGAAGACAGTCCCTGTGGATGGCATTGATCCCAGTAATGGACACTTAGTATGGCTTAGGCTTGGCCTAGGAGAGAAAAGCTCTTTGGCAGGAGGAGGTGGGAAGCTCCCTTCCCCTTCTCGTCTCCCTCTTTAAAATCACACACACAGCCAGAGCAAACAGTACACAAAGCACCACGGTCACAGGCCCCTCACAAGTGTGTCCTTCTCCTATAGGTCCTGACCTGATTAGAAAATAACCAGAATTGTCCTCTGCCCCTCATTCCACCCTGCCTCCCGCTGCTGCTGAGATTCCTGGAGCTGGAAATTTCCTGAGGAGGAGGAAGGGGAACAGCCTGGCCAGCATCCTTCCTGGATCTCTCTCTCTGTCTCACTGCTGCTACACCTTTTGGGGGCTCTGTTTCCTGCCACTCTCTCTCATTGAAACACCTAGTACAGGTTGCCAGACCTCGCCAGGTTCTCTCCCAGCTTCCCAGTGGTCTCCAGCCACCGAAGTAGCAGGTCTCTCCTGGCTTCCCAGCATCCTGCTGCCCTGATCCCATCCTATAGCAATGCACTGGCAGGAAGTTATTTCTGGAGTCCACCCTCTACCCCTCCCACGGCACCTTTAGCCTCTCTGTCCTTTCCCTCTCTTCCTGTCCCAAGCAGAGACAGCAAGCTCAGTCCTCCTCCCTGAGGGAATTCGGCCCTATGAAGAAGGAGGGGAGCATGCACCCTGGGACTGGAGCCAGGATGCAAGTTGGGGGTGGGGGTGGGGGAGCAAACAAAGATAGCCCCTGGCAAGGCAAGAACTGTGCTCTACAATTCATCCTGAAAGCAAGAACCTGGCTCTCGGGGTTGAAGGGTACCCTCCACCTGGAAATAGATGGGGCAAGGCTCCAAACTGGGGTGCCGAATATCTGTGGACAGCCAGTCTTCGTGGGGTTCAAAGACTGAGAGATGAGGCAGGGGTGGGGAATCCAGTGGCTCGGGCACAGGGACTCTGGGCGGGCGCGGTGACTCACCAGCTCTGGGGTCGGGGCTGTAACTGCCGGTGCAGAGCCACAGAGAAGCCGAAGAGGCTCCCCGGCTGGCCCTCCTTGCGCAGGGCGCCCATCACATCCAGATTGAAGGCGACAGCCCCTGGGGAAAGCAGTCCGGCTAGAAGAGTGCCAAAAAGGTAACAAATCCCCGAGAGGCCCCCAGGATCGAGGCCCAGAGTCCTGGCCATCGGCGAACCCTGGGCGCGCTCCCCAAGGGCGCAAGGAAACTCGGTAGCGCCCCGAGCACCAAGGTCTCTCAGGCGGGTGTTGGTATCGAGTCCCACTGATCTTCAGGGGTCTCCCAATCCTTCACCGCTCCACTGCCCCAAGCACGCTGGCCGGACTGCTGCGGGTTCTCCGCATCCACTGGGGCTCCCGCCTCCGCCCCCTCGGGCAACGCCCCGCCCCGCCCCGCCCCGCCCCACCCTCCGCCCGCCCTCCAGCTCCGCGGCAGGTGGAGGCCAGCGGAAAGATGCCCAGGCGGTCTGCGGGAGGAGAGACCTGGCCTTGCTCCCAGGTCCCCCAGCCCCGCCCCAGCTCCACCCCACTGGGCTCCGAGCTCCCCTCTTCCCCTCACTCCTGCGGGTGTCTGTGAAGGGTGGAGGCGGCGCCTAGGAATGGGGACTAGAGAGGGACTGAAAGAGAGAAAAAGATGGTAAAGAGATGAGAAATGGATGAGGCTAAAGGAGTCTGGGAAGAGAGATAGGCACACAGAAAGAGAGGAAATGAAAGGGGAGCGGTCTCGAGCCTGGGTCCTACTTGGCCCCTTAGCGCTCCCTTCTCCCCCTGGTCACATGGAATACTTCTCACACTGTTCGACTCAAACTGCTTCCCACCTTTTCCCACACGACGCTCCCAAGCCCAGCAGTGACACCTGTTCTGCATTCAAGGGAAGAAAGGGAAAGACTGGCAAGAAGAGAGAAAAACTCAGCAGGCCTAGGGAGAGAAGCAAAGGAAGCAGGTAGAAAGAACGAAACAAAAAAGAAAAGAAAATAGATGGAAAAAGAAAGGCAAGAGTTTGATCAACAAGAGATGGGAGAAAACAAGAAAAACATAGGCTGGGAGAAAGGGGGTGCCAAAGGAAGGCGAAGATGAGAGACTGGACCCAAGAGGCAGAGGGATGGGAAGGATGTCTCCAGCTCCCAGACCCTTTCCAGGACTGCGCATTTCCCACCCACCTAAGGGCAGAGGATGGGAGGGGAGAGAGTCCTGGGCTGGCCCAGGCAGGAGCTGGGTGGGGCCTCCCAGGGATCTCCAGGGGGACCTGTAGGCCTGTCCCTGTCTTCTCCCTTCCCCCAGGCTGAGACAGAATCAAAGGGAGGGGGGACATTTCCAACTCTCTGCTATTTATAACTCCAATCCAGAAATGGGGCCTGGAGGAGAGATAGGAGATAATTTGGCACAAATGGAACCTCACTTGCTCCCACCTTCCCTTCCTAGTTGTCTTTCTTGCTGGGTGGTGATCTTGTGTATATCCCTGTGTCCATCTTTTCTCTCTCCTCTCCTCTCATCTCCTCTCCTCTCCTCTCCTCTCCTCCTTCCTTCTCTCTCTCTCTCTCACTCTCGCTCTCACCTCTCTCTCTGTCTCCCTCTCTTCCTCTCTCTGCTTTTGTCTCATCCCAAACTCGACTTTTTCCCCCTTCTTGGAATCTTCCTCAGACTATTTCTCAGTGTCTCTAATGTTTTCTCTGCCCCTCAAATGCTGTCGTATTTTTGAGATTCTGTCTTCTCCCTCCCTTTCTTAAAAGCTGCAATATGTGTTCTACCTAGTTCTTCTTTACATGCTCCCTTTGTCTCTTCCTTTTTTTTTTTTCTAATCAGATAGGAGCAATCAGGGTGTTGGAAGTCCTGATTCCACAGAAACATTTAATCGCAAATCATGCAAATTCCAATCATCATATTCAAATCTGTTCTACAAAAGGAGAAACAGGTAAGGATTATCCCACCTGACGATATCTCTTACTTCTTTGTCCAAGATTATACTTGTACTTTTTTCTCTTTTTTTTCAAAGATTTTATTTAGTTATTTATCTATTTATTTATTTATTTATTTAGAGAGGGCAAGGAAAGGAGAAAGAGAGGGAAAGAAATATCAATGTGTGGTTGCCTCTCATGCACCCCCACTGGGGACCTGGCCCACAACCCAGGCATGTGCCCTGACTGGGAATTGAACCAGCAACCCTTTGGTTAGTAGGCTCATGCTCAATCCACTGAGTTTTGGTGAAACTCAGGGCTTCGGTGAAGCCAGGACTTCCAAGTTTATAATTTTAAACAAACAGGTAGACTCTCACTCTGCTGGTCCTTTGACAATCCTTGCCCTGGGTGCAAATTACTAACAAACTTCCAAATTACTATGCACTTGAAGGTTTGGGCCTCTGTTTTTACAATATTACACTTGTGGCCAGGGGACTAGGCAACCTCTAAACAAGTGCCACTAAGGAAGTACAAGTACTGACTGCCAGCAGGCTGGCACTGGGATCCTACTGCTAGTACCCCAGATATGCTCTCCCATCCCTTTTCTACTTCAGGGCCACAGACAATAGAGAAGGGCTGGTATGAGAATACAGAATAGTACAACGGAGAAAGGACCCAGGACTCCTGACTCTGAGCCCAGACCTACAGCCCGGGTCAGAATGCCTTTAGAGCCCCAGCTGCCTGCCTTTCTGCACCTACAGCTTCAACCTCCCTCCAGCTGCACTCCGCTGGCTCCTGCTAAATCCGAGGCTGAAATCAGATGCCAAGAATCTGCTTCTGACCTCCTCTGCCCAAATATTTGAGAAGTCACCTCACTGCCACAGGAGGAAGGAGAAGGAAAAGAGAGAGAGAGAAAGGCTGCCCAAAATTAGCTTGCCTATAAATAGTGGGGCAAGGGTTGGCGGGAACATGCAAGAGCTCTAGAGCAGCCTGGTAAGTTTAGTCATGTAGATTTTCTCTAAAGGAGAAGTAATACCAGATTGTTGGAATGGAAAGCAATATTACAGAAGTATTGTAGGTAAAGAAGGGAATGAAGAAGCTGGATCCTGAGAATGGAGGAAGCTGAACATCAGAATAAACAACCTGCCAGAGAACTTCCTGTATCTGAGTCAAGAGTTTGGGAATTCAGTAAATTAAAACAATTGCTGATACTATATGATTCCACTCATACAACATTCTCAACCCTGGCTGGTATGGCTCAGTGGATAGAGTGGCAGCCTGCAAAACAAAGGGTCACTGGTTTGATTCCCAGTCCGGGGCATGTGCCTGGGTTGTGGACCAGGTTCCCAGGAAGGGGCATGCAAAAGACAACCACACATTGATGTTTCTCTCCCTCTTTCTCCCTTCCCCTCTCTCTAAAAATAAATAAATACAATATTTTTTTAAAAAAATTCTCAAAATAATGAAACTAGAGATGAAGAACAGATTAGTGATTGCCTGGGGATGGAGTAGGAGGTTGACTACAGAAGGATAGTATAGCAAGTTCCTTTGTGGTGATGAAGCATTCTGTATCTTGATTTTGGTGGTGGTTATTTGAATCTATACATGGGATAAAATTGCATAGAACTACACATGCATACACACACATCCAGATACATGCAAATGAATGCATGTGAAACACTGGTGAGAAATGGGTAAGGCCTGTAGACTAGTTAATAACATTGCAGCTATATCAGGCTCCTAGTTTTGATGTTGTGCTACAGCTATGTAAGATGTCGCCACTGGGGGAAGCTGGGAAAAGTACACACAGAACTTCATGCACTATTTTTGCAACTTCCTCTGAGTCTGTAACAATTTTAAAATAATTTTAGCCCTGGCTGTTGTGGCTCAGTGGATTGAGCACCGGCCAGCGACCCAAAGGGTCACTGGTTCTATTCCCAGTCTAGGGCACATGCCCGGGTTGCAGGCCAGGTCCCCAGTAGGGGGCGCACGAGAGGCAACCACGCATTGATATTTCTCTCCCTCTCTTTCTCCCTCCTTTCCCCTCTGTCTAAAAATAACATAAATAAAAATAAAATAATTTTAAAAATTGATAAATGCCCAGGCTCAGCAATGCTTGTTCAACTGGGATCTGAGGCTTTCTCCAGCCCTTTCCCCCTCTACCAGTCTTCTTCCCTCCATCTGGGATCCCTATTTTTCAGCTGCATTCAAGCAAAGACCTCCAGAACACACACTGTCGGGTTAACTTCTCCCTCCACCTCATCTGGCAGCAGAGCCATGAAGCATTTGTTCCCCAGGGTCAGTTTTTTCCCCCTCACCACACACAACATGATGACTTTCTCACCCCACCCACCTCTCCAGCACTGGAATACTTCTGCCTGCCTCTGAATTCTGGCTGTAGCCAAAGCTTCAATGATGAGAGTGGCTGGGAGAGAAAGAATATAAGTGTGACTGAGAGGAGTGTCTGGGGAAATGACCACTCTGGTCTTTGAGGGTCCAAAGGAAACCCTTGCATCTTGGAAAGAAGGACTAGGAGATCACATCCCACAAGGAGCCATTTAAACTGTCTCAAGGGCCCCTTTTCTTTGAGCACTGGCTTCCGGCCAACATTTGGAACTTGGCCACACCACCAACGGCCCCCTTCTTGAAGCCCAGCCAGATTTCCCAGTATGAGAAGCCTTCTCCACTCACGCCATGTCCTCCCTCAGTCCTCACCCAACCCTTAACAATTCAGCAGCTTCCGGCCCTAACATTTAGCCTAATCAGTCAGCTTGAAGCTTGCTAATTAAAGTTAACTCTGAAAGAGACCTCAAAAGAACAGAAAAATGAGTGGACGAAAAGAGCATGGAGTTATATTCGTTCATACTAAGGGAGAATAACTGGGTGGGGGACTGTAGAGAGAGGTGGGCAGAAAGAGATTTCAACTATCAAGACTCATTCTCAGGATACATGTGCAGCTTTTCTCCATCTCTACCAAAGGCAAGTGGGGCTGAACTTAAACTTCAGCAGAACCTGAGGTTAGACAATACACAAGGACCCAGAAAAAGAGCAACTGGAGGATGACTGAAGAGATCAGCTGCTGTCTGCAGATACAAGTACCCATGTCCTGTGTCCAGCTCTAGGGCAAAGGAATAGCCAGTGTTCAGGAGAAGAGGGAGGGGCTGATGTCTGCAGAATCCTGGCAATCTCTGTACTGATTGTGCAAATGTCACACGGTTGTGCCAAGCAGGGTGAGGGTAATACAGGATGGGCCTGGCACTCTCACTGAGTCAGCCTAATCTTAGCAGTGACAGACTCTCCACAGAAACCCTCAACACCAACCTCCCTCATTAGCCCCTGCCTTCTGTTTCACATCCCCCAAGTCACCGTTCTCTGGTACCCCTTCCAACCGCTGCCCTTCTTTCCCAGGCTTCACAGCTCTGGGAGTGAGACACCAGGCATCTTCCAGTCTGCCTCTATTTTGCTTGATCACTGCAGTTAGAAGCTGGAGCCAGCGTGGGGGGAGGACTGGGCCAGGCTGCCCTGTGATGCTCTCACTCTTCCCGCTTCTATTGATCAGCGCTTCTCTGGAATGGAGCCTCTTCCCAAACACTCCTCCCCTGCCAGGATCCCTTCAATGGATGCCCAGGCTGGAAGGGCATACTGACAAGAGACAGGGCCCCCTCTCTGGGGGTCCTTCCCTTGGCATCTGCAGTATAGTGCAGGGATTACATTCAGGCTTTGGAGTCAGATAGCCTGGATTTATATTTGAGCTCTACTTTTTGTAAACTCTGTTACTTCACCGCTGTGTACCTGAGAGTCTTCATCTGCAAATTGGGGGTGACAATTATAATACTCTGCAGGATACTTCTATGGATTAAATTAATTAATACATGTAAAGTGCCAGAGTAGAGGTTCCCTGGACTCATTGAAATTCTCTTCCTTCCTGACCTTTCCCTCCTGGCAGCTCCAGCCGGTTCTCGGTTGATTCTCAGCTCCTTCCCACTAGGAGGGACTGCTTTCCTTTCAGAATTTTTATTTTGGCACTTAACGTCCTGCCTTTGCTGCCACTTAGCCATTTCACTCACTGAGCCTTTGATGGTTGCACATCTCTCGGGATTTAAGATGCTACTCTGCAAATAGCTGAGTAAATAAAGCCATCAGCAGTCCCCAACTCTTCCTCAGAAAACCAAGGATGTTTTATTCTAACTCAGTCAGCACCCATTTCTGCCATTTCTACTTCCCCTGCAAGTAGACATGATAAAGTCAAGCTTCAACTATGTAACTCACTCACAAAGTAAGAGAATGCCAAAGTTAGAGATAGTTTTAGATATGGTTTAGTCCAGTGACTCTCAACCTTCGATGGATTTTAGAGTCACCTGAAGAACCTTTTAAAAAGTACTTATGCTGGGGCTCCACTCCTCAGTGACCTAATTAATCTAGGGCCAGGGCATTTTTTTTAAAAACTTCCCCCAGGTGATTCTAATGTTTAGGCAGAGTTCAGAATCACTGTTTTAATCCAACCCCTTTATTTCACTATATTTTACTTATTTTACTAAGGAGAAAACCCAAATCCAGAGTGGGTAAGCAACCCACCCAAAGTCGCCCAGCATGTTAGTGCCTGGTACACCAAGAGAAACTGTGGCAACAGCAAGAATATGTTGATGATGTTTATAACTTTTTCTTGTTGGGAGTTAATCCTGGAAGCATTTTTCTTAGTTCAGAGAGGTGTTATATAATTTACCTTTTATTTTGACAGCAGCACTTAATCTTCTCGTGAGACTGAGATGGGTTTGCATTCCCTGACCACAGAAGGAAATGGAATTGCATGCACGTTTCCGTACTAGCCAATCAAATTAGCAAAGCTCCCTAGGAGGC
This sequence comes from Phyllostomus discolor, assembly GCF_004126475.2. Classification (NCBI taxonomy): domain Eukaryota; kingdom Metazoa; phylum Chordata; class Mammalia; order Chiroptera; family Phyllostomidae; genus Phyllostomus; species Phyllostomus discolor. Next base: position 161,480,928 of record NC_040904.2, on the reverse strand, counting down.
CGCTCGAAGTGCCTAAATCGCTGTTTCTCTACAAAGATCACCCAGCGCTGTGGGACCTCGGCAGTGGTGAGAGGGCTGGAAAAGAAAAGAAAGCAGTCCCTCCTAGAGGGAAGGGGCTGTCAATCAACTGAGAACTGGCCGAGCTGCCCGGAGGGAAAGGCCAGGAAGGAAAAGAATTTCAGTGAGACCAGATAGCCTCTGGTCCAGCAACAACCAAACGGTGAGGGACCGCGGGCAAAACCAACCTCCCTCCCACCCCCCACGCCCCGCCCCACATCAGGGAGGCTGAAATCCAAAAGAGATGTTTAAAATCGTCCCTGCAGTGTGAGTGCTAAAAACTTCTTCCAACGCCCATTAAAAGTGAACTCTGAATAAAGACAAGAACTCACCTGCCCCCAACCCTCTACCACTCCCTTTCTTCCCAGGAAAGATCTTCACTACCAGCCAACCTGTCTCAAAAGGGGGCGTATCCCGGCCTCACGTGACAGTGCGGGCACGTGACCCGGCCCCCGCGGGAGCGGAGGGCTGCGGTTCAGCTCCTGGAGTCGGAGGTGGCCGGGCGCGTCCCGCCTCCCAGCCCCCAGCCCCCAGCCCGACGCGGCCATGCTGTCCCGCCTGCTGAAGGAACACCAAGCTAAGCAGAATGAACGCAAGGAGCTGCAGGGTGAGCCGATATGTATCGTCGTGTCTGCCGTTTTCTCTCCTGCCGCGGCCTAACCTCAGCCCTGAGCCTGGACCTCGAGTAAAGGCCCAGATCCAGGGAAGAGCGCGGGCTAGTGGGCACAGGAGTCGCGGGGTGGGGGGTCTTTTCGGTGCCTACGGGCTCTGGTCCCTTTAGCAACTCCCCTGTCCCCCTCGGAACGCCCACCACGCTCGGACTCCCCGACCTCCTGGTCCCACCCCCTGCTCATGGAACGCTGCGCCGATTGGTCCAAGCAGCTCCTCGTTGTGGAAGTGGGAAGGGACGATCCTGAAGGGAGGAGGGTGTTGGGGACCCGACATGGATGGCTTTCTCGGAGGCCTAAAACCACGGAAACGGGCGTGAGGAGCTTGTTTCCTGAACCTGGGCTTGGAATCCTGGAGTTACCAATCCTTAGGCCAAGAAAGTGGGAACAGAGTGCCTGGGAGCCTGGAGTCCTGGACGCTGCCCCTGAACCGCCGGCGTCCCTGGGCAAGTGGCTTCCCCTCTCAGGGTACCAGCTTCCTCACCTCTAAAATGAAAGGTGTTTATGTTTGGCAGAGGTCTTTTCAGTTCTTGTACTCTGAGATTAGTTGAGATGTTCCCAACTAATGTCATGAAGGGGTGGGAAACCTTCAGCATCACCCCTTAAAAAACCAAGTCACCACTTCAATCCCGTTCTCCCTCCCTCCAGAAAAGAGGAGAAGAGAGGCTATCACTGCGGCGACCTGCCTGACAGAAGCTTTGGTGGATCACCTCAATGTGGGGTATGAACCTCTTCCCACCAACACCAGCTGCCCCCACCCCAGATGTAGGCACAGGCTAGGTCTGGCGAGCAGACTACTCTGGAAGGGATGAGATGTTGCACCCTTTCTCTTACCCTTCCCCCACCCAGCTTAAGTTTATGGAGAGAGGCTTGAGTCAGCTCTGACCGGTAATGCAGGGCAGGGAGGAACAGCTGCAGTTGTTTGGAAAGCAGCCAGATCTCCCCCTCCCCACCCTAACTTCCCTGGTGCTCACAACTTGCTGCCATCTGCCCACCTCCCCTCACCCATGCAAGTCCAGCTGTCACTTTGGTGGGAGGGAGGGCACCCTCCTTCACCGCAGCTTACCACCTCTCCTCCACCTCCCACCCTCTGGCAGGCCTGGAGAGCTGCTGGCAGGAAAGAGATGGCACAGCTGGTGAGGGTGAGGGCAGAGTCTGTGCCAGGAGCTACACCAGAGCCAGGCTATCTCTGCCCTTCCTGCTGAGTTTCCAGGGACCACCTCCTGCTCCAATCCTAAATGAAAACGCCATTAACAACCAAAAAGTTGGGAAGGAGCAAAGAATATTGTTTCTTGACCCTGAGTGACTGAAGAGAATGCAGACATGATGATTCTGTAGGGCAAATAGAATGGCATACTTGTGAATCCAGAGACTGAGTCACCCAAGTGAGCCAAGCAGGGGCTTTTGTCTCCATTACTCACGTCTGGGGAAGATTAGGGGAAGCTGAGGCTGCGGGTGGGGCCTGATATCCCTCCTCTCCAGGCCTCTCCTGTCACTCAGCATGAATAACGGAAAGCAGGAGATCAATAGGAAAAACTGGGATTTCAGGAACTCCCAGAGGAATCTTGAAACATTGGGAGCCCCCTGCTCTTCCTGCTTCAGCTTCTACCCCATCCCCTACTGTGGCCCAGCTGTCCCCAGAGAGAAGAGACAGGGTCTACCCCCTCTCCTCCCTCCCATGTTGGTGCCTCCTGGCTCTGTTGTGAGGTTGGCCCAGGCTTCTCCCTCTCCTCTTCCTTTGCTAGAGGCCACCCCACTTTCAGTCTAGAGGGCAGCTAAGCCAAAGCCAGATTAGAAAGGGTTTTGTGTTGCTGCCCACGGCCCCTCTCATTCCCCAGAAAGGAACACAAAGGCCCCATCTATCTCAGCCCTTGTCAGGTGTCCTTCCCACTAACCCCACGCCCTAACCCCATGCCCCCTCCAGCCCCCACAGATTCCAGTGGGTGGGAGCACCGGATGTGGAGTCTCCCGGCTGACCCAAAGCTTTGGGGTGGAGAATGAAAGATTCACCAGCCAATAAGAGAGAACAATTATTGTACAATTATTGGAGGGGGTTAGGGGGAATTGGGGCAGGCAGAAAGTTGAGAATAGCAACCTCGTGGCAGTAATGGTAACCACAGCCAGTACCTTGATTGAGGAGAAAAGAAAAACTATTGCATAGAGCAAAAGGAAGGGAAAAATTGCACATGTGTGTTCATTCATTTGTATGCGAGAGGAGAAGGGTTGGGAGAGCGACTAAGAGCCAAGAAGCAGTCCCTGGGAGATTCTCTCTGGACCCTGAGTTCCTGGGGAGGGGGTTGCTCTCCCATCCCACCCCAGAGTCAGGGAGCGGCCCAAGTTCCTTTCTGAACTTTTTGCACAGATCCCTGGGCTTCCAATCACTACCAGATGTGTGCCTGCTGCTGGATTTTCCCAGCTTCCTCACACACCTTTTCCTTCCCGGCATTTTATTTATTCAGAGATATTCTCCTACCAGATTAGCCCTAACTTGCCCCACCCAGCTTCAGAAACTAGTCAGCTCCCAGCTAGGGTCTCCTGGGAATGCAGGGAAGGAGCTGGGTTCATTTGCATGTACTAGTCTATTCCGAATCCCATAATGGTCAAAATCACAGGTTTCCCCACCTGACCGCTGGCTGGCCTCCCACTCTTGCAGTAGGATATTAGTCCTGGAGACCACTCCCACTAGTTGGCTGAGTTGACCTCCTCCCTCCTCCAACCTCTAGTGTGGCCCAGGCCTACATGAACCAAAGAAAGCTGGACCACGAGGTGAAGACCCTACAGGTCCAGGCTGCCCAATTTGCCAAGCAGACAGGCCAATGGATCGGGATGGTGGAGAACTTCAACCAGGCACTCAAGGTGGGCCACGCTCCTCACATCACCAGCACCATCCTGGGCCCCCACTGACCACCTCCAATAGGGTCATCTCAGGCCTGGGGTTAAGGAAGAAGTGGGTGTGGCCTCATAAATCCCATCTATGGCTCCAGTGTCAGAGAGGCTCGAGAAAGAGGGAAAGGCAGTTGGTGGATCCAAGCGAAGCCCTGTGTAGGGGGTGAGTGGAACATGCCCCCATCCGTCCACTAGAGCCACACTCCACCCACCCTGATTTACGGACTCCCATCCCCTCCCCTTCCCAGGAAATTGGGGACGTGGAGAACTGGGCTCGGAGCATCGAGCTGGACATGCGCACCATTGCCACCGCCCTGGAGTACGTCTACAAGGGGCAGCTGCAGGCTGCCCCATCCTAGCCCCTCCCCCTCCTCCTCTGCCCGGCTCCTACCCCTGCGCCCTCCCCATGGGGCAAGAGGGAAGCTAACAGGCCACAAATAAAACACAAGTTTCCATTTCTCTTTGGTACATGTCAAGGAGCTACTAGCTCAGCATGGAGGGTGGGAATGGAAGGGGCAAGACTGTTTCCCTGAGGGACTGGTACCTTCTGGGTGGAGGGTGGAGCCATCTTCCTCTTACTATCTCAACTTCCCTTTCTCGGGCCTGGTACAGGTGTCTGTTGGGTAAGCAGAGGTTGGGAGTTTCCCTTACTTCCCCAGAGAAGGTCACAGTGGGGGCCCTGCCCCAAGCACCCTAACTCAGGACTTCAGTTTCCTGCAGGGGAGAAATCAGACAGGGAGCAGACCTGGTCCTGGCTCTGGTGCTCTGCCTTCCCACGTGCGCATGACCTCTCCCAGCCTGGTGCTAAGCCGTGTCATGAGTCTGGACCAGGTGGGAGATAAACTCTTAAGCATGGAGGTGCTTTGGGGCTGGGAAGGGGAAGGAATGACAGGTCCAAGGTCACCAACAGGGAGAGGCAGCTGCCAAACTTGATATATCCCTCCTCCTGGGAGTCCATGTCAGAGGTAGTCAGGAACCCCAGCTGGAAAAGAGCAAGAAGGGGCGGGCCCTGGTTGCCTGCCTGTGCCAAGCACTGGCTTCAGCCAGCAGGCTTCAGCCTCCCTGACTCCTCCCCCAAGTCCTCCCTCATATACGCTTAATAGTTCTGGTGCCCGGTCCACCCTCTGAGGACTTTGGCCTTAGCTGCAGTTCAGGTGAGAGCCTAGGGAGGCCGGGAGCAAAGTTTCTCAAACAAAGCAAAAGAAGAAGCTTCCGGTGTTACAGCACCTGCTAACTTTCCGAGAGGAGGTAAGCAGGGCACTGGGAGCTGGGGTGCTAGGAGAAGACTTGCAGGATCTTACGAGTATTGGTAAAACTCAAAGCTTTAAGCTTTTAACATGCTTCCTCACATATTTTCCCCTTTGATCCTGTGCAACTTCCTGGTGGTCTTGGTAGGTGTTAGTCCCACTCTGCAGAAGGGAAAACAGGTTCAGAGACACAGTGAGATACTCAGATCACACAATAAATTTGGGGCCACCAGGACCGAAATGCAGAGTTCTTTGTCCCCTATGTGTTTCCTAAAACAAGGCTAGCTTACACTTATAGAATTCAGATGCCCCTGGTTTAGCCAGAGAGCAAACCAGAGACAGCAGACAAGACTCTTCTGCCCCCTTACAGCAGGGTTGCACACGGGACCCGGCTTATCCACTGTTCATTGTCACCCACAAATGGAGAGTCTTCCCAGATCCTAGCTTTTCCTAGATAAGGTATAATTTTCCATTTATCTACAGGCAGATAAATGCTCAGGCCAGAGACTTGCAGCTAGGGACACTGTTAAGGGGAAAGGTTTGAGCACCAGAGTAAACTACACAACTTTTCCTGCCCAGCCTCAGCTGCCACCTGCAGATCGCTTGGCTCCAGCCATGTGGCTGCCTCTGCTGCTGGGGGTCTTACTCTGGGCAACACTGTGGTTGCTCAGGGACCGGCAGAGCCTGCCAGTCAGTGATGCCTTCGTCTTCATCACCGGCTGTGACTCTGGCTTTGGACGCCTTCTGGCACTGAGGCTGGACCAGAGAGGCTTCCAAGTCCTGGCCAGCTGCCTGACGCCCTCGGGGGCCGAGGACCTGCAGCAGGTGGCCTCCTCTCGCCTTCACACCACCCTGCTGGATGTCACTGATCCCCAGAGTGTCCAGCGGGCAGCCAAATGGGTGGAAACCCATGTTGGGGAAACAGGTGAGTGTGACTGGGCCACTGGGAACATGGTGTCAGGTGCTCCCTCACAGGGGCTGTGGGAAGCCTGAGGGACTATGAGGGGATGTGCTCAGGCCCTCTCAGGAAGGAGAGGGGCCACTGGAGTGCCTCACCCACCCTCTGTGTCCCACCTCCCTGCAGGGCTGTTCGGTCTGGTGAATAATGCTGGGGTGGCAGGTGCCATTGGGCCCACGCCATGGCTGACGCAAGATGACTTCCACCAGGTGCTGAATGTGAACACACTGGGCCCCATCAGGGTCACCCTCGCCCTGCTACCTTTACTACAGCAAGCCCGGGGCCGGGTGGTTAACATCAGCAGCGTCTTGGGTCGCCTGGCAGCAAATGGTGGGGGCTACTGTGTCTCCAAGTTTGGCCTGGAGGCCTTCTCGGACAGCCTGAGGTAAGGGAGCAGGGCCCCAAGCTCCCAGGCCACTCACAAAAGAATTCGCATCTACCCTGCAAAGATGATTAAAACTCATCATAGAATATTCAGAAAAGACAGTTTAGGGCTCAGCATGGTTTAGACTAGAGGCCTGGGTTCAAGTCCCAGCCTCTCGTGTGAGCTTTGTGACCTTACTAGCTTGGTTCTCTTTACCCCAGTTTATCCCTCATCTGGTAAATCAGGAGGAAAAGATTTACCTCGTGGGTGCTGAGAGTGAAGTGAGGTACCTGTAAAGCCCCAGCAGAACCTAGCACATGGAAAATACCCCCAAAGCCTGCTGTCCTTGTTATTAGTGTTATTGTTGACAACAACTTAGGATGAGCTGGTACCTCTACATAACATCTTTGTATTAATTCACCCAGCAACCCTATCAGGTAGGTATTAGCACCCTCAGAGGGACCTACCTTACCCCAGACCACTGGAACTGCCTGCTTGCCTTCCGAGCCTGGCCACGCTATTCTGCTGCCCCTCGTCTTTAGATAGTGATGTTCCAAGTCCCATGAGAGTGTAGTGGACACTTGGCAAGGACAACACAGGAGCAGGTCCTGAACTCTGAGCAGAAGTCCCACAAGCCAAGCCCACCTTTTGAAGGAAGCCTGCTTTGTCACCATCACTCAGCAAATAATTTCAGTATCGACATTCCGACATGTCCCTGTCCCTCAGTTTTTTCATTTTCCAGCTGGCATCATGGAACACATACTTTATACTTGGATTTCTGTATTTTGGGGAGCAAAGGAATCAGGTTCTTCTAGGTCTGCAGTTGGCAAACTGCAGTTCTCAGGCCGATCTGAACAGCCACCACCAGTAAGCCAATAATGGTTTCGACATTTTTATTTTTTAAAGATTTATTTAATTTTAGAGAAGGAAGTAGGAGGAAAAAAAGAGGAAAAACACCAATGTGTGGCTGCCTCTTACATGTTCCCCACCAGGAACCTGGTCCACAACCCAGGCATGTGTCCTGACCAGGAATTGAACCAGGGACCCCTTTGTTTGCAATCCAGCACTTAATCCACTGAGCTATACCAGCCAGGTCTGGCTGTGACATTTTTAAATGGTTATATAAATGCCTTCGTAATATTAATTTTTAGTCCTGCAGTACTGAAAATATTTACTTAGTCTTTTAAGGACTTTGCAGACACCTGCTCTAGGTTGTCGAAGAGGATACAGAGGGAAGAAAGTTCAAAAATACCTCCCTCCCTCTGTCCCCACTGCCTCATCCCAGGACAGCAAGGTATACCTTATCATTGAGACCCCTGTCCCTGGTCTGACAACTTAGGTTCCCCCAACTTATCCCTGAACATCCCCCCTCCATGTAAGGGCAAAAGCCCAGAAACCTCCCTCTGCCCCCTACTCCAGGAGGGACATGGCTCCTTTTGGAGTACAAGTCTCCATCGTGGAGCCTGGCTTCTTCCGAACCCCTGCGACAAATCTGGAGAGTTTGGAGAACGCCCTGCAAGCCTGCTGGGCACGGCTGCCTCCAGCCACACAGGCACTCTATGGGGATGACTTCCTTGCCAAGTGTGAGTAGCTGGGCCCCTAGGGGGAAATGAGAGTGCCAGAAAGGTCAGCCCTGCACCCGCCTGCTGGGAGGAAATAGGGCAGTCAGGGAGGGGCTGAGGGTGAATGGGACACTATAGAACACCCAGGCCTGTGCAACCTGCCCATTCCCCAAACTGGCGATGGCACTAACTCCTCTCACCTCAAGCCCCAGGACCTAGAAGAGGGACTGAAATGGGCTGGAGTGGGCATGGGGCACTGATTATAACCACCCACTGGGCTGCAGACCTGAAAGTGCAGCAGCGTGTCATGAACCTGATCTGTGACCCAGACCTGACCAAGGTGAGCAGGTGCCTGGAGCATGCCCTGACTGCCCGTCACCCCAGAACCCGCTATAGCCCAGGCTGGGACGCCAAGCTGCTCTGGCTGCCAGCCTCCTACCTGCCAGCCAGCCTGGTGGATGCTGTGCTCACCCGGGTGCTTCCCAAGCCAGCCCAGGCAGCCTACTGAATCCAGCCTTCCAGCAAGATCTTTATTTCCGCCGCCACCCTGGTACTGCCTGGTGCCTGACACAAAACAGGCACTCAATAAATGTGTATTTTAAAAATAAAAGTAGACAGAAATGAAGGTACTCTTAAGTGTTAACTACCCTAGGCTGACTTACTGCCCAGGGTCGCCTGTTCAGTGCCTGCAAAACAACTGGCGCCCACTGGAGGGCGTAAAGGAGCTGCCTTGCATGTCTAGGTGGTCTTTGACGCTGCACCTAAATGGCCACCAGAGGGCACTATTGGACGTCTCCTTTATTTTCTACATGGAGTAATGTTGCAGTTCACGAAGTGTTTGGAGTGGGAATGGCCCTTACATACTTTTCTTGGGGGGGAAGACAAGGTGGTAAAGAGAGGTCACGGCCAGGTTGGGTAGTTCCCATGGAAAAACAAGGCAGTGCCCACTTAAATTTTCTATTATCATCTAAATCAAGAAGGATGACACTGGTCACACAGGTGTCAGAGCAGTTCATCAACCAACCTAAAAAGAGCCAGGCCCCTGGGTGGAGGAGGAAGTTGCCAGGCCCTGAGTTGGACAGCAGCCCAGGGAGATGTCCACGGTAGATGTGGACTGACCCCTCCCAGGTAGGACCTTTGAGGGGAATCCCTGATTTCTGCAGAGACGGCTCCGTGACAGCTGCAGCACGGAGCCTGGCAGCACAGGACAGGGAGACAGAGGGCCACAGCCCCCTCCCAATCCCCACTTCCAAGGCCAGGCCAGCCAACACCTTTCCCAAACACCCTCCAAAATGGCCTTCCTTTCCTAGAGGTGCAAACAGAACAAGGTCCCAGAGTACAGGAAGATGGGTGAGAAGAGAACAGGATAAAGTATCACTCATTAAGACAAACCAAGACTGTCTTTTCGGTCTGAAAAAATAATCCGTTTAATTGAAAAATGTGGAGTATACTACCCCACTCTCCTAGATGAGGGACTGAAGAGACCAGACCCTCTACATCACTTCATAGCCACTTCGGATACTCTTCACAAGGCAGCAGGCAAAGATAATTCCCAGGACCTAGAGGGAAAGACAGGGGTCGTGAGGAGTCAGAAGGACAAGGTACCCCCAACCACCCAAGAGACCCAAACACACCCTGGGCTCCCCTCCCCAGACCAGTACCTCCTGCTCCGCACTCTCCTTCCCACAGCCCCTACGCCCCAGATGCCCTGGAATGAGTCTCAAGGGTGCCTCTCACCTCCACAAAGGCAATGCCCAGGGCTGCTGCAGCTACCACCAGCACATTGCTCCTCAGCCAGATCCCAATCTTCTCCACACAGCCCTGAAGGGGGGCAGGCACACAGGGCAAGGACATGAGAAACTTCCCACCCCCTCCCCTGGTCCATTTGTCTCTCCGCCACCCTCTACATCTTTCACCTCACCCCTACAATTCCCAGATGTCCTCCCCATCCCTGATCCCCAACTTCTGAGCCCTAACCATCTCCACCTCTATCCCTGGTTCCGCTCACCTCTTGGGAAACATTTCCCAAGTTTCCCAAGTCCTCTGCTATCTCATTTTAGCCTCCTCACCTCGGTATAGATGTCCTTCACTTTGAAATTAATCCCACAACCCTGAGTGACATTGATGCAGCAGGAGTCGGGGACACGGCCCTTGGGCTCAAGAGGGATGTTCCCCCAATCCGTGTAGTTAGCCGCCCCACAACACTTGAACTGGGGGAAAAGATAAATATGGGGGAGGTTGTTAAGTGAACCTCCACCTTCGATAATGAAGATAAGAATCTTATTCCCCCATCATCCCTGCTCCCAGCAACCCTACTCACGTTTTCCTGCATCCCGTCCAGGATCGAAACACCTGTGTGGTTCTGTTTGGGATAATTCTTCATCTGCTGCCGGAAGTCCTTATTAAATTCTGACATCACCTGGGAGTAGGAAAATTGAGGTCAGAACTTGGAGAACCTTGATCCCAGAACAGCCGGGCCTCTGAGACAGGGCCCTCCCTTTATTCCCTGCTTACCTTGTCTCTAAATACATAGCCAGCAATGGCTGCAGCCACCTCCACCAGCATGATAAGTGAAAGGAAGATGACAAACTGCAGGCACAAAGGACGAGAGTCAGGTTTGGAGTCTGGGTGAGAGAGGCCTGCTGTGGCCCAAGCAGTGTCTGGGACACTCACCAAGGTTTTCCTCACCTACCCACCTCACTGCACCCACCCTCCTAAGGCCCCTCTACAAAAGCCCCACACCCCCACACTGGCCCCACAGCCCACTCACCGTGATCATAAGACAGTTGTTCTCCTTGCAGGCCCCACAGCAACCCACAATGGCCACCAGGAAGAGGAAGGCTCCCACTGCAATGATGACCACAAGCAGCACAGAGCCAGGAGTGGCCTCCTGGCTGATAGTCTGACTCAGGACATACTGGGCCGCTACACCCACGGCGATCAGCCCCACGGCACAGGCCTGCAAAGAGTGCGGGTCAGGGCGAGACCAGACCCCCCCGGGGCATCATGGTGGAGGGCTGAGGGTGTATCTGGGAAACAGAATAACCCCATCCAGGAGAGACAGATACTCGCCCCTCCAGGAAATCTGACTGGGGGAGGGGAATGACCCATCCTTGCCCACAGTTCGATCAAATGCCAAAAGAGAAGTTCCCAGAAAGCCTTGGTCCCAGGGCTCATATTCCTAACCAAGAGCTGCTTCCTAGGGGCCTCGCGGGCTCCCAGAATTGCCCTCCCACTATCCTCGGTGCCTAACTCATCCGTATCAGCTGTGAATAGGGTGCCTTGGGCCAGCTGGGCCAGCTGGGCCAGGGAGGAGACAGGGTTAAGAGCAGTGTGCCCCTCCCTAGACAAAGTGGCCTCTCAAGGCAGGAACCCAGGGCAGGACCAAAGTGAGGTGAACAGGGCCTCTCCCCACCTGAAATCAGCTGGAAGGAGTGAAGAGGGAAGATTTAATGGAGAGGAATGAAGAGGTGAAGAAGAGAGAAAGGACAGAGGAGGGTGGGGAGAGCAGGGTGGCCCTGTGGCATAGCGATAGCCATCAGCCGTTGGCTGGTTGCCCCACTGCCCCTATCACAAGTGGTTGGGTCACCAGACAGGAAGAGCCAGGAGGAGTTAGGGTGAGGTGCCGCACATCCAAGCTGACCACTCTCATCCATACCAGCCTCAGAGGTCTCTGAAGGCTGGAGGAGGACATGGCCGTCCTGTCTTCGGCCATTCCCCAGGCTTTCCTTCCACATCTGGTCTCCAGCTGCCTTCATTCTTCGTTCCTCAACCCTCACACTACAAGCCAGGTCTCCCCGCACCCTGCCAGCGCGCCCCCTTCATCCCGCCACCGCACTCACGCAAAAGGCCAGCAGAAAAACGTAGAGCAAGATCTTGACACATTTCATTCCTCCTTCCACCGCCATGGCTGCCGGGCCTGGGGCAGAGTGGGGGCAGGGGTATTAGAACTGGCCGAGGGGGCCCTTGGTTTCCGGGCTCCTTGCCGGCCCTCGAAGCCTTCCTTGCCCGGCCCCCATTCCCGGCCCCGCCCACCCGGAAACCCGCGGTCAGATCCACGTCTCCCAGCCCCCTCTCCTCGCTGCCCGAAAGGGGTGGGGGCGACCGCGCGCAGCCCGGACCCGCTCGCCCTCCGCCCCCGCGGCCCGGGGCAGATCCGAGGGCGCGGGCAGGGGCTGGAGCCTGCCGCCCACCCTCCGCCGCCAGCCCCAGGCTCTAAACACCTCCTCCCCGCCAGACCCGTTCCGAAAACGGTCCTCAGCCCAAGCCCGACCGCTGATCACTTTCCCTGCGCTCTAACCACCCCCAAAATATAGGTTCGGCCCGCACCCCCACCACACGCCGCCCCGTCGGGGCCTCTGGAACTTTTCAAAGTTGCGAAGTTGCGAGGGCCTCGGAGCGGCGATAGCTTAACGGGTCTCCGGAGCTGGGGGCAGACCCGGAGGAGTGGGCTGCCAGCGACCCACCCCTCCGACAAGCAGCGGTCCTGACCTGCGGCCTCACCTGAGCTCCCAGAGGCTGCGCGCTCCTCTCCCGCCGCCGCTCAGGGTCTCTCTAGCTGCGCCCCCCGGCTCCGGCCCCGCCCGCCGCGCGGCCCCGCCCCGGCTTTCAGCCCCAGCCCCCTCGTCCGCCTAGTGGCCGCTGGCCTCCCTCATGTGACGCGCGAGCAGCTGGGGCCTGAGTCACCCGTCCGCCCTCCGAGGGAAGGGCCGAGCCCCACGCTGGGTCAGGGCCACTTGGGCCACGTGGGCCCCGACCTAGAAGATAGCGCCCACCCCCGGCCGAGGGAGGACACCAGGAGCAGGACCTCAGGGTTCCTAGGGCTCAAATGGCGCCCCCAGCCCCGTGCCAACTGGGGTAGGAGAGCGGGACGCCTGCTTCTGCAACGTTCACGGAAGCAGAGCAGGCGTGTGAGAGCCAAAGCAGGGACGAGTGCCTGGCCGGGTGGCGGAGCTGAAGCAGGGTGACAAGATGTCTGACAGAGGCTTCCTCGTCCTCCACCCAGAGCCCACTCCCTTCCGAGGGCTCCATCTCTGCTCAAGTCCCACTCCATCCCCAATTGCAGAGGGCGCTGTCGCTCCCTGGGATCGGGCGGGGCCAGAATAAACACTTCCAGGATGTCCCCAGGCTCACATCCTGGGAGTCCCCCAACATTCTAGAGTGGGTGTTCCTGTCCCACTCTGTTAGTCCCTTCTCCGTTTTCTAGGACTGAGAAGGAGAGGAACCTCCTCCCAGTCACCCCACCCAGCCGGTCATGGTCCTTCCCAGTGGAGACCCTCCCTCTGGGAAAGGATTGGCAAGGTCTTGTGTTCCCACCACTCCTGGATCAGCCTGTCAGTGACAGAGGTGTGGGGACAGACACTAAGGAAGGCATGGCATATATCTCCTGGGTTCCCCCCTCTCATCCTAGTAGATGGCCCTTCTCATCCCCCAGGGCAAAGCCAGGTGAGGGTTGGAAGGGGCCTTGGCAGACTCAAGCTGCCTTCCTCCCATCTGTGCTACAGTGGTCCCCAGGAGAAGTTGTGTGAACAGGCCAAGGACAGAACCAGCCAGTACACTTCCACGCCCCTAGCCTAGGCCCCACCCCTTAGGTTCCTAGGTTCATGTCTCAAACACTACTTCCTGAGTCTCCGTGTGTGTACACAGAGAAGGAAAGAAACTGAGAGCAAAAGGAAGGAAATCTGGGCTGGGCTAAGAGCCAGTTTCCAGGATCACAACCTTCTAGCAAGCCACACCAAGCCCATTCTGGACCTTTCTCCCCAATTATCACAGCAGACAGGCTGTGGAGGAGGATCGGATCAAAGATGCTGTAGAAAAGAGTATTCGAGGGTTTCTTGATTGTGCTGCCTGTAGATGCCAAGCATGTGTTAGGCACAGGGGTGGGAGGACAGCAAGGTGGGGAGGACAGTGGTCCTGCCCTCGACCAGCAAGCCCACACTGCAAACAGAGGCAGAAACCTCTGATGTCAGCTGGATGAGCTCAGAGGGAGAGACAGGTGATGCCTCAGCCCAGGGAGGAAAAAGAAAAAACTAATTTCGCAGAAGTGGGCAGTACTCTCCAAAGTGACGTTAGGGAAGGAGCAAACTCTCAGTTCCAGGAAGGAGGGAAGGCCAAGTGTAAACAAAGCAGGTCGCGACTCCAGCGCAAGTCAGGACTGGGCGGCCCAAGTACTCAGGAAGGATGTGGTGAGAGATGTGCGGGAGTGAAGGTGGTCTGAAGTCAAGATTGAGAAACTTTAGACACATAAAAACCAAGTACAGTGCTTGGTCTTTGACTGACTCTTTGTCTGAACAAGCCAACTGTGAAGAGATATTGAGGAACAACTGGGGAAATTTGCATATGAACTGAGAATTGGACGTGAGAAAGCATTTTTCTTAGCTATGATGACAATATGGTTATATAGGAAAATTACCCTTTTTTTTAAAGATGCATAGTAAAATATTCAAGGGAGAAATGCCACATTTGTAATTTGCTTTGGAATACTTCACAAAACACTAGGCGGAGCACAAAGGAGACAGTCTAGGTGACAGGATTATTGAGAACACAGAAGGCTGTGTTAAGTATGTTCTGAAGGCACTGGAGGATGGAGGTGGGAAAGGGTGTAAGTGGAATAAATGGTCATGGGAAAAAGTACAATAAAAATAAATTTAAAAAAAATAAAGGCAGTGGGGAGTGGTGGGTGAACTATCTTGGCATCGGGCCCACATTGAAACGAGGTGGAACGAATGTCAGTTGGCCTGGAAGACAGCAGGGACAAAACTACCACGGTCCAACCAGGAGCTGATGAAGGCTGGAGCCACAGAGAGGAGGGAAGTCTGAGGGGGCAATTCAGGGGCAAATCAAAGGACTGCTGGACTGTGGGAGGGGGAGAGGAAGTAGGAAGAGTCCCAGATGACTCAGAGTGATACCCTTGCCCCGCCCACACACACACCCTCCGGCTCCACCACCCCTTCTGCCCCAGTTCAGCAGAAAGGCATGGTGGCCAAAAGTGTCCTCAGTGAGAGTGGTGCCATCTAAGAGCACATCAGCATTGGCCAGAGCCAGTGCAACGCAAAACACCTTGTAGCCACTGTGCGAGGCCTCCTGAAGCCCACGTCCATACAGGAAACCCAAACAACTTCTCCTCTCCACTCAGGGGTCCCCAGGGCCCCCTGCTCTGCGCCACTGGGAGGCGGCCTGCTCAGAAATGAAACTCACAGGTGCCCTGGTAGGAGACGGCCTGGAACTCAGAACTGCCACATCTACCACATGCAAAGATTAGGGCAGGGTGGGATGGAGGATGAGGAGCGGGGAGGTGGTGGCACAAGGGAAAAGAGAGGAGGAAAGAGAAAGAAAGAGAAGGGTGAAGGAAAGTTGGGAGAGGGGTAAGGCGATAGAGGAGAGAACAGAGGAGGGTGGAAGACATGGGGGGACATGAGAGGGGAATGTGGGCATGAAGGAGAGGGATGAGGAGAAGAAAGAGGAGACCAGAATAGGAGAGAGAAAGGAAACGCAGGGTGCGTCTAGTGTTGGGGCCGTCTCACTGGGGAGGGTGGGAAGGGTAGTGGCTGGAACTTAATGTCAGGAGGGTGAGTCCGAATTAGGGGCCTGAGATTCAAATCTAGAGTCCCCGGGTTGGGATATGAGGAAGCATGGGTGCGTGATGGCGACCCCAACCTGCAGGGTTAGATTAACACCTATGGCTCTGCGGGTGCTGCTGGTAGAAAAGCCCACGGACCACCCCAGCACAGGCTCCCCAGAGTCAGTGAAAGACCCCGATGTACACCAGGGCTGAGTGGAGCCCCAACAGGAAGATACCCCACACTGGTTCTGTGGGGGCAGCAGCACTGAGGTACTGGTTGGTAGAGTCACCAAGGTGGCCAGCTGTGACTTCCCTCAGCTGTCTGAGCGAAACTAGGTCACGGGTCGCACCGTGGTACCCAGGAGAACATCATCATTGCCAAAGTCACCTTGCATCTTTGCTTCAAGGAAAGTTAGGCTTGGAGAGATTAAGCCACTCACTCAGAGGCAACATGAAGGAAAGAACCAGGGTCTTGACACACAAACTCCAGTGCTGAGTGTACCAGGCACATTACCAGCAAGAAGCACCCTGAGATCAGAAGCCCTGGTGCGAGACAGGTTCTGCCCCTCATGCACTAGGTGGGGTGTTTTTACTACACTCTCACCTTCCCTGAGCCTTCCTTTCCTCATCTCAAAGGAAGGTTGAGGATCACAGAAGAAATGAAGGGGACCACCTGACTGGTGTGGCTCACTTGGTTGGAGTTTCATCCTTATAACCAGAGAGTTGCAGGTTCAATTCCCGGTCAGGGCATATACCTAGATTGCAGGTTTGATCCCTGATTCAGTCACATACAGAAGGCAGCCAATTGATGTTTCTCTTTCACATCGATGTTTCGCTCTCTCCCTTCCTCTCTCTTAAGAAAAAAAAGTAAAAATAAATACAAAGGCAAACAAAGGCTATCAGTTTTGTTACCTTAAGAATAATAAAAATTGCCTTGGCTGGTGTGGCTCAGTGGATTGAGAGCCAATCTGAGAACCGAAAGGGTCACCAGTTTGATTCCCAGTCAGGACACATGCCTGGGTTGTGGGCTAGGTCCTGGGGGTGGGTGAGCATGCAAGAGGCAACCACACATTTTGATGTTTCTCTCCCACTCTTTCTTCCCCCTTCCCCTCTCTCTAAAAATAAATAAATAGATAGATAGATAGATAGATAAATAAATAAAATATTTAAGAAAAGAATAAAAGCTTCATCATACCCTATTTTTAGACATATGGGAATTAAAATGATTTTACTTTGGGAAATATCTGGACTCCACTCTTCTTAAGGTGGCCAAGGAAAGGGTTGAGAGGGGCCATCTGGCCTCCCTCACCCTCTCCTACCCAACCCAGCCCTTGCCTGGAGCAAGCTCCTGTTCCGGCCCCACCCGGCGCCACCCTGCTGCTCTGTCCTCAGTGCTCTGCCTTCCTTCTTGTCCTTTTCCTTTCCCCTACTCCTTAGGCCCCCAGCCCCTGACTTCTGTCCCCAAGTTCTCCTCACCCTTGCCTGGCTCCTGTCCCAGCCTCTTCCCAGCCAGTGCCAATGTTACCAATGGGGTCAATCCAGACGGCCGGCTGGTGACTGAGCTGGGTGGGCAGCTCCAGCCCATGGCCTCCTAGTGTACCGCTGGGATCAGGAGCTCAGCTGTGTGTGGTTCCGGTCCAGGACTGGCTCAGGCATACAGCATTTTCCACTGAGAGCCACAGACCCACATAACCAAGGTTTCTCCTGGGGTGGAGCGAAGATGGACATGGGAGAAATGGGAAAGAGGTGATGCTGGGGCAGGACGGTCACCTCCAGTTTCTGTGCCCTGGGGCTAAGAGGAACAGAACGTCTGCCTAACCAGGGGCCGAGGAAGAAACCATTCATTCACTCATTCGTCCATCCATCCATGCACCCGTTTATGGAAAGCCTGACACCCCAGGTGCTGGGACTATATCGAGGTGCATAAGGCATGGCCTTTCCTTTAAAGTGATTACAATCTGTAGGCACAGATTTTAAAAGGCAGTGAAGTAGCCCTGGCTGGTGTAGCTCAGTGGATTGAGCGCGGGCTGGGAACCAAAGTGTCGCAGGTTCGATTCCCAGTCAGAGTACATGCCTGAGTTGCAGGCCATGACCCCCAGCAACCGCACATTGATGTTTCTTTCTCTCTCTCTTCCCTCTCTAAAAATAAATAAATAAAATCTTTTTTTAAAAAAAAGGCAGTGAAGTGAGGGCTACGACAAAGAGAAACCCTGGATGCTAGGGGCCATTTAGCACAGGTTTCAGGGGGTGCAGCAGAACACTGCAGGCTTTGGGGGCATTCGCTTGGGCTCTTCTCAACTGGTTGGACTCCTCCCCATGAGTGTGGTTTTGCAGCTCAGGGATCTAGGGATTCGGAGATGAGGAAGGGTTTGAATGCATGGGATCACAGACACACACAAACACACACACCCCTCATCTGGCAACAACCTTGACCTTCACTGCCCTGTGCTCTCTCCTGGAGGTTGAAGTCACCCTGAACATGCCTGCCTCCAGCTCCCCTCTGCTTCCCACCAGATCCCCTCACCTGGCAACCCAGGTCATGCTGTGTCACCTCTGGGGTCAGCACATCTACCAGTGCTGTGAAATCCCGGAAGAAGACGTTGTACTCCGACTCCTCCTTTTCTTGACCAGCAGCTGCAATAGTGGTGCCTCTTGCCAGCAGAGCTGGTCAGCGAGGCCAGCTGAGGCTGACACCCCCAAGCAGCACCCCAGCAAGGGCCTGGAGAGGGAGCTGTAGGTGAGAAAGACAGGCAGAGGTGGGGAGGCCTGGGGAGAGAAGAATGGAGGTGGAAAAGAATTGGAGGGCTGGGCCTACCCTGAGAAGATAAGCGGGAAAAGATGATGGGAGCTGGTGTCTTCCAGGAGCCCAGAGGCAAAGGAAGATGTGGTTCCAAATGATTCTCAGAGTTCTTCACTTGTATCCCACCGCTCCCTCAAACACAGACTCTTTGGCTCCCTCCTCCCAACCTCCAACTTCTTTTGGAGGGCCTTGGTAACAGGGCGGGTCCAGGCAGGATAATTGTAGGGTTTAGAATGTAGGATGGAGAAGATGGTAATTACAGTGAGGTCCTGAAAAGGAGGGGCGCGGTATCAGGGTTTGTGGACAGAGAGACCTGGAAGAGGTCCGTCCTACCAACAGAACACTCCCAGCCCAAAAGAGTCTCCTTCCCTACACCACATTCCAGAGGCTTATGCTGATAGCAGGGGAAGCAAGCTTCAGAGGAAGCCCCCCTTCCGTCAGCTGCTTCTCAGTGACCCAGCCTATCCCCTCCTTGGAAAGACCTGCCGTGCCTGACAATGAGTCCACTGACCCTAAAAATGAGGCCTTTAAGAAGAAAATTGGAGAAGAGAGAAAACTAAGGACTCTGAGTTACTCCCCACTGAGCCCAGCTCCGATAAACAAGCAGTTTGGGTGTGGGGGCTGGCCTGTGTGGAAAGGTTTAAGGAAAGCACGAGCCCCTTCTCCTCACAGTGGTTCCTCTTTCTGGGGTCAGCTCTGAGAGTGGCCCTGGTGTCTCTGGCCTGAACTCTGATGACTCGCGCCCAAGACCAGCAGTGCCTCTTCCTGAAGGCGGGCTCCTCTACTGGGAGCTACACAAGTCTCTCTTTCCTTCAGCAGCTCCTGAAAGCTCATTCCCTCCCACTGAAACCCTCCCCTTCTCTCCCTGCAGCTCACACTCTTCAAACCTCATTGCCTCCCTTAGGCCCCGACCTACATTTTCTATGAACCAGTCAGGACCTTGAAGGAGGTGGGCCCGAAGGTTGCTTGGGTAACGCAGGAAGAGCGGCACCTCTGGCAAGAGGACAGTTGCCAGGGAGATCAGGACAGTGGGCGGGGCCCCAAACCTTGGTTAGCCTGTCCTGGGATGAGGAAAGATCTCAATGTCCAGACCTCTCCCAGCTCCTCTTCTGTAAAGCCAGCGGAGCTCCCTCCTCGGGACTGAGTCTAAGAAGAAAGGAACAAGACTTAATACATTATGATATGTAGCTTCTTGGACTAGAAATCTAAAGAGAAAATACGTGAAGTATGCAAAACAAAAAGAAAAAACAAAAAGGGCTTTTGGTCCTGCCTCCAAGAAACAGAAATTCCAGATTCTATCACCAGATGGCAGTCTTGCCTATTCATTGGGTGAGATGCCGGCTTGGGCGCCTAGGAGAGGAAACTAGGAGGTGGAAGTCATTTCCGATTCAGGAGTTGTGCCTTGACTCTTGCTCTCTGGTGTTCAGCAGGTACCCATAATTGCTCACGACCAGAAAAGTACAGTTTTCTTTCTACATCCTGGCTCTGACCAAATGCAGTCAGCAGGATTCATTCATTCTTTTTTTTTTTTAAGATTTTATTTATTTATTTATTTTTAGAGAGAGAGAAGAAAGGAAGGAAAGAGGAAAACATCAATGTGTGGTTGCCTCTCCCCCACCCCCCACTGGGGACCTGGCCTGCAACCCAGGCATGTGCCCTGACTAGGAATCAAACTGGTGACCCTTTGGTTCACAGGCCAGCACTCAATCCACTGAGCCATACCAGCCAGGGCTCATTCATTCTTTATTCAAAGCAGCAAAGGAATAGAATACTTCAATGAGAAAACTAGGGTGGGAAGTTGGAATAACAGTAATGACCAATGAACTCATTTAGACCTGTGCATCAGGCATTTCATCCTCATAACCTTATGGAAGAGGTACAATATTGTTTTTCCCATCTTATAGATGAGAAATCTGAGATGCAGATTTCAAGTTCACACAGTCAGAGAAGGGGGTGAGCTGGGACTTGAAACAAGGCAGCCTAGTTCTAGCCCAGAAGCTATGTGATTAACCCCCATATCACACAGATGGTGCAGACAGAGCTAGGAGGAGCATCTCCCCTAGACTTGGGAGTCAGGAACGGACTCCTGGAAAACATACCTAAAACCTCATCCACACTGAGAACTCCATCTGAACAAAGAACGAATTTGGCCAAGAGACTGTGAATGGGGGAGAGTGAGCTGGGAGAGGGAGTGGTTCTAAGAAGAGGAAATAACTTGTGCAAAGACTCAGAGATGATCAAGACAAAGAAAATTCAGACTACGTCCAGGTTTCTGGCCAGGCTGATTGAGTGTTAGTCGCTAAAAATGAAAAACATCAGGATGGGAGCACATTTTAGGGGGAGAGAAGGGGATCTCTCTCTGTCCTATTTAACCTAGAGGTTGAGCGGCCTTGTGACTTGGAGCTTTGGCCAGCACTGTTCACCTAGTGTCTTGTCTAGTCTACATGTTCCCTAAGGAAAGGGGCTGTCTTAGTTATCTTTGCATCTTTCCTAGACCTACCACTAGATGCACGTTTGATGGAGAAAAGAAGGCTGGGCCAACTTCCCTGAGAAAGAAGGAGATGACACCACCTCTGCTCTCAAGGAGTTTGCAATTTTGCTGAGGAAATGATACCAGAGAAACATTTTGCAAGACAGGATATGCCAGAATATGTGTTAAAGGCAATCACTGCTCTGGGAGATCAGAAAAGAAAGGGAAAAAATCACGAGGAAGGAAACTGGAGAGACCACTATTGGTTGGTAACTATGTAATCCTCACAATCAGTTGAGGGTAGACACTGTGATCCTCATGTTATAGATGAAGGAATTTGATGGCATGTTGAGATGTCCATGTCTTAGACCAAAGCAAGGGAAGGTATCAGCTGCCTAAGTTTTAGTGGGTTCCCCACCCCCCCATTCTGCTGCAGTCTTAGTTCCTATCCTCCATAGAAATGTATCATCTCTTCATAGCTTCCCAGCGTGGTCCTCCTGATCCCTAACCAACCTTCCTCCCTCACACTTAGAGCCCCAGTTTCTTCCTTCATCCCACTCCAGCTCCCCACTCCAACTCTATCCGTACACCTAGTGCTCCATCAAGACAACTTTGAGACACTGTGTTGAGCTCTAATGCAGAGAAAACCAGTGTCACTCTATTCTGTCTGACAAGCCCAGTAATGTCCTTCCATTGATTACATAAACGTTGTGTAGGTTAGGAAACCAGCAAGATGCAGGGCTGTCAACCATTCTCAATCTATTGGTTGTCTATTGATCCCTAAGGCTTTAGACTCAAGAAATAAGCCTGCAGAAACTGAGGTCTGGGAAGAGGAATTCAGGACCAGAAGCATTTCAGGAGAATTTTAGCAAATTGGCAATCTTCCACCAGGGTTACACTTGCAGACCAGGGTTGGTCCCGTATTTGGGTTTCTCCCTTTACAAGTTGCTATCTCCAACTCAGGCATCTGAGGGCAGACCACTCTCTTCTTCTCACCCCTACAACTACTACCTCCTTCTCAGACTTCTAAGACCTAAGACCCTGCAGATCCAAAAGTATAGTTAGAAATCCAGAGATCCAGATTCCTCTGTAAGTATAATGGTCCTCATCCCTGCTTCCTCCCATTCAGCCCCGTTTCTGCTGCTTCCAACCCGCTGGTTATCTTATCCCTTTTAAGGATCAATTTCAAGCTCATGAACTCTTCCCAGCTCTAAGTCTTCCTCTTGACTCAGGGCTTCCCAACCACCTCTCCACCTTCTCAGATCGTCCCTGTCCAAAGAGATTCCTAGTCTCCCTGGCGAATCTCCACGCCCAAGCCCTGCATCTCTCTTCCTGATTCTGCCCGAGGCGCCTCTCCATGGCTTCTTTAAACAGCTTCTTTGGGCCACCCTTGGTAGCTAGGGCTCTTCTGGGCTCGATTCCCCACCTACTTCCCATCAGGCTCTCCGTGCTCCCACTAAGGCCGACTCTTGTCCCTGCGCTGTCTCTCCCCGCCCGAGTCTGTCTCCTCATCTCTGCCTTCCTCTGGTCTTCTGTGTGGGCTTCAGGGGCTCCCTAGGTATCTCCAAATCTCTGCCCCTCTCCCTCCCACTCCCCCTCTTTCCCAGGGTTCTGGTCCCTGTCCCATCAGTTCCTTCGCCTCTGCTCTCATCTCTCTGCACCCCTGACCTCCTGAGGTCTGACTCTGGGAGACCTTCACCTCTCCCCCTGTCCAGCCAATACCCTTCTCCTCCCTCCAGGCTCTGTCCCTTATCTTTGTCTCTGACTCTACCCGTTCTAACTCCCTACTAGTTGTGCCTGTCGCCTTCTTTCTGTCTCTCTAGCTAAGTCTCTGCTCTCGGGGTCTTCCCCTCCGACTCTCTCTTATTCCCCGTCCCCTTTGTCTCCCTCTCCGCCTTTTCCTCCTGCTCTTCCTATCTCTGTGTCCCTGATCTGTCTCTTCCTTTTTAGCCTCTCTGTCTTTCCTGGGTCTCTCTGAGTCTCTCTCCCCCTTCTTCTCCCCCACCCCAATATCTCGGTCTCTCCATCTCTCTCTGGGCCCTCACTCCCTCCCTCTCCCTCTCTCTTTTCCACGGCTCTCTCCGGCTCCCTCTCTCGCCTCGGATGACAGCGCTGCCTCTTTTGTTGGCTCCGCAGCCAATCGCGGCCGCTGACGACACGGGGGCCGGGGCTATAAAGGGCCTGGCCCGGGCTCGGGCCCCCCCAGCCGCCCGCCCCGGCCGCCCGCCCGCCCCGCCCGCGCGCCCGCCGCCCCCGGCCCCCCCCCGGGCCCCCCCGTCGGCCGGGCAGCCCCCAATCCCGCGCCGCCGGGACCCCCTCCTCCTCCTCCTCCTCCCTCCCTCCTCCCTCCGCCCCCTCCCCGCGGGACTCCGGCGTCCCCGCCCCCCAGTCCTCCCTCCCCTCCCCTCCAGCATGGTGCTCGCGGCCCCGCTGCTGCTGGGCTTCCTGCTCCTCGCCCTGGAGCTGCGGCCCCGGGGGGAGGCGGCCGAGGGCCCCGCGGTGGCAGCGGCGGCGGCGGCGGCGGCGGCGGCGGGGGTCGGGGGGGAGCGCTTAAGCCGGCCGGCCCCGTCCGCGGCGCCCGAGCCCGACGGCTGCCCCGTGTGCTTGTGGCGGCAGCACAGCCGCGAGCTGCGCCTGGAGAGCATCAAGTCGCAGATCCTGAGCAAACTGAGGCTCAAGGAGGCGCCCAACATCAGCCGCGAGGTGGTGAAGCAGCTGCTGCCCAAGGCGCCGCCGCTGCAGCAGATTCTGGACCTGCACGACTTCCAGGGCGATGCGCTGCAGCCCGAGGACTTCCTGGAGGAGGACGAGTATCACGCCACCACCGAGACTGTCATCAGCATGGCCCAGGAGAGTAAGTGAATGGCCGGGTGCGAGCGGTGG
This sequence comes from Phyllostomus discolor, assembly GCF_004126475.2. Lineage (NCBI taxonomy): Eukaryota > Metazoa > Chordata > Mammalia > Chiroptera > Phyllostomidae > Phyllostomus > Phyllostomus discolor. The sequence continues at coordinate 161,457,472 of NC_040904.2, read as the reverse complement.
GGTGCGGACCCGAACTCTAGGAAAGTGAACGCCTCCAGCTCCGAAGCGGGGCGCTCCCGGTAGCTCCGGCCCGGAAGCCTTTTCTGCGAAAACTTGACGGATTGCGGGCGGGGGCTGCTTCCTAGAAGTTTTTCTAGCGGCGGAGACGGGCTTCGGAGTTGTGTGCACGCCCCGTTCCCGGAGGTGGGGGGTGGCAAAACGAGAGGGTTTGCGAGATACCTATGCCTTCTAACCCGGGATGTGCGAGAAAGACCCGAGTTACGGGGAGTCTGGGGAAGCCGGGGTCCGCCCGCAGCGGAGGGACCCGAGTCCTGCAACAGTCGTGGTGGAGAGGCTGGAGACCAGCACCCGGAGGCTTCCGGACCCCCGCGTACTGGCAGCACCGCAGTGCTCTCCGCCTCCCTTGCCCCCGGCACCAACTCTCCACCCCTTCCACCCTGGGCTCCGCAACACGCTCCCGGGGCTACGGAGAACTGAGTGCCCCTCTCCCTCTCCCTCTCCCTCTCCCTCTCCCTGGAATGAGATCCGAGAGTCCCGTCTCTCCCCCAGTACGTAGCCCAGCTGGCACGCATTCCACTCGGAGACCTCTGACACCCGGTCTCCCTAAGGGAGAAAGCTGTGCTTTCTCGGGACTGACCGAGCTCGGAGAACTCAGCTCCATTGCGCTGGGTTAAGGGCATCCGTTTGGCTGCCCAGGCCTTAGTGTTCTATCCCTTATGCATCGGTCCCTACCTCACCTAGACTTGAGAAGAGAGAGGAAGACCTAGGAAGAAAAAGAAATAGATGAGGAAGGAGAAGGAACCCAGGTATCCAAGCCCCTAGCCAGATGAAAGATGAACATGTTAACAGATTTGAGTTGCTTTGAAATTTTATAGTCTGGAAAACCCAGGCCAACACTCCCCCCAACACCCCCAAACTCCCCAGCGCTCCTTAGGGTAAGATGACTCCCTTTCCCCTCCCCCATTGCGGTCTCCCCCCACCCCCAGCCTCCAACTCCGGGGAACCAGGCCCTCTCTTATTCCCTAGAGGTTTGGCAAAGTAACACCCCCCCCCTCCCCACACACACACAACTGCTTGGTTTTATGGCTCTGAACAGAAGAGGGGGGAGACTCTTTTATTGGCAGATGGGTCATAAAACTGGGGGCTGAGGGGAGTCCTGGTGGCCCACCCCCATGGGAGCGGCACAGGAACCCAGGTGTGTATCTGGGAGGCAGAGTGCCTCATACTGCCACCAATTTTTTTGCACATCCGAACTCCTCAGTACTTGGTCAGGGCTGTAAAGAAAAAACTCAGAAACGTAGGAAACTAATTTGGGAGTAGGGCAGAGGTGAAGTCCGGGATCTGATCTTGAGTTCCCTTCAGTATCCCTTCCGTTCTTAAGGCTTCTGCTTTATAGAGGCTAGGGTTCGTCAGAGATTGACTGCGGTCAGCTTGGGGCTGGGGACTTGTGAAATAGAGTTGCAGAGGAATTCTGAAGAAGAGTTTGCTAGAAAATGAAGGGTATGGAGGGAAAAGATCCTCTCTGGTCTATGTGGTATAGTGTGTGTGAGGATCCGTAGATGGGTGATAGAGCTGTGGGCTTCCCCGTGCCACTTTCTACCCTCAGCATCTTTCAACCAGCGGACCTGGGTCCGGAGTTAGCCCTGGTAATGGGGATGCGGGAAGTGAAATGGACTCTGCGTGCCTGGATTGGGAAGTGCAGGTTAGGATGGGTTGCGGGGAAGGGAGGAGGACTACAGCAGGTGGGGTTCCACCCCAACTTCTGCCCTCATGCTACCCCAGGACTTGATAACTAGGGACTGGGTCTCCAGCCAGGTATTGTACGTCCCCTTTAAGAACCTAGCTGAGCTCTTAAGAGAGGGAGGGGGAGTGGAGGGGAGGGAGGGGAGAGAGAGAGGGGAAAAGGAAAAAGAGACTTTTATAGTCTAATCCCCAGGGACCCGCTTTAATAAGAGACTTGTGCTCTGCTAATCGGGGGAGGTGTTTGTCAGCAGAGATGGCCTCCGATCCCCTCCCCCTTCTCCCCTCCCCCAGCCTTCAACCCTGGACCCCAGCCCCCACCTCTCCTAGGCTGCAGTGCCTGCCCTAGTTCCCTCCACCCTCTCAGGCTCTCCCACCCTAGCGTTCATCCTGGGAACCCAGCCCCCTTGCCCTTCTGGGAACCAAGCCCAGCCCCTCAGTTTCTCTCTCCTCCCTACACCGAGAGGCCCCTGTCCTCTCAGCCCAACCTCCTGCCCCTAGGCCTTCCAGCCAGGGTAAGAAGAGTGTGTATGGGGGTAGGGGGGGAGGGCGAGGTGGTGAGCAGTGAGGGGGTTGGGCTTTTGCTGAAAATAGTGCAATGACCTCTCTCCAGACCAGCTCCGCCTACTAAACCTGACCTGCTGCCTGCCACCAACCCGATCAATCCAACACAGATGTGGCTCCTTCCCCTCCCCTTTGGGAGCTTGGCCTATGTGTATGTCGGGGACTCTCTGAAGCCCCTTGTTTCCCTCTGTGGTTCTACCTGCTTCTCCTTTGTTCCTCCCTGTGTATCATTCTATCCTCTCTCTTTATCCCATTAGGCTTAGCTACCATTCTCCTTTTGCTTCCTAACCTCCATCCACTCCTTTAAATCCCCCCTTCTCTTCCAGTGTTCTCCACATCCCAAACTGATTTCTTCTCTTCCTACCACGGTCTTCCCTCACTTCCTTCTCTCCTCCACCACACATTGTCTTCATCCCGTCTCCCTGTAGTATCTGACTGTCCCCACACACACTGGGTAAGAAGGGTATGGTGATTCCTTGGGGTGGGAATGGGGGACTCTGTATAAAGACAGAGGGATGGGGCCCTGGTGCCCAGTCCCCTATCTCTAAAGCCTTGGGTAAGCTTAGAAAACTAACAATAAACCAACATTTATTGAGAAGTTAGCACCATTTTCACATTCTTTATTTAATGCTCAGCACTCCTGTGGAGCAAGGATTATTATCTGTATCACCAAGAAGTTTGGTGGGTAAGGTCAGATGCTGGTTAATGAGAAGTCAGGGAGTGATTAAACCCACTTCATTTGTAGCCAGAGAACAGTGTTCAGATGGCTGGAAGAACTTTCAGGCACTGGCCTGTATAATTTAAGACTGGGAGTTAGGGAGTTCATTCAGCATGCATTTGTTGAGGACTGCCTCATACTGTGGTAGGCACTAACACCGCAATGAGCAAAACATACAGTATCGACAGTGTCCACACTCATGGAGATTAGTACAATCCTTATGCTGAAATTAGGCATAGTGTGCTACCTGGATTGCTGTTTGTCCTTCCCCCCGGCCTCCCTGCCCCAGCTCTCCTGATCTCTGAATCTCCGCGCCAGAAACCATGCCCCACTGCATGGTCACTGCAGCGTCAGGAGGAGGGTAACTGGGAGGATTATCAGTGTCCTGGGATCTCAGAGAAGAACCAAGGAAAAGGAAGCTGCAGAGGAACTTGGTGTCTCATGTCCTAAATATATGAAGAGCAGTAAGGACTTTCCTCCTCATCTCACTTGGAGGCTCCTCCTTCTGTTGGGGTGAAGATGGGGGCATGCTGAGGGGAGACTGGAAATGCCAAGGCTTCCGTGGTCATGCAGAATGCAGAGATCGTGGCCTGGTACCAAAGGGCTTGGGCTCCCTAACCATACTCACGTGGTTCTGGAAGCTCCTTCCTGATTCTTCCTCACTTAGTCCATTTAGAGTGAGGATGGGTATTTCTGTCCGACGGAAACATGATTTAAGGCATTCCCAACTAATGTAAGGGATTAGAAAAGGGAGCCGAGACGAGCTGCAGTGGAAGCAGAGGCAGCTATTGAGAATCATCCTTTAGACCAAGAATGGTCAATCTGTGTTCAGAACAAGGGGAAATGGGCCAAAATATAACATTGGGGTGTTAAAACTTTGTAAAGACGTACTGGCACAGGACAGGAAGCTCAGGGAAGAAAAGACTGATTACAGTTAATCTGGCGTGTTAAGTATTATTTCTGATGCTTTGGGCAAGTAGGAGGAAACCACATAGAGCTGGTTTTTCCCTTCCTCAAAAGCTAAGGTAGTGATGGTGATGAGGAAGAAGCTGAGGAAACTGGTTTTGGGGCTAATGGGAGAGTCCGATGCACAGGAGTGTTTGAGTAGATACATTCTTCTGGGACTGTTATTTCTCGTGGGAACAATGCCAAGAAACCTAGATCTGAATTCTGGTTTACTTCATGGAATGAGTTTAGCCCATGCTCTCTATCTGGACCCTAAGTTATCCACTCTCAGAGGCCATCTGTTTTTTGGGGGGGTGGGGAAGGCAGGGCTGTGCCAGGCTCCCCTGGCCACCAGACAAAATAGAGCAAAAATGGGGGAATGTGATCTGAAGAACGCAGGTGTGATGTGAAGTTTGACTTCCATGAAGAGTATCAAAGGATCAGAAGAAGTTTCCCCTACATGTCGGGGAAAGTTGGAGAAGAATTCTCTAATAACTGTCTTTGCAGGTCATCTGGTAGGGGAGAATCTATGCATTAGGGCAAACAGATTAGGGAATGGGTGCAGATCAGCCAAACCTGACAGAGCACTCATCCTTCAGGGAAAGAGAGGAGACATTGTTCTGGGTACTGGTGACATGGTAGTCAACAAGACAGGCGTGGGAGAAGGGTGAAAAACTGGGAAACTCAGGCTGAGGAGTCCAAGTTGCTAGTGCCACCCAGGGCTGCTGACCCTCTCCACAAACACCCTTTGCTGACCGTGTACCCCCTTTTCTCTTACCAGCGGACCCTGCGGTGCAGACAGATGGCAGCCCTCTCTGCTGCCATTTCCACTTCAGCCCCAAGGTGATGTTCACAAAGGTACTAAAGGCCCAGCTGTGGGTGTATCTACGGCCCGTGCCCCGCCCAGCCACAGTCTACCTGCAGATCTTGCGACTGAAACCCCTAACTGGGGAAGGGACTGCTGGGGGAGGGGGCGGAGGCCGACGTCACATCCGTATCCGCTCACTCAAGATTGAGCTACACTCACGCTCCGGCCACTGGCAGAGCATCGACTTCAAGCAAGTACTACACAGCTGGTTCCGCCAGCCACAGAGCAACTGGGGCATCGAGATCAACGCCTTTGATCCCAGTGGCACAGACCTGGCTGTCACCTCTCTGGGGCCAGGAGCTGAGGGGCTGGTGAGCAGGGAGCCTGAGATGGTGGCAGAAATGTGTAACCTGGCCCTGAGGAGGTGGGATGTTGGAAAAGATAGACCAGGAATGTGAAGGGGGTTGGGGACCAGCATTATTTACCTGGGGCAGGAACTGATTCTAGAGGAGTTTGGGAGGGAGTAAGGGGAGTAGCCACTATCACTTTTCAGAGATCCAAGGCAGGCAACAGCTGAAAACTGGATTTGGGGTGGAGGTGTGAGTTAATGGGAGATCTGCGGGAACACAAAAATGGGCTGCTGATGAGACCCCTGGGCCAAGGGGCTGATGAGAGTTAGGTTGCCGGGAGAGGGATTAGGAAAGGTGAACTGAAGGAGGATTGGCTAACTAGCAAGAAAAGTGGGCAGACGATATGGGCTGGGGATGGAAAAACTAAGTCTGTTCTTATGCCCCTGTTGAGGGGCAGGTAAGAAAGGCACACGGAGTAGGGACCCTTCAGGACTCTATCACATCTCTTTCTCCTCTCTCATCCCAGCATCCTTTCATGGAGCTTCGAGTCCTAGAGAACACAAAACGGTCCCGGAGGAACCTGGGCCTGGACTGCGATGAGCACTCGAGTGAGTCCCGCTGCTGCCGATACCCCCTCACAGTGGACTTTGAGGCTTTCGGCTGGGACTGGATTATTGCACCTAAACGCTACAAGGCCAACTACTGCTCCGGCCAGTGCGAGTACATGTTCATGCAAAAGTACCCGCACACCCACTTGGTGCAACAGGCTAATCCGAGAGGTTCTGCTGGGCCCTGCTGCACCCCCACCAAGATGTCCCCAATCAACATGCTCTACTTCAATGACAAGCAGCAGATTATCTACGGCAAGATCCCTGGCATGGTGGTGGATCGCTGTGGCTGCTCCTAAGGTGGGGGACAGAGGATGCCTCCCCCACAGACCCTACCCCTAGACCCCAGCCCTGACCCCCACCCCACCCCCAGGCCCTAGATCTCCCTCCACCTCTTCTCATGAACATCACACCTTGTTCCCTGCCCAAGCAGTGTGCAATACAACAGAGGGAAGCAGGAGGGGTCTGGGGGAAAGGGAGAAGAGGAGGGGGCAGGTCAGGTGGGGAGTGTTTGAAGTTTGCAGGTGAGAAGGTTTGGCAAGAAGAGAGACATAGAGCAGAGGGAGAGACAAAGGAACAGTAAGAGCAGCAGTGAGAAGGTGAAGGGATAGAGACGCAGGTGAGTCAGAGACTAGGCAGAGATAAACAGTGAGAAAGAGACCGAAAGGGAGTAAATAAGAGAAAGCCCCATATCAAGCCTCCTTTCTTTCACTGGCAAAGTGAGAGGCTTAGTATGGTTTGGGAAGACCCCCTGACTACCATTCTCAGTAGGAGAGGACATCAAAAATCCATCCTTAGTTTCTTCCCTTTCTCTCTCCAGCAGTGGCCTGGGGAAGGGAAGTGAGGGCAGGGGCAAAAGTGAGGATTTTGGAATTTTATTTATTTATTTATTGTGACTTTTCATTTTTTGGTATTTGGCTTTACTGAAATAGAAGGGCCCCTGCCCACTGTGCCCCATTTGCCCCTTATTCCCCAAACCCTGTGGTCCCGCAATACCCACCTACTTAAAAGCACTTGTATAAAGCCTCCAGGGTTGGGAACAGGAGTAATGGCAAGAGGGCTTGACATATTGTGAAGCTTCCAATCCATAATCACCCGACTTAATTAACCTTCCTGAGCCAAAGGGGTTGAATTCCAGCGGTCATGGAAATAGTAAGAGGTTAGGGTTTAGGAGCTGGGGGATGGGGGAGCCAGCCCTCAACATCTAGGATCTATATGAGAGCCACTAAACTAACCCTCAGGTCCACCCTCATAGTATTGAGTTATTTAGCTGGAGGGTATGGCCTGCTTATCCCCAAATTCCCCTCCCAGCCAAGAGAGACCAAAGAGCCTGTGGAATGCCCCTGCTCCCAGCCTTTATCTTCAGGTCAATAAAAAGAAGAGTACGGAGATCCCAGAGTTCCTGGGTCTGGGGAGGGTTAGGAGGGGTGGAGAAAGGAGTAGTAAGGAGGCTGATGGTTACAGGGCATTTGAATCCAAATCACTGCTCTGGGCTAGGGAATAGACCAGCACACCAAGGTGGAAGGGATTCTGGAGGGGGGACATTTTAGTCCCCCAACCCCAAAGCTCAGGGTGGAAGGGGAGAGAAAAGGGAGCAGAGTGTCTATAATTATTTTTATGTTTATTTTTGGAATCTAGCAGTACCTGGCAGCAGGGATGGGGACAATACAGTGGAGAAAAGCATCTGACAAGGCCAGTTAGAGCAGAGGATGGGAAGGAAGGAGAGTCCCTGGTTTGGAAGTCTAGAAAGCAGGCAGGGACTGGTTACCACTCCAGGTCACTAGCTGGGCCCATTCATTCTTCCCACAATCCTGACCCACCCTCCTCTGGACTCACTGTGCCTCAGTTTCTTCCCCTCGATGGAATGAAAAATAGCAGCACCCGCCACAGCCAAGAGATGAATTCTGAGCACTTACCACGGGCACTTTATGGACATAAAATACCTCTCGCTGTGGGACAGATAACCAGGGCACCAGAGCAGTGGTGAAGAGATGTGAGGCTTAGAGGAGTCGCAGGCTTCAGAGTCCAAGTTCCCCTCTGCCTCCCAGCTGGACAGTGCCTGAAGCCAAGGAGCTGAGAATCTCCTGATTCACACCCTATCCATACCTCACCATCAGACCTCTTGGCTCTAGGCAAGAGCCTAGAGGGTCAGGAGAGGAGGGGGAAAGAACCTTCAGTAAAGTTGTTCCTCTTTAGTAGAACCAGCAGTTATGGTTCTGATACAAATGGTACTGAACTGAAGTTAAGCCGGAGCTGGAGAGCTGACTAGGAAGGTTTGTTCTTCCCAACAGCATGACTCTCCCACCTGGCCCAGCCAGTGGAAGGGGCAAAGGTATGTGACCACCCTTGGGAAGTTGATGTTGGTGAGCTTTAGCATCTTATTCCCATAGTGAGAGAGTGAGATAAGGTGTTTCAGTATAGGAATAGGCAGGGGCTATTAAGCATTTCAACTTGCCTCCTCCCATACAGCAGCTAGGCTAACCCCTGCCCCGCCCAGCTTCCTCTCTGACCCTGTTTATCCTTCTGGCCCAATCTGGGAGAACCTTCAACACCATTCACCTTTTCTTGGTGTAAGGAGAGGAACATAGAAATGAAGAACAGAAGATGCCTTCTCCAAGGTCAATTGCTGATGTCTTGATCTTGGCACAGGGTGGGGTTGGGCAATAGACATCAGGTAACTTCCCTCTACAAATTCTAGAGAGCTGGGACATTAGACTTGGGGACACTTAGACTATGCCCCTTTAATACCACCAAATAAAGACCTTTGGGGGAGGGTCTTTCTCTTACAAACATGAATCTGTGAATTGAAGTCTCCTTTCCCTGGTCCTCCCCACCCTCAATGAGGCCTGGAGGCACAGCCCAGTGGCCTAGTGGGAACTAGCACCACCCCTCAACCACCTTAGGATGTGTGTGGACCTCGCCAGTGCCCTCAGATCATAATTAGTGTAATTATTATTTACTTTGTGTATTTGTTACACTGTGTGTGTGATTGCCTTTGTTTGTTAAGGGTGTCTGAGGAGTATGGGGCTGACAAGGGCACTGGAATGCCGGGAAAGGACTTTTTCACTGAGATCAAGGATTCCTGGAGGGAACCATTGCAAAAAGGCCATCAGGCAGTTTTCAAGTTATGTGACAGAGGGCAAAGATGGCCATAGGGTGCTCTGAGTTTTGGAATGGTCACATGACACAATCCAGCACTTGAACCTGAAAAGAGAAAAATAAAAGCAGTCAAAAGAATTTAGAATTCAGTGATGAGCTCTTCTCCCTAACCAAGTGCCACATTTACACCTCTGAGACCAGGAACAGAAGAGGATCTGAGACAGGACGAACCCTTATGCTCAAGAACTAAGAAGACGGGGATCTTTGGGAAAGGGAAAAACACTAGGGGCATCCGGGATGAGGGCTGGGACAAGCAGCCCAAGGACGGGGACCTAGAACCCCTCTAGAGAGCTTGATCCAAAACAGTCCCAAAGGTTACAAAAACCCTCTCCTAGCTTCCAGAGAATGAAGATCTAAAAGTTCTCATGATCCAGCTCATGTCTATCCTACCCTGCAGTTCCATGATCCTGGGTTTGCTCAACAAAGTTTTACCAACATCTATAAACCAACAAAGCCATTCACCTTGCCAGTATACCAAGAATGGTTAAATGTCTCAAAAATTCCTCCCATGTACCTATAGCACACTTCCTAGGCATGAGTTGGGAGTACCAAAGGAATCTTGCCTAAATTGTATTTTTTCAAAAAGAAAGCTACTATTAACATCGACCTGATCCAGAATGAAGACAGGCTACTGAGGGTTCGATGTGCCACCAAGCCTTCCCTGTCTTGTCAGTTTTATTGACTGACTCCACCTCAGACCAAGACTGAAGTTGAGAGGACAAAGGTGCTCCATACCGTATCCTCCCAAGGAACTGCTTTATTCACGCCTACCCCTAGCTTTTTACCTGAGTTAAAAATAGGCTGTTTTCCTCTACTGCTCATTGTTTCTTACTTTGAGGACACCCAGAAGAAACTGCAAGATGCCTTTTGACCCCAAACATCCTCCAAACCAATGTATGAGTTCATTTTGGGGATGCTGGGTGCCCCAAGCTAAGTACCAGCAGAAAGTGGCATTTACAACCTGTGTTCTCTAGTGAGGCAGAAGCAGGGAGGTCTGCCCCAGGTGACAATGTCAGTTCCCTCCCCCCGCCCCAGCAGGTACAGGAGCAATTAGGACTCCTCTCACCTCCCCCAGCTCATCCTCCTAATGTACCTACACACGTAGTGTGCACACAAATTTCATTCAACCCCTTACCCTCTAGTTGGACACTACTTGGGGAAAAGAAAGTCTTCCCACTGTAAATCACCTAGTAAAATTAAGAGCTAATAACTTGCCAAATGGTTACTATGCAAACTATGGTAAGCAAATTGTGCCAAGTACATACTATAGCAATTCTCAAGAGTTCCTAAAAATCACACCTAAGTAATTGCTATACAATATTCCATTCCAATATATTAATAGTGATTTGAGAGGTGAAAAAACTAATGGCAGGGACAGCTGAGGAAGAATAAAACAGCATCCTGGACTTAAAGGATCTGCAAAGGTATAAAGATGCCATTATTTTGTAATTCCTTTGGAGTTTAAAAACAAGTGTGGACATATAGCAAGAGAGGCAGAGGTTAGATTCTGATGGATTTCAATAAGCAGGTGAGTGACACTGCCTGTTGGAGGTCCTCAGAGAACAGGGAAAAACGGTTAGGATCCTTCCCTTTCATTTCTTGTACCTACATGGCAACTTAACACCAGTAAGTCCTGCTCTTACATCTTCCTTCTTATACCTTTTACCCCACAGAAACTTCCAGCCTTCAGAAGTTCCTGAAGTTGGGAAAAGACATTTAATGGGAACTCATTTCTTTTTTTTTTTAAAGATTTTATTTATTTTTAGAGAGGGAAGGGAGAGAGAGAGAGAGACAGAGAGAAACATCAATGTGCAGTTGCTGGGGGTTATGGCCTGCAACCCAGCCACGTACCCTGACTGGGAATCGAACCTGCGACACTTTGGTTCGCAGCCCGCGCTCAATCCACTCAGCTACGCCAGCCAGGGCTGGAAAGGACATTCTTAACTGAATGATGTTGGAGAAAAAGAGAATGATCCTGGAAAACCATAAAAAGGTATAGATTTACAGCTGAGGAAGCTAGTTCCCTCCACATCTTTTATAGACTCCCTCATTAAGAGTTTCTGGGTATGCAGAGAATGTCACAGCTTCAGAACAGAGTAGCCTGTCAGCTAACCACACCTAGATCTTGGATCAGCTACAGTAGGGAGACTGGGGGATAGGAAGAAAGAGTATACCAGATTCTAGATAAGAGGATTAGAAGCCTGGATGCCTGTTTATGCCTTTAAAGGGACTTACTATTTAAAGACTAAATTAGTAAAAAAGACTTGAACTATTCATGCTCAAAAACTACGTGTAGAATGACTATGAGACAGACAGAGGAACACTTAGTGATCAGATTTAGAGGTGAAAGACTTCTGACCAATGTAAGAACAGCTACTGGAATGAGATGAAAAAGTTAGTAGAAAGCCCACACTGTCAAGGACTCGGGGAAAGTGAGTTGAGTCAGGAAAGAATGATTTGGCTTTAAGAAGAGAATCCTGGGGTGGAATGGGTGTGGGGGAGACTGAGTGCTTTTATGCAAGGTTACGGAGGAGGCAAAGTAAACTTCTGAAGGATCCATTGCTCCACTCCATTGTCACCATCTGTTCCATTCTATTCTTATCATGCTTGGGTAGAAGACCCTAACTGAATCTATGACCTCTTTGAAGCTGCAAAACAACTAATTCTTCCTGGTTCATCATCTTAAGAGTAGAGAGAGGAAAAGCTAGCCTTAAATTAGGGCCTGGAGAAAAGAAAGGGAGGCTGACAAGAGGCCAGAGGAAGGAAAAGTTTAGGAGTCCCTTTTGTTTACTTTTCCAAAGTCTCAGAATGGGGCAAAATTTACAACAAATGGGCAATCTTTGGATCTACTCTCCAAGGCAGTTTTCCTAACGTGTCTAAACCTAGGTCCCTGCCTCCTCAGCAACCAGAGAGTTTGTGGAAAGAGATTCTTGTGAGGAAGGGGACCAAACCATTCCCTATTAATTACTAAACAAGCCAGAAAGTTTCAGTAGAAATGGAACAAGGAATTACACTACAGCAACATGGGATCTGATTATGATACCAAAGCCTTCAGGTAAGGTGCCAGGCCCTTAAGATTAAATAGCAGGTCTCAGAGCTACATGAAACTTCAAATGCAAACAAGCAGCCTACTTAGGGCAAGCCGAAACTTTCCAAGTTAGGAAACCCAGCAAGTACAATGGATTTTAGTAAGATCTAAGAAATGTTAGCACTAAAACTGCAATAGTATATTTCTGCAACAGAAGACAAACTAGCAAAGGGCTTGATTAGAAGGTAGAAGCCTCCGGTCCACTGCTTATGTCCCCAGTGAGCTAGGCAACAATGCTTAACACCTCTGACATCCTGTCAGGCTTTGAATCTCTACATTTTCTTCTAGCTCAAGAGGGGTACCCAGCCCATCTCCTTTACTGAACTGCCTGACCAACAGGGTCCCACACACTGGCTTTGGCTGAAACCAGACAGTATCACACCAGGTCACTTCCGAAAACAGGACCCTTTTGGACTCCTGACATATAGCAGACTACCAATCATTAGCCCTTATATTTAAATCCTTTGCAACTCCTAAGACACAGTGTTCTTCCTATTTCATCCCAATGGGTCACATGAACCTGCTGAAGCAAAGGCTCAGGGTGAAACCTGGCCTCTTCATGGAGCATAAAGAGGTAAAATACCTGTGAATATGACAATATAAATAGGCTTAAAGGGATCGATTCAATCCTTTTCCTTATTCTCTTTTCTAATGGGTAAAAAGGCATTATGACTAACTCTGTTTATCTGTCCCTGAAGTTCCCCATATCTAATCTAATTTGGATCTAAGAACTCAAAGGAGCACATAATAAAACACATTGTTCTCTTTTCTATTTTTTATTAACAAGCAAAATAATAATTAAAAAAACAACAACACAACAACAACAATCTTAAAGTTGGAACAGTAAGAAGTCAAACTGCTACTGTAGTTCACCAGTGTACCTGGGGTACATGCTCTCTTAATGAGAGGCAGGACCTAGGCACAAAACTGTATTTAGGTATATATGTGACCAATAAGAATCAGAGAAATGGAAACCACTGGAGAACAGAAAACACTGAGCTTCTCATCAGGCAATCCCAAAGCGCTCTGCTCTTTTCCTCTTCTTTGCCTATAGGGAACAAGCAAGAAGAAAAAAAAATTAGATTGCAAGATGATAGTGGCCTGGGTTCCTGGCTGCTTTAATCCAAACTCACATGGATTGTCACAAGGTCCAAGAAAGAGGGAAGGCCCAGGTTTAAGCTTGGCAGCCAAAGATTTCATTCCTGAATTTTTCTTGTTATCCAGTTAGAGCTAGGGGAAGTTTGGTGGAAAAGGAGGGTGAGAAGGGTAGAAGATTGTAAAGGGGGGCGGGGGGGGGGGGGCAGAAAAACAGTGGCAGAAAATGGATAGATTCCTGAAGGAGAGAGGGCCGCTCAGCCTTTTAGCAAACAATGGACTCTTAACAGGCTGGGGAAAGTCTTCTACTCAGCGGGAAAATGGAAGATTTCAGTGGACAAAGCGTTGGCCTATGCCGTGGAGGTGAGGGGAATGCCCTTCTGGGCCCATGCAGCAGCTATTCCTTAGTCCTCCAAATCCAAAAAGGCATAATATGTCAACATAATAAATGGGGAGAAGAGGGGAGTCCCTAATATGGATCTCTTAAGGGAAGAAGCATTTGAGGGCACAAAATGGGGTAGGGAAAAAAACCTTTTTGTTCTAAGACTGACTCAAACAGCACTGAATCCATCCTTCCTCCAACCACTGTCCCAGCAAAAGGGGGCTTCTTTTTCATTCCATTCACACAGGAGGTTTAATTTAGATTAAAAAGAAAAGGTGAGTGTTTACAGACCCAGACCACTCAACAAGGATTATTAACACAATTCTTTGGAATCAAATGAAAGTCATCTGGTTCACATAAACTCCATTAGCCTCAGAAACTACTACTTCCTTACATACATGGACTTTCTCAACAAAAGCTGGTATTCCTTGCCACCCAACAAATCTGTCTTACCTTGGAGAGAACAAATGTATCAGCTTAGTGAGCATGTCTAGTCTAACAGTTTCCTTGGGAAAAAGGGAATAATTTTAACTAGAATTAACACATACCTAGGTGTATGGTTTACTTCTAGCTCATCCTGGCTAGTCACTGAGTAAGCAGGTATTTATAACAGATAGTGATTTATTCTGAATTAGGACAAAAAACACAAACCCCTCTAGTTTTTTCCTAGTGAAGAATGTAAACTGAACAGACTCTAAAATTTTCAGGGTTTATTTTTATTATTCACAAAGAAACTTCTTAAGATTTTCAGTGTGTGAAGTAACAGATTTCCAGAAGATATCTCCAGAGATAAGGGGAAAAAAGAAGAAAACTTGGATTAAATGAGAAAAAGAACATTCCAAATTCCTCACCACTCAAAAAATTTCTATAATTCAAAACATCCATCATTTCAAATGTTCCTTATATACACACGTCAGGTGACAGTTGGTCTCCAGTATATTAACTTGGCCAAAGTCTAGGGTTTTTTTCCCATAAAATAAAAAACATACTTCCTTAAGATTTCATTTATTTATTTTCAGAGAGAGGGGAAGGGAGGGAGAAAATAGATGTGTGGTTGCCTATGGCACACCCCCCCACTAGGGACCAGGCCTGCAACCCACGCATGTACTCTGACCAAGAATCAAACTGGCGACCCTTTGGTTTGCAGGCTGGTACTCAATCCACTGAGCCACACCAGCCAAAGCGGATTTGGATATTTTGAGTATGTCGACTATCTCCTGCAATTGGCTTCTACTGGGTAGAGGCCACGGATGCTGCTAAACATCTGCTTTTAAAAAATGCATGCTGAACGCTGGCTGGTGTGGCTCAGTGGATTGAGCATGTCAGCCTGTGAACAGAAAGGTCACTGGTTCAAATCCCAGTCAGGGCACATGCCTGGGTTGCAAGCCAGGCCCCCAGTTGGGGGTGGGTGAAGGGCAACTGATCGATGTATCCCCCACACATTGATGTTTCTCTTCCTCCCTTCCCCGCCCTAAAAAAAAAAGTAAATAAATAAAATCTTTAAAAAACAATGCATACTGATATGACAGCTGTCACAATAATATCTAACAAAATTATTTCAAATGAAGTCTTTAACTAAAGCACTACTAGAGACATCCAACGGAAAATACTAAATGAACTATTTGGCCAACCCAACAGATACTTTCAAATCAGCAAATTAATATTATCTATCAATGTTCTAAGCAGTCTTCCAATGTTTAAGAGTCTCAATGAATGTGAGTTACTCCACGGGAAGCTGGAATATGGATGAACACAAGTCTTAAAAAAGGTGGGGGGGAGAGAGAGAGACTTCCGGTCAAGATCGCAGCACAGGCAGACATGGCTTGCCTCTTCGCACAACTGAAATATAGAACAACCATCACTCAGAACGATCAGAAATTGAGTTGAATGGAAGTCTTGACAACTACAGAATTAAATAAAACCACATCAATCCAGTTTGGTAGGAGGGATGCAGACAAGGAATGGGGCTGGTCCCACATCCACGTGTGGTAGATAAAAATTCGGGAAGGTTATATCGAGAGCAAGGAGTCCCAGCCCTACACCACACCCACCAGCCCAAGGTTCCAGTGCCAGGAAGATAAGTCTCCACAACTTCTGGCTGCAAAAACCAGTGAGGATGGGTTCTGTGGAAGAAACTTCTGTAGCCCCAACAGATCCTTGTAAAGAACCCACCCATGAACTTACCTACTTACACTTACTCCCTCTGAGCTTTAGCACTGGGGTAGCAGCTTGAAAGGCACAGTGGCATACTGTGAGAAATTGAAGTGTCTGGCATCAAGGCAAGCAGAGGCCATTGTCCATTTTCTAAACCCTCCACAACAGGGCCATGGAGCCATAAAGCCAGCAAGCAGATCCCATATATGAGATTCCATCAACCTTACTAACACTATTTGACCCACTCTGGAGATCTCCTGAGACTCCACCCCACTCAAGCTGCTTTTCCGTATGAATGGCTGGTCATGGCTCACGCTGCACAACTTCATAAATCCTCTCAAAAAAGCCTCAGTGAGCCCCAGGCCCAGCAGCAGCAGCAGCCAGCCTAGATTCACAGCTTGGTTTCTCCTAGGAATCTCCAAGCCCAGCACAAGTAGCGGCCATATCAGACTGATTTATAGCCCAGGCAGGGTGGCCCTAGGGCAAAACACAGGTGGTGGTTGACCTTAGCCTGCACCACCCAGGAAACGCAAGGGCTAGTGCACCCAGTGGATAGCTACAGACCACGCTGGAGTACCACTACCCTGTTCCTGCACAGCTGATCCTCTACAGAGGGCAGAGGTTGGTGGTCAGTGGTCACAGCCAGTCCTTGCAGGCGACAGGCCTGGGTAAATCCCTCCCATTGATCTCCCAACAGCAACCAAGACTCAACTACAAAAGGAGAGTGGCCCTGGCTGGTGTGGCTCAGTGGATTGAGTGCTGGCCTCCAAACCAAAGGGCTGCCAGTTCAATTCCCAGCCAGGGCACATGCCTGGGTTGCGGGCCAGGTCCCCAGTGGGAAGCACATGAAAGGCAACCACACACTGATGTTTCTCCTCCTCTCTTTCTTCCTCCCTTCCCCCCTCTCTAAAAATAACTAAATAAAATCTTAAAAAAACCAAAACCAAAAGGAGGATGTACTCAGCCCACACGAAAAGTGTACCTTAAGTACCCAGCCTGGGTGACAGGGAAGACTGTGCCAATGAACCCTCACTACATTAGGCCACACTACCAAGACATGGAGTCAAAGCAGCCGTACCTAATAATACATAGAAACAAATGCAGGGAGTCTGCCAAAATGAGGAGATAGAGAAATATGGCCCAAATAAAAGAACAGATCAAAACTCAAAAAAAAAAAAAAAAAAAAAGAGCTAAATGAAATGGAGAAAAGCAATCTATAAGATGCGGAGTTCAAAACACTAATTATAAGGATGCTCAAAAAACTTAGTGAAGACCTCAGTGGCATAAAAAAGATCTAGTCAGAAATGAAGGATACTCTATTTGAAATAAGGAACAACTGGCCTGGATGATGTGGCTCAGTGGATTGAATGCTGGGCCTGCAATGCAATGGGTTACTGGTTTGATTCCCAGTCAGGGCACATAACTGGGTTGTGAGCCAGGTCCCCAGTAGGGGTCGTGCAAGAGGTAACACACATTGATGTTCCTCTCCCTCTCTTCCCCTCTAAAAATGAAAATAAAATCTTTTTAAAAATCAAAAGAGAACAATTTACAGGGAAACAACAGTACAGTGGATGAAGCCAAGAATCAAATCAATGATTTGGAACATAAGGAAGCAAGCAACAACTAATCAGAACAGAAGAAAAGAGTTTCTGAGTGTTTCGGACAAGATGGAGGAGTAGGTAGACACATTGTGTCTCCTCATACAACCAAAAGAAGAACAACAAATTTAAAAACAAAAACAACCAGAAAATTTGAACTGTATGGAAGTCCCACAACCAAAGAGTTAAAGAAGAAACATTCATCCAGACTGGTAGATGGGCAGCCAGGGTGGAGAGGACGTGTGGCAAGGTGGTGGTGATGGGTGGAGGACCTCCGCAGACGAGGTAGTGGCTAGCAGACTGGGTGGTCCCACATTTCTGTGAGATGAACCAGGAAAAACAACTGAGGTGCAAGAAGACTATCTGTGCAACACAGAGTTCCAGCACAGGAAAACAGCCTCAAAACTGACTGAAAAAACCTGTGGGGGTTGTGGTGGCGGGAAAAACTCCCAGCCTCACAGGAGAGTTCATTATAGATACTCACAGGGTCCTAAAATGTACACAACCCCATTCACCCAGGAATCAGCACCAGAAGGGCCCAATTTGCTAGTAGGTAGCAGAGGAAGTGACTGAAAACTGGCCAAGAGCTGAGCAACTGGCAATGTTCCCTCTTGGACCCTCCCCCTCATACAGTGCCACAACACAGCAATGTGAGTTGCCCCACCAAGGTGAATACCTAAGGCTCTACCCCTTACTATATAACAGATGTTCAGAGACACACACACACACACACACACACACACACACACACAAAAAGAGGCCCAAATGAAAGAACAGATCAAAGCTCCAGAGAAAATACCAACTAAACAATGAAGAGATAGCCAACCTATCAGATGCACAGTTCAAGACACTGGTAATCAGGATGCTCACATAAATGGTTGAGCATGGTAGCAAAACAGAGGAAAAAGTGAAGGCTATGCAAAGTGAAATAAAGGAAATATACAGGGAACCAACAGTGACAGGAAGGAAACTGTTGACTCATATCAACGGTTTGGACCAGAAGGAAGAAATAAACATTCAACCAGAACAGAATGAAGAAACATGAATTGAAAAAAAAAATGAGGAGAGGCTTAGGAACCTCCAGGACAACTTTAAACATTCCAACATCTGAATCACAGGGAAGGAGGAAGAAGAGGAAGAGAAAGAGATAGAAATATTTTTTAAAAGATTTTATTTATTTATTTTTTAGAGTGGGAAGGGAGGGAGAAAGACAGAGAGAGAGAAACATCAATGTGTGGTTGCTGGGGGTCATGGCCTGCAACCCAGGCATGTACTGTAACTGGGAATCGAACCTGTGACACTTTGGTTCGCAGCCCGCACTCAATCCACTGAGCTACGCCAGCCAGGGCTGAGATAGAAATCTTATTTGAAAAAATAATGAGGGAGAACTTCCCGAATCTGGCAAAGGAAATAGACTTCTAAGAAGTCCAGGAAACTCAGAAAGTCCCAAAGAAGTTGGACCCAAGGAAGCACACACCAAGGCACATCATAATAACATTAGCCAAGATCAAAGATAAGAAGAGAATCTTAAAAGCAGCAAGAGAAAAGAAGACAGTTACCTACAAAGGAGTTCCCATAAGACTAGCAGCTGATTTCTCAAAAGAGACCTTACAGACAAGAAGGGGCTGGAAAGAAATAGTCCAAGTCATGAAAGGCAAGGACCTACATCTAAGATTTCTCTATCCAGCAAAGCTTTCATTTAGAATGGAAGGGCAGATAAAGTGCTTCCCAGATAAAGTCAAGTTAAAGGAGTTCATCATCACCGAGCCCTTATTATATGAAATGTTAAAGGGACTTATTTAAGAAAAATAGCAAGATCAAAACTATGAACAATAAAATGGGAACAACAGATATCCATCAACAACTGAATCTAAAAAACAAACTAAGCAAAGAAGAAAAACAGACAGAATTACAGATATGGGGATGGGGAGGTTAGGCAGTCGAGGGATTAAGCAAAAAAGAAAAAGGTCTCATGGACATGGACAACAGTGTGATATAAGGGAACTAAATAGTATTGGAAATGTATAGTAATAGTAATATAACAAAAATTACATTAAAAAATCATGCATACGAAGAGTGTTTCGATGGTTGCTAGATGGGAGTAGGGTATTAGGGAAGAGGTGAGGGAATTAAGGTATACAAATAGGGGCCTGGCTGGTATGGCTTGTGGACTAAGTGCAGGTCTGCGGACTGAAAGGGTGCTGGTTTGAGTCCCAGTCAGGATACATGCCTGGGTTGCAGGCCAGGTCCCCAGTTGAGGGCATGCAAAACTCAATCAATTAATTGATCTAGTTCTCACACATCAATTTTTCTCTCCCTCTCTTCCTCCCTCCCTCCCCCTAAAATTAAAGAAGTAAAATTGAAAAAAAAAAAAGAAAGAAAGAAAGAAAAAAAGTACAAATAGGTAGTTACAGAGTAGCCATGGAGATGTAAAGTACAGTACAGGAAATGGAGTAGCCAAAGAATTTATATGCATGACCCATGGACATGAACAATGTTGGGGGGATTACCTGAGGGAGTGGGAATGTTGGGTATAGGTGGGCAAAGGAGGAAAAATCAGGATGACTATAATAGCGTAATCAATAAAATATAATGTAAAAAATTTAAACAAAGAAAGCAAAAATGAGAAACTATCTGTAAATAAAGTGCTAAGAACAGGGCATCTCATTTCAGTCCATTGTCCTATTGTAGAGGGGAGTTAGGCACAACTATACTTGTGCCTGGGTTGGATACAGCCTTCATTAAATAGTCAAATATGCCTGGCAGATTATCAGCAACATTACTACTAATTGAATACTCAAGTATGACAGGTGTCATCATGTCAAGCATTCTCCCTAGAATCATTCTTTTTTATGTAGAAACATTTCATGCTTAAGATACTACTTCAAAGTAGGTATTACTCTACACCCAAGATGCTAAAACTAAGAAAAGTACCATAGCCCTGGCTGGTGTGACTCAGTGGACTGAGTGCCAGCCTCCAAACGAAAGTGTCGCCGTTTCAATGCCTAGCCAGGGCACATGCCTGGGTTGTGGGCCAGTCCCCAGTAAGGGGTGCACGAGATGCAACGTTTCTCTCCCTCTCCTCCCCTTTCTTTAAAAATAAATAAATAAAGTGGACTGTGAACCAAAGTGTCGCAGGTTCGATTCCCAGTCAGGGCCCAGGGTTGCAGGCCTGGGTTGCAGGCCACAGCCCCCAGCAACCACACATTGATGTCTCTGTCTCTGTCTCTGTCTCTCTCCCTCCCTCCCTTCCCTCTCTAAAATTAAATAAATGAAATCTTTTTTAAAAATGCATTTAAAAAATAAATAAAATCTTAAAACAAACAAACAAAACAAGAGAAGTGCCATAACTTGTAAATATTACTGTAATACTAAACGGCTGAGCCACTTTTCAATTCCAGGCTTATCTGATTCCAAATCTTGTGGTCCTTCCTAGTAGACTAACTGGTTCTAACACTAAATAAAGTATATCGATACAATTCTGTGGCCACTTCATTCAGAAAACAGCTATCAAGCAAGGACAAAAGATTTTGTCATTTGGGCACTTAAAAAAAGTAGTGTGGGGAAATAATAGTCTCTCCCCATTCAAGTTTTTCACCTTCATTTCCCTTCAAGGGTTCTAAGCATTTATGTATATTTTTACCTCTGTATCCTCTGTGGTTCCTGTTCCAGCTGAACTTGTGACAATTCCAAATCGTTCCTTCCTCTTTTTCAGTTTCTCGTCATCTTCAGACTGTTCAGGGACAAAGAAAAGGGTTGAAACAAGTTAGCATCCATTCACAAGGGAAATGGGAGTTAACTATAATTTATGGATCACAATATGGTCAACCTTGTATCAAGAACTAAGGATCACACAAACAGAAGAAAAACAGGTAAGAAACTGAATAACCTAACATAAAGTATGCTGTCCCTAGAATAAGTAAAAACTTTATTTTATGAAGGGGCTAGAAGATGGTGGTTGACCCCAGTGTTGCCAACAGGAACATGGAGATAAGGAAGATCAAGAAGCTGATTAAGTAAAAGCTTGGAGGCGTCCCTTAGCAATGGCACAGGCATGACATATTGATCATTCCTCCCAAAGGCCAGATTTCACCAATGGCAAAAATGTTAGCAAATGCAGGAACTGCAAGTCAGTCACAAGTGTGTAATGCCTGGGAGACATTACATCTGTATAACAAAGACTCAAACTTTAAAACAAAATGGCCTGGTTGTTTACCATGGTACCATTTTGTAACAGAAGAAGGAAAAGAAAGTCAACATTGACTTAGAACTTCTGAAACTGATTAATGCCTTATTGTATTTGTGTGACAACAAATTCCACACAGAGGCTCTTATAGCACTACTTTCAGATATTAGATTCATTGTAATAGATGGTAGTGGTGCACTTTTTGGCACACTCCAAGGAAATACATGAGAAATTCTGCACATATTCACTGTGGATCTTCCAAAGAAACATGGAGGAGGTCAGTCAGCTCGAGTTTTGCCTGTTTAAGAATGGAAAAGCGACATAACCATGTCAGAAAGTAGCTAAGACTGCTGTGCAGCTGTTTATTTCTAGGGACAAAGAATGTGGCTGGTCTCATTTTGGCTGGATCAGCTGACTTTGAAACTGAACTGAGCCAATCTTATGTTTGATGAGACGTTACAACCAAAAGTTTTAAAATTAGTTGATATATCCCATGGAGGTGAAAATGGATGCAACCAAACTATTGAGTTATCTACTGAAGTCCTCTCCAATGTGAAATTCATTCAGGAGAAGAAGTTAATAGGACAATACTTTGATAAAGTCAGCCAGGATATGGAGGAAAAATTCTCTAACTCCAGAACAAGAAGAGGATACATCTCATTTCACAGACAAAGAGATAAGAACAGGAACCAACTGAGATCATGACCCTGCTGGAATGGTTTGCTAATAACTATACAAATTTTAGAACTAGAATGGAAATTACCACAGATAAGTCACAAGAAAGATCCTTGTGAAAGGATGTGGTGGAATTGGAGGTATCTTGCAGTACCGAGTAGATTGCCAGGGAATGGAATACCAAGGAGATGATTTTTCAACCTTAATGACTACTAGTTGACATGTGTCTGGCAAAACATGCCTCACCCTCCAGCATCCAACCCCAAGGAGCATATCCGTGGTGGAATCCAAACAGACCCCTTCCTTACAATTGGAACATTTCCAGAACTCAATCCATGAGTATTGGATACTGAAAAGAAAACTGAAACAAAATCAGATACAACCCTACACTTTGGTTTGTCCTAGTGTCGGCACAATTAAATTCCTAAATACAACTTTGAACTAATTTAAGTAAGAATCCCAGTTTTTGGCCCTAGCTGGCTGGTATGGTTCAGTGGATTGAGTACCGGCCTGTGAACCAGAAGGTTGCCAGTTCTATTACCAGTCAGGGCACATGCCTAGATTGCAGCTTGGGTTCCCAGTTGGGGATGTGCGAGAGGGAACTGATTGATTTATCTCTCACACATTGATGTTTCTCTCCCTGTCCCTCCCTTCCTCTCTCTCTAAAAATAAATAAAATCTTAAAAAACCACACATCAATGAATGCATGAATAGGTAGAATAACAAACTGATGTTCCTCTCTCTCCCCCTAACCCTCTAAAATCAATAAAAAAAAAAAAAGTTTGTTTGAAATCTTTTGACCTGACCTTATGCTGGTTATCAAAGAAACTATACTGGCCCATAGTGAGGGTGGATATATGTGTGGAATAGAGGGTCTCTTGAGATGTATGAGAGGAAAGATTCTTTGTCAGGAGTGCCAAGTTCAGGGAAAGGGTTGGGGTGGGGAGAGATGAGACACCCTAGGGGCCTACCCGAGTTTAGATGTTAACCAATTCTAGGGCTGCGCTTTTAATTACTGGCAGTAAAGTGTGAAGGGAAGGTGGAAAATGAAAAAAATCTGTTAAAGTGGGATAGATAAAATGGCAGGTTTTAGGTTCTGATGGGAATATGTATGACACTTTTACAATGAAAGTAGCTTAGTCTTTAAAACAGCTCTAGGAGAATGGCCAGCTTCAATTCTAATTCAGTGAGTTGAAACATTGTCTCCAGTTACAGGGCAGGCATCATGAGTCTCTTGGATGCTTGGAAAGGTGCAGAGCATCTCTCTCTTAGCTGGTTCCTTGACTCACCTTATTTCAAAATCATTTCAAACTACTCAAGAGTTCTTTTGGCTTGAGAAACATGTTTATTTTCTCCCTTTTGCTGCACTTGCCTTCTAGTGAGTATGAAAGGAGCTAAGAAAGGTTGGTGGTCATGAAGGACTGAAAAATCCTACATATGAGTTACCACTTAATTATATTCTACTAATAACTAGAACAGAATATAGCCTACATAGTTTTTCTGCAACCATCATCAAATCCATAGTGGCTGCATAATTAATATAATCTAAATTACTATAAAACATCATGCCAGGTTTTAGAAAAAAAGTATCGTCAACTTTAATAATCATAAATTAATATATTATAGCCACTAAGATTTGAGTGCTTACTATGTGCCAGGTACTACATGTTCTTTACAGGCAGTATCTCATTTACTTCTTACAGCAATCTTAAAAACAGTAGGTACTATAACATACATAGTGGAGAGACACTATGACTAAATTCATTTAATAGACAAGAAAACAGGCTGAGAGATTACGTAATTTGCCCAAAGTTTCACAAATAGTCTTACAGTGTAAATGGGAGAGGCAGGAATGGAACTCAGGGCATTTTAGCCACTTTCCTAACTTAACCACCTCAGGTATCTTGCATAGGCATTTCTTTACAACAATGGTAGCAGAGTGGAAGAAGTGCTTAATTCCCATGGGGTAAGGATTAGTACCACCCTTAGATAAAAGTAGTTGTGAACTACTTCAATGACTTCCATTTCACTCAAATAAATTGAGTCAATGATAGGATCCTTTCCCCTTTCTATCATACCAAATGCCTCCACTTTATAACTAACTATGCAGGGATCTAAGGAAGGGACTGTCATTAGTCATCTTACACTAAAGATTTTTCTCAACCAAATTTGTTTCTAATTTTGGCTTACTGATTATTCAATCTACTGAACTGCAATAAAAAATTAAGAGGGTTTCCAATGAACACAGACCTCACTACATTTTTCCTTACCTAAGTTAGCAGGAAAAGTTTTGTCTACCACCACTAACGTAAAAGTGAATAAGGGATATAAATGGAAATTTCAAAACAAAAGCCTCTACAGAATATTCTTTTTAAAAAAAAAAAAAGATTTTATTTATTTATTTTTAGAGAGGGAAGGGAGGGAGATAGAGACAGAGACAGAGATAGAGACAGAAACATCAATGTGCGGTTGCTGGGGGTCATGGCCTGCAACCCAGGCATGTACCCTGACTGGGAATTGAACCTGAGACACTTTGGTTGGCAGCCCGCACTCAATCCACTGAGC
Organism: Phyllostomus discolor; assembly: GCF_004126475.2. Taxonomy (NCBI): domain Eukaryota; kingdom Metazoa; phylum Chordata; class Mammalia; order Chiroptera; family Phyllostomidae; genus Phyllostomus; species Phyllostomus discolor. The sequence continues at coordinate 161,432,837 of NC_040904.2, read as the reverse complement.
TATGCCAGCCAGGTAGAATATTCTTGATAAAGTATCTCTACTTCACTAAGTCTCCAGGACAAGGTGGAGTTTTAAGGGAAATGAAAAGAATGTTCCATCCTCTTCTTGGGGAGAGGCAGGACTATAACCATACCTTGCTAAACTACCACACTACGTACTTTCTTTCATTTAATTCAATGCTAGGGGTACTTCAGTAAATTCAAATTACAGAGAGGGTGATGCTACCTGAAACCCAGCCATTCTCAGCACAAACCCTGGGGCCACTCCTCACAAATCTATATTCAGAATGTGTGGAACAACCTTTATTCTGGTTTCCTATTTTGCTAGATCCAGAAATGAGAATTTTGATTTCTAAATTAAATTTCCTGTGTTTCCTTTTGAGCTCAAAGGTAAGGCAAAATCAAGGGAGGAAAAAGAATGGAGGGAGCGGAGAATATACTTCTCTAGCCACTAGGGAAAGTATAAGAGGTTTCTCTATGAGCTTCCTTTTTTTCTTTTTTTTAAATCCTCACCCGAGGATATATTTATTGATTTTTTTTGAGAGAAAGGAAGGGAAGGAGAGAGAAACATCAATCGACTGCCTCCCGTACATGCCCTAACCAGGACTGAACCCGCTACCTAGGTATCTGCCCTGACTAGGGATTGAATCCTCAACGTTTTGGTGCACAGGACGACACTCCAACCAAATGAGCCAGCTTGGCCAGGCCATGAGCTTCCCTTTTAATCAGACTGTTGGTGCCTCTCCTGGAGATTCAGGCAGAGCATCTGCTCCAAATCTACCAGAGGTTCTAGGGGAAAACCAAAAACAATACAGATCCCACTTCCCACTCCCTATAAACAGCCTGTCCACTCCTCTCCTGCAGAGACCAGTGAGGGTTTATTTTGTGCATGCCTGTTCTTCCCTCACTACCCAGTGCCCCTCAACTTCCCTCCTAAAGCCTCTTTCCTTCTTGCCCTGCAGGGAAAGTGCACAACAGGCCCGGTAAATCAACACAGTTCTAATGACTTCCCTCACTTGACCCTTCTAGCGTGAAGGTGTCGCATGGAAACAAATGTACAATAAACTTCACTCCATCTTTAGCTCCTTGCTGACAGGCTTTGATTCATGGGATGGTGAGACCCATCTAAGGGAAATTATCTTGATCAAAATGCATCTCTCTCTGCATTCATCAGGCCAATGCTCCCTTAGGCCATGCTCAAGTGCACAAACGGGGTTATGCCTCTGCAGGCAGCACTGACCCCTTTAGCTCAAGTGTCATATGCATTTGCAAACCTTTCTCTTCCTCACCCCTCTCCCCACTTCCCTCCTGCAAACCCTCAACCACTAACAAATCTTTATTCTTCCCATGCATGGTCTGTGTCAGAAGAATAATGCTGGAATCTGAAGTGTCCTTATTTCCTATTAAGTGAAAATTCCTAAAAACATACAACTTGTATCCAAAATCACAGGAGAAAACTGTCCTGACTGACTAAACACAGGCACTGGATGTTCAGATTAATCCATATAGTTTTCTCCCATCCTGTCACTCAAAAATTAAACAGCAAGCCAAGGGACTAACATCAATAATTTCAGCATATATAATAATACTATTTCTCCAAAACTGCCTTTTATCCCTAAAAGCTCATTAATAAAAATGAAAAAGGGAATGTGCAAAAGAGGGGAGAGCCCACATATAAGCACAGGACAGAAAGCATGATCCATATTCAATAAAGTCAAATACCCCCATGAATCACTATTGCTGTATTTTCTACCATGGAATGAGATAGTTCCAAACTAAACCCTTCAGAAGACATCTTCCAACTTTTTGGAATTCACTTTTCTCTCCTTGTTCCCCTTTCATATTTGCAAAATCCTCAGGCAATTTAAAATAATTGCAAAGAAAATAATACCTACTCAGGGAAAAGACTGAGAAATTCCCGGCAAGGATACAAATTATATGTATGAATATGCTCAGTACACAGGAACTATCTATCATAAGGGCCACAGGTGGCAAACACAAGGCCCAAGGGCTGAATCTGACCCTCCACCTTGTTTTATCCCGCTCAGTACTTTGTTTCCACCCTGCGGCAGTGCCAAGCTCTTGCTTAACTGTTAAGAACAGTTACATTTATATACTCCTAACATTACATTTGGCACTTTGAAGGCAACCTCGAGGCTGAAGTGGCCCCCAGTGAAACTGAGTTTGACACCCTTGATATAGACATTCATTAAATATTAGATATTATTTTTACTACAACATTCTTCCTAGTCCTTGAAACAAAGTCTGAGACTACCAACAATCTGCAGCTGACAATGCCATACATTCTTCCTCTACATTTGAAGTGAACTCACCAAAAGTTGGTAAGAATCACCTAGCTGGCGTAGCTCAGTGGATTGAGCACGGGCTGCGAACCAGGCATCGCAGGTTCGATTCAGTCAGGGCACATGCCTAGGTTGCAGGCCATGGCCCCCAGCAACTGCACATTGATGTGTCTCTGTTTCTCTCCCTCTCCCCACCCTTCCCTCTCTAAAAATAAATAAATAAAATCTTTAAAAAAAAAAGTTGGTAAGAATCAGACCCATTACCAAGGTAACAAGGAAATGCCCTTTAGCTACAAGGCAAATGAGTATAGGACAAATGACCCCATTTAATGTTCAAGTGTGGCAGAATAGTAACTGGACAAAACCAGTCTTCTCCACCAAGTGCTATTAACCATCTTCTCCTTCTGAACCCTAAAAAATCTATGTTGCCAGGCTTTACTGATTTCATCATCCCTAATAATTAATGATTAAAAAAAGATATCTATATAAGGAAATATCCAAGGGAACTGAGCCAGGATTCAATCTCGAACTCTGTGGACCCAACCCCAGGTACTCTCTATCTAAAGGCATCTGAGGAATGGCTTTCACTAAATTTACCAGACATCAGTTTCTACCAACACTTCCAAGGACACTGAAACGGTAAAACTAGTTCACTCACCCACTAGTCATTCAAATATCAACTGAGTGTCTATTTTTGGTCAGGTACTGTATGGCACTGGAAATAGAGAAATGAATAAAACAAAGATCCTTAACCTCATGGGGCTTATAAATTCAAAACTGAGTTACGTCAAGATGTGTGTGTCATTGTCCATTACAGCACTGCATTATGAGGACCCATGGGAAGATTTTCTTTCTGATCCCCAGACCCAAAATAATTATGAAATAATTATGTTTTTGCTCAGTAATTTGTTATTCCTTAACCCCTGAACCCTGTGAATAAACTGTAAAAAGTACAACTGTTCTTTCCTTTTTTACTATTATAAACTTTGAAGCCAAATGTGTGGCCTCTCTTTGGCAAGTGATTTTTGAAAAGAAAAATTTTTAAAGGTTCTTTATTTATTTTTATTTTTAGAGAAAGGGGGAGGGAGGGGAAAAAGAGGGGGAGAGAAACATCAATATGTGGTTGCCTCACATGTGCCCCACACAGGGGACCTGGCCTGCAACCCAGGCATGTGCCCTGACTGGGAATTGAACAGCAACCATTTGGTTCGCAAGCCAGCACTCAATCCACTGAGCCACACCAGCCAGGGCAATTTTGTTTGTTTGTTTGTTTGTTTGTTTGTTTGTTTTTTAATATATTTTATTGATTATGCTATTACAGTTGTCCCATTTCCCCCCTTATCTCCCCTCCACCCTGTACCCCCCTCCCACCCACGTTTCCCCCTTTAGTTCATGTCCATGTGTCATACTTATGAGTTCTTTAGTTTCTACATTTCCCGTACTATTCTTGCCCTCCCCCTATCTATTTTCAACCTACATTCTATGCTACTTATTCTCTATACCTTTTCCCCCTCTCTCCTCCTCCCACCCCCCTGCTGCTAACCCTCCATTTCTGTGGTTCTGTTCCTGTTCTAATTGTTTACTTAGTTTCTTTTGGTTTTGCTTTAGGTGTGGTTGTTAATATTTGTGAGTTTGCTGTCCTTTTACTATACATGTCTTTTCTTTATCTTCTTTTCTTAGATAAGTCCCTTTAGCATTTCATAAAATAAGGGCTTGGTGATGATGAACTCCTTTAACTTGACCTTATCTGAGAAGCACTTTATCTGCCCTTCCATTCTAAATGAGAGCTTTGCTGGATAGAACAATCTGGGATGTAGGTCCTTGTCTTCCATGACTTGGAATATTTCTTTCCAGCCCCTTCTTGCCTGTAAGGTCTCTTTGGAGAAATCAGCTGACAGTCTGATGGGAACTCCTTTGTAGGTGACTGTCCCCTTACCTCTTGCTGCTTCTAGGATTCTCTCCTTCGTTTTTACCTTGGCTAATGTAATTATGATGTGCCTTGGTGTGTTTCTTCTTGGGTCCAACTTCTTTGGGGCTCTCTGAGCTTCTTGGATTTCTTGGAATACTGTTCCCTTTGCCAGATTGGGGAAGTTCTCCTTTATTATTTGTTCAAATACGTGCTCAATCTGTTGTTTTTCCCCTTCCCATTCTGGTACCCCTATAATTCGGATATTGGAACGTTTAAAGGTGTCTTGGATGCTCTTAATCTTTTCCTCAATTTTTTGAATTCTTATTTCATCATGCTTCCCTGCTTGGTTGATTCTATCTTCCTTCTGGTCCACTGTATTGTTTTGAGACTCATATTCCTTCCTTTCACTATTGGCTCTCCTCCGCGTGTCTTCCTGCATCTGTTTTATGGTAATCTGCATTCTTTCATCTAAATTTCGTCCAAAATCAACCAGTTCCGTGAGCTTTCTGATCACCAGTGTTTTGAACTGTGCATCTGATAAATTGGCTATTTCTTGGTCGCTCAAAAGGATGAGTCCTGGGGGACTGATCTGCTCTGTTGAAAACATATTTTTTTTTCCCCTGTCTCTCCTTTTTTTTTTTTTTTCCGGTCTGGTTGCTCTTGTTACGGTGGGGGACAGAGCCTTAGGTGCTCACCGGGGCTGGGCACCCCAGTTGCTAGATTGTGATGTTATATGTGGGGGCGGAGTGGGAGCGGGGACGGGAGAAAACAATGGCGGTAGTTCCGTTCCCCTGGACTCAGACCCTTCTCTGGGCTTCTGGGCCGCGAGTTCTGCCCTGGTCCACAATCGCTACCCCTCTGGGTCTGCCAGCCGCAGCTTGCGTACTCAGGGATCACCGCTGGCTTCTTGCGCCCCCGGATGGCTTTTGCGCCGATTTCGCGCCAAACCTTCCCCCGACCTCCGCGCACCGCCGACCCAAGCCAGCCCCGTGCCTGCCCGGCTCGTCTTCTCCTACCCGTCCGGATGAACGCGTCTACTTCAACTTCTTGGCTGCCCGACTTCCATTCAGATAAATCCTCTGCCGGATCTGGGTGTTATTCTGATAGTAAATTATTGTTGTAAATTATTGGTTTTCTAATCTTGGTTGTATGAGGAGGTACGGTGCGTCCACCTATTCCTCCATCTTGCCGGAAGTCCGAAAACAATTTTTGAAAATATTCCTATTATAAAAGAGAGGCCAGGGTACTCCATTGAAAGAGAAACATGAGATCCAGAGATAGAAATCCAACACCCAGATCCCAAAGTAGCAGCTCAGAAGACAAAATGAAGTGCAGTTAGTGAGACAGTTGCTGCTATACCTTTAAGAACATATTCTTCTCTAAATACAATGAAATTAATTTTAAAATACCTTAATGCCCCAAAAAGGAAAAGGAGAGGGGAAGGAGGTACTTACTAGGTTATAGCTAGAAATTTGTATTTTATTTTATTTTTTTTAAGATTTTATTTATTTTTAGAGAGGGGAAGGGAGGGAGAAAGAGAGAGCGAGAGAAACATCAATGTTTGGTTGCCTCTCAAGTGGCCCCCACTGGGGACCTGGCCTGAGACCCAAGCACGTGCCCTGACTGGGAATCAAACCTTCAACCCTTCGGTTCACAGCCCACACTCAATCCACTGAGCTATGTCAGCCAGGGCTAGAAAATTTTAAATTAAAGGCTCTTGTCAATGGTTTCCTTGGCATATATAATATAGCCAGGAATTAAGTCCCAAATGGAAGATCAACCGCAATAAATGGCAGTCTGGGTATCATAGATGCTTTTTCTAAAGCGACTGCCTCTTTTTATGGCCAAAAGTGCCGAGGCTAAGCTCTCTACCCAAAATTGATTTCTGCCTTTGTTATCTTCCAAACCAAATTTGTCTTCACGATTCAAATTCAAGAGAACATTAAAAAACAAACAAACAAACAAACAAACAAACAAAACCTTACTAATTTTATCCTGAATACAATAGTTGCTACTATTCCAAACTTAGTTAGTTCTAGGGTTACCAGCTCTGCCAAAAGGAGTCCACTTTGATTTAATTAGCAATAGCACACCATGGACTGCCTGTGTGTTGAAAGCATTCACTTTCTTCAGTCTTATTACCAGTGCCACTCTGGATCATAAAAAGAAATGAAAAGAAACAAAACAGTGACCTAAATGTAACCTGGGCTTATTTAGGGAATTTGAACTCAGTAATTCTCAAAACACAAAGCAAGAGTATTTCTGAATTCAAGTAAGAGACATACTCACTATTGTTAGAGGAGACCAAAAGCATTAACCAAGCCAGGCATTTTTCCTCGTCAGTGCTACAAGCGCACTCACTTAAATCATGCACAGGAAACAGAAATATCAATCTAAACAATTCAGTAAGAGCCCTGGCTGGTGTAGCTCAGTGGATTGAGTGTGGGCTGCAACCCAAGGGTCACCAGTTCGATTCCCAGTCAGGGCACATGCCTGGGTCGCAGGCCAGGTCCCCAGCGGGGGGCCATGTGAGAGGCAACCACACACTGATGTTTCTCTCCCTCTCTTCCCCGCTCTTTAAAAATAAATAAATAAAATCTTAAAAAAAATTCAGCCAGAGATATCTTTACAAGTAGGAAGGAGCTTCAGGGAAGCTCGGGTACTGCTGTGAGTTGGAGCTGGCCATTCTCCTATAGCTGTTTTTTTTAAAAATACTTTATTTATTTATTTATTATGGGGGGGGGGGGCAGACAAAGAAAGGGAGAGAAACGAAGTGTGAGGGAATGGACCAATGAGTGAGAATGGGATCAGTTGCCTCTCACATGCCCCCAACTGGGGACCTGGCCTGCAACCCAGGCCCTGGCGATGACTGGGAATCAAACCAGCAATCTTTTGGTCCACAGGCCAGGGCATAATCCACTGAGCCACACCAGCCAGGGCATTCTCCTATAGCTGTTTTAATGACTGAGTTACTGTTCACATCCAACCATGTTCTATGTAAAAGTATATGTAAAACTATGTATAATACATTCCCAGCAGGACCTAAATCCTGCCACTTTATTTATCCCACTGTAACAGTTATTTCAGAACTCTCTTCCCTGGAGTGATGAAAAACAGGCTAATAGGGGCCTAAAATGGTCACATTTTGCAAACATTAACAAACTGCCCCCTTTTGTAAATGAATTACAATACTATGTTAATAGTTCTCAGGTCAGTCTGATTTTTCAAGGGAATGTAAGGCAAGAGTGAGGCAAAAAGAAAAGAGGGACCCTTACGGTCATACCCTGACTTTCATTGCCATGTGACCGAGGGCGAGATGAAAAGCAGAGCCTGGGGGCTTTCAGGCGATGGTAGATTAATAATGACATGGCCTTGACTTCCCAGAGGTAAAGGTTATGAAACACTCCAGGGTAAGTGGGCTTCCAATTTCATACTCTAAGGGTGAATGACAACAACCAATGGTTTTTCTCTCAGAAACACTTCAATGCTTAAACATACAGCTGTCACCTCCCTGCCCCAGTTTCTGAAATTCATCTGTACATGTTTACTCTTGAACCTTATGCCCGCCAGACCACAAAACATGGGGTGGTCCTAAAAACCAATTGTACAGAGCCTAAAGGAGGACTAAAGGTGAAGGACTGGACCAACAGAGGATATACCATCTTAGCACATACATAGTGAAGAAACATTCCAACACTCCCCCTCACATACATATAATGCACTTCCCAAAACAACTATCTTACTTTCAACAATCTTTCAACTCTGAGATAAAAATCAACTTTCTAGGGCCAGAAGGGTATCAGGAACTTCAAAACTAAATCAGAGTAAGATACCACCGGGAACTGTATCTCCTACCTTCACAGGATATGAAGCTTCCAAACACAGTCAGCTCAGAACTAAAGACCCTTCAGAATCACTAGCTCCTATTACTTTTCCTTCCTCTTGTCCAAATCAAGCTCTTTCCCCAACCCCCACTCCTCTCCAACCCCAGAGGAGGTCGTCTCGGTCTTGCTCTAACTGATTGTAGGACAAAGCAAGGCAGGTGGAGGAAATGAAGGCTTCACACTTGAGACCCCCGGAAACTAAGTTTCTATTAAAGTCCCCACCTCCCTCCCTTAAAAGCCAGAAGGCTGTAGCTTTTAAGGATAAGCGATGCAAAGCTTGAAAGAAATGTCAAGAAAGCTAAAAATTTCTGAAGGGAGATAAATGCTATCTTGGCCAAAAAATACAGAGAATGAAGGATGACAGTTACCTAAGAATTCACAAATTTAAAACAAGCATTAGGAAAATGTATCCTTTTTAACTACAATATTTTAAAATGCAGATTTCTGGCTTCATCCTATTCAATAAACCTGAACCTCAAAAGGAAGAGCTTAGGGAGCTCAACTTCAAAAAGTGTCCCCTGGTTAATCTTACAGACAGTTACAGTCAGTAAGAACTGCAAACAGCTTTGAGAAAGTAGGGTCAAAAATTTTTTTTTTTTTATTTTCTCACCAAGTCCAAAGAAGGCTGCTACTACATTCCAATCCCCCCATCCCCCAAAAGCACTAGGGGCCTTCCAAAAAAAGTTTAAGATTCCTGCTAAGAGGATATCTCAGCTGCAGGGATATGAAAAGAAAAAAAGAAAAAAAAAAAGGAAGAAATCACAGCTAGCTCTAAGGAGCACACCTGTCTCACTGCCTTCCTAGAATTCAAATACAGGAACAGAAAGACCCTTGTTAATCAGAGGGGTTCAATAAAGGAAGAACATGCCAAAACAAGATCAGGGAACACTTCAGATATGTGGGGAAAAGAGGGAGGCAACTAGGTTCAAACACATACTTTTTTCCTACAGAACTAATACAGAGTAAGAGAGAGAATGTCAATAAAGTGGAGAACAGATTTTTAAGGCTTATGTGTTTTGCTTGTTCATTCAGAGCTCTAAAGAGAGTTATCATATAAAACCTCTCATCCTATGGCTCTATTCATTTCTAGTTTCCTTTCCTACTCAACCATATCATATCTAAACACAAGCATAATAGTGAAAATTCTTAACTGCTTTCTCTACCTTAACTCAGTAAACTCCTCACTCAATAAATACTTTCCAAAATCCAGGCACAAAGCACTTCAAACATAATCTCCTCAATAATATTCACTGCTATGGACTTAAAAGATTCAATATTTGATATGAACTACAAATGTGGAACACGCTGAAAATACATTTCTATTTCTGTCCTAAGAATCTGCTCTGGGGATAAGAAAGTAAGATTTGGTTAAAATATTATTTCTTGAAAATGTGAGAAAAGAGTAGCAAAGGAACAGGAGGGGGGAAAAGGCATTAATATTTTCTAAATCTTAAAAGGACCTCCGATTTTATTAAACACAGGCCCTTTGCTAGTTTTGCTAGTGGGGACCAAGTATCCCCCTATAAAATATCTCCCAATCTAACATGCTTCACCCCCATCTCCACCTCTAAAAGACTATAGAATTTTTTTCTGAGCAGCTTCAACTATCAGGCATGAAAAGCAACTTTGCTATTTTGGTGAGTACATAAAGAAAATGAACTATCATGTAATTATTAAACCTTTATTGATTGAACCCTTATGCATTTTTTTAAAATAAAATATTACCTCTCCTAATCAGTGTCAGCCCAAACAATTCAAGTGTTAACATCTCAAGTATTAAAATACATCTTAGCCCTGGCTGTTGTGGCTCAGTGCGTTGGGCACCAGCCTGTGAACCAAAAGGTCCCCAGTTCATGTCCCAGGCACATGTTTGGGTTGCAGGCCAGGTCCCCAGCTGGGGGTGTGTGAGAGGTAACCAATCGATGCTTCCCTTACACACAGATGTTTCTTTCCCATCCTTTCTCCCTTCTTTCCCCCTCTCTGAAAATAAATAAAACCTTTAAAAAAATTCTTAAACATTCCTGTATTGGTACAGCTCTCACATCATGAGAAACCTTTGGAACACCAAAATTCTCCCCTCCCAGCAAAAAATAACACACACACATACTAAACAAACAAACAAAAAACACAAAAAGCCCACACTTTTCCCTCCCATACAGATTTTGAAGGATGGACAGACAGACTTGGATTCAGGTAGTTGGCTCACATTTCAGCATAGCCAAGAAAAGTGTCTGGTAGCAATCAGACAGGTACTGGTCACTCCAAAATTAGACATACGGATCATATATAATGTGTTTACAGGTGGGTTTTAACAATTATTCATCTTATGTACTAAAGAGTAGTGCTTAAACCCCCCCCCCCCCCACACACACAAAACTGACACTCAAAAGTATAATCCCACCCCATGAGCTTGGCTAGCCAAAAACAACCAAAAGTATTTAAAAGTAAAACAGACTCAACAAAATCCAGCATTCCCCTCCTTTTCCAGGCTATGTTTACTCTTGGGGCAAAGACTACAGGGGGACCACAGAGAGGCATAAAACTTGTTTTTTATCAAAGCCATCAGTTCTGACATATTTGAAGGAGGAATTCAAAGACATTAGTAGGGTTGGTATATCAAGCAGGGGAGACAGGAAAGAGAGTTTACCTGACTATAAACTTTCTTACCCACTAGTTATTTGGGTTCAAACTCAATGAATGAAATCAGAAAGGGAAAAATCAAATGAAAAGGTATGTACCTTAGGAAGTATAAACCCTTTATCACAAACTTCTCAAAGTTCCAATTTATAGTAGAGGGCAAAACACCAGCCATAAAAGCTAACACAGCATCAAAAATTTAATCTTGCTTCCCCGATTTTTAAAGATTTTCCTCTTGAAGTGTGCAATTTATATTCCAAATAATTCATGCCCAATTTTCCCTCATACCCAGCTAGGTAAAAAGTGTGTGTTTGAAAGTTAGGGGGGAAAAAAAAAGCTAAGGCATAGTGGGAGTAGAAGTTGTTGAGCAAAGAAAAACCTGACTCCTACTTCTCTAGATAAAATTAGAATACATTCTCAAGAAGAGAGAAAAATTCCATTCTGCCTCTTTGCTGTTCCAAATTCCTATGGCCAAGTGGTTCAACAGCAGTTGAATGGCACACATAATGACATCATTGATTGGAACCATAATAGAAGGGAGTGAGAAGAGCAGGTGGGGGGGGGGAGTGGGAAGGGAGGGAAGTGAAGATGTATTTGTGTTACAGACAAAAGACAAGTTCTGTTCCTCAGCAGGAACAAATGGAGAACCAGATGAGGGTATAAACTGAGGTCAGAGAGTTTTCCCTATTGTTTCCTCTTTAAACAGTTCCTTCACCACTCCCTAAAGCTTTGTTCCAATGTTTGGGTGGATTAACAGCAGTATAAGAAATGCCAAATATTTATTTCCAAATTATGAATTAGAGGGGGATGTAAAGGACTGATTAAATTTTTTTTAAAGATTTTTATTTATTTATTTATTTTTTAGGGAGAGAAGGGGGGAGAGAGAGAGAGACAGAGACATCAATGTGCAGTTGCTGGGGGTTATGGCCTGCAACCCAGGAATGTACCCTGGTTGGGGATCAAACCTGGGACACTTTGGTTCCCAGCCCGTGCTCAATCCACTGAGCTACGCCAGCCAGGGCGGACTGATTAAATTTGGTTTGGCCCTAAAATGCTCCAAAAATCGCTGAAGACTAAGTGGGGTTGGGTCTTGGGTTTTTCTTGAAACTCATCCTTTCTCATAACCACTCTCAACTGCTGTCTCTATCTCCCATAAATATAACCCACTCTTACCTTTTCTTATTGGTTAGTAGAATTTAAAAGAACACAGTTTTTCAAACAGAGAAATCATTTTGGGAAAAATGACAACCTAGGATGAAGGGGGGGGAGGTGTATTTCCCCAAAAGCCCTTGAGATCAATGAAATGTAATGACTAAAAGGATCACACTGAAGATTTTTCCATCTACAATCCCACACTCTGCATTTTTCTTGGGTTTTGCTTTTTTTGGGCTTAACAGACATTTATTTTCTTATGGTTCTGTAGGCTGAAAGTCTGAGATCAGTGTGCCAGTATGATTGGTGTTTGCTGAGGGCTCTCTTTCTGTTTTGTAGTCAGCCACTTCTCATTGTGTCAAGCGCATTTCCTTGGTGCATGCATGTGGAGAGACAGAGAGTATGGGAAAGCATGTACGCAAGCGAGCTTTCTTGGTCTTATAGGGTCCTATGAGAAACGGAAACAGAGAAGTTACATGTTGCACTTGCTCTAGGTATAGTTGCTTGAGTATATTTGGATGAATATAAGAACCCAAACCTACTCAGCAGGCTACTTTCCTAACTTACCCTGAGATCTGTATCTTCTACCACTACCCCTTTAAAAAATATTCTATAGAACACCTTGCCATAGCTTATGGTTTCCTCTGTGTTCTTACAGTTCCATGCTGGCAATGTCCTATTCATGGCCCCACAGCTCTCCCTTTGGAAGAGCTTTGTATACCCATGGATAAACTCTCTAATAATTCCCAATTATAGGTTCTCTGGGAAGGCTGATAAACTTCCTTCTCTCCACATCTCAATGGCTTATCTGTATTCCAAAGCCCAATGCTGGAGGGGAGAAACAAACAAGTATTTCAAACAAGATGGTGGAAGGGAATCTAGATATAATCAAATGGGCCTTCCAGAAGAGAGTGACTGGAGACCAGCCCACCACCAGTTAGCCACAATGAAATCTGTATGCTAGGAGACACTGGTACCTTCCTGTGTTTGGAACTGACTCTTTGTCCCAGCTTCCTCTTTGATATCTTAACCTATTTTAGCGACAAGCTCCTCAAAAACAAAGCAGGTCTAATTTCTCTCTCACTCTGAAGAGATTTATCTCCAATCAGTGGGTGAGCAAAAATATACAATTATATGAAAGGCTCATGAAACTAATCACTGCAGCTACCCAAGAACCCTCTAGTTACCAGTCTCATCAACAAGAAGATGGCCACTGGAGGGGTAGTTTGTTTTCAATTTTTATATTCTGACACTATATAACTTAAGACCACATTATCAGGGAAGAAACTGGCAAAAATCACAAACCTGGGAAAAGCAGCCTTCAGGGTTTATAAGCCTTAAGATAAATTATTAGCACAGTTAGCTATATGAAGAGCTATGAGTAAGGAAAACCCAGTTAATACTATAGTAGAGAAAGATGTATTAAGATTAACAGGGATACAAGGTGCTTATATTTTCTTTTGCTATTAATAAATAAGTAGTAACACATGCTCCTCACATTCCCAGGATGGGAGAAGAGTATATAAACCACATTCCAGTTTTCTGCTTAGTGGCTGGGTTTGTTGGTTTGTTTTTAAATACTTGCCTAGCTGGATTTCCTATAACTTCCTAAAGTATCAAGTTTCACTTTCCCAAATGTGCCAATATTTGAAAACAAAATAAAATAAAAAACAAATTCAAATTAGCTACTTCAGTGAGCACTGTAACCCTAGACCCAGACTTAAGTTTTTACCAAAACTAATGTCCTATGACCAATATATGTTAACTGATCTGGCCTCCCATCTATTCCCTCTACCCATTCCCTCTCACTCCTTTCACAGATCCTGTCCAACACCAACAGGACTTACAACACTCTTTCTCTTGGGAGGCATGGAAAAGTTCAGGGGGTAGGGGTGGGGGGGAAATAGTCAAGCACAAGACTGAAAACCTAGCAGATGATCAATCAGAACCAATCAGGCAGAGGTTATTTATCTACATTTTGTTTTGTTTGAGGGGTGGGAGGTTTCTCAGTCCATAGTCACCATGAGGTTTATACGAGAAAAGGCATGCCATTCTATCCTTAAATAATCCAAAGAGTTGGAGGGGACAATTTACAGCCTCTTGTGTAAAAAATGTCTATAAATGCCAATGCCATTCTTTGCCCCGTCACTTCCCATTATCCTAAACCAACAGGATTCTATTCACTGAGACTTGAGCTGAAAACATGAATGAACAGGCCTTTCTTGGGCAGGGCAAAAGAGGGAAGATGATTGGGGGGTGGGGGAAGATAGATTTCTTTAAGTTTCTGTGCAATGCCTAATGTGTATAGTATACTAGTAGAGCTAAAAACTGAAATATATGCATAGTCATGCAAAAGTCAGCCTAGGAAGAAAAGTTGAGACTCAGTATCCTCAAATGTGTAATATGTACAAGCAAATCTAAAATACAGAGATAATCAAATTATGAAAGTTAAAAAAAACTAGTCATAAATGCCATTATCTATGGCTTACTTCCTCTCATACACCTTCTCTTCATCATATATACTGGTCTGCTATAAAATCTGCTAAAGAGACAGCAGCAAGCAATCAAGGTCTTAAGGTGGATCAAGTAAACACATACCCTGTGACATGGAAATGACAGGAAGTAGGTTACTCCTTGTACTCTTTAGGATACTAGGATGAAGAAGAGGCATCTCCACACCATCTACTAACATACCACTATTGGCATCATATCTAAGTGAATGAGATCTGTGCCAAATTATGTAGGAGGATTCTGTACTAGAACCCAGGATCCTAAAATAAAGTGGATAAAGTGTGCTGATCTGGTTGTCCCATAAATACAAACTTAATCATATCACAACCTTGGCCAACCAAACAAATACTAGGTAACAAATCATCTCTGGTGATAAAGAACAGTTAAACATAAGACCAAACCAGGCAACTCTCACCAAAAACATGTCCAATTTGCAATTTCAAGATTTGGATCTAGGATACTAAGTTCTGGAAAAGAAGTTACTTGGTGAACAAAAAAGAACACTTTTTTAAAATCTTACTTCTGTTCCTCCAATTTCTCTCCTACAGATTCAGTCTAAAACTGCTTATATTCTCCAAGTATTAAAAAATTCTGGGCTACAAAAACAGTGGTTCAATTTATGTAGTCTGACAAAGGAATCCCATGCTACTTCCAAATGTAAAAGCTGTGTGGGAGATATAAACTAGACTTGAGTAGTTCAATAAACATGTGGTTATTTAAATTAATTAAAAATTCAGTTCCTCAGTTATACTAGCTACATTTTAAGTGATCAACAAACACACATGGCTAATTACTACTATATCAAATAGTAAATTATTCAATAGAACAATAGTCTATAGAATACTCCCATCATCACAGAAAGTTCTATTGGACAGTAGTGGCCTAGACAGCAAAATATCTACATTTCTGGGACATTTTAATGGTTTACGGGGAAAAATTAGAGCAAGCTATTAAAATTAGGATGATCCTGAAAATCAGGATTTAGGATCAATGTGTATGGAACCTATACTCAAAGATGGCATCTCAAAAAAATCACAAACCTCCAAGCAGAGTGGTACCTGGTACCTGGAGTAAATCATATACTCTAATACAGTGCTCAAAATGTGGTCTGCCTCCTGGTGCTGGTCCCCAAACTGTTTGTTACCAGTCTGCAGTTAAGTCCAAAAATTGAGTGTTTAGACATTTCCAAAGTAATTTAACACTGGTATGCCATTTTTATTGTATTTTATACAAGTACCACTTTGCAATAAATCGAAAATTTAAAAAAGTTAGTCTTTGTCACAGAATCTGAGAAATACCATGCTAGAACATGTGTGTGACATGAACAGGATCAGAGAAGAGAGCTCATATGGTCAGAGTTCTGCCAATTACCATTATCTAATTGTAACCCATTAGTGACTTAAAATGAGAATTGAAATCTTCTCAATGATGAAATAAAACACCAGAGTTAACTGCCTAAATTAAAGTCATAAAGCCAGTTGGCCAACAGAACTGAACTAAGAGCGAGCCCTGGCCGGGTGGCTCAGTTGGTTGGAGCATCATCCTGTACACCAAAAGGTTGCAGTTTCAATTCCCAGTTAGGTCAGGGCACATACCTAGGTTGCGGCTTTGATCCCCAGCCAGGGCGCATACAGGAGGCAACAGATCAATGTTTCTCTCTCACATCGATGTTTCTCTCTCTCCAAAATCAATAAACATATCCTTGGGTAAAGATTTAAAAAAAAAAAAGAAGAAAACTAGTATTTATTGAGGGTCAAAGTGTCACTATGTTAAGAATTTCAAATACACAATTAATTACTCTTCACATAGTGTCAGGTATTACTCCGATTCTTATAGATGTGGACCAGATAAATTTAATACTTTGCTCCAAGTCACAAAATAAATTAAGGTATACCATGTTTTACCCAGTCTCCTGTGGACTGAAAATGAAATCAGGTCAAATATGGAAAAAGACTCTAGGGAAGGATAGAAAAAGCTGATATCCCTGTAATGAAATGTTATCAAAATAACTCAGGTGGACAGTATAAGTGAGGGACAAATTCCTTTCAGGAATGTGTCCACATGAGCTGAGTAACAGGAGGTATAATGTTCTATTTAGTTAATTTTAATGGAACACACAAACACACATAATTCCCTAGAAGAGTGAAATTACTACTGAGATTCTTAGACACCTAGCCCTCATATACAAAAGAAGATGAGAACCAGGGCCACAGATCCAAGGAACCCTTTCTTGGCCATCTAGCAAACACAAATGACTTTGGATTTATAATCATTCTTCCCAATTAATCTGTATATGGTTTAAGAATCACATACTCTGCCTACACCTCAACACCAAATTTTTAAAAATTTCACATAGACCAGCATACTTCTACTGAATACCTATGGTCTCAGCATCAAGCTGGGCACACAGAGCTGATGTTATATTTCTGGTAAACATCAAATATATAACCTGAAGGGAAGATGAAACACAGTTGTAAGCAAAGTTATGAGTCCTATAGGAGCACAAATGTTTATTTTTTAGAGTTGTTTTTTTTCCTAAGCAAAAATATAACCACTGTCAGGTCAATTTTTCCAATGAATTTCCAGAGAAGTCAGTATTTCCATATGCAAATGGAAAAAAATCATTTAAAATTTATTTATTTATTTATTTATTTATTTATTTTTAGAGAGAAGGGAAGGGAGAAAGGAAGAGAGGGAGGGATACATTATTTGGTTGCATTTCACATGCCCCCTGCCAGGGACCTGGCCTGGAACCCAGGTATGTGCCCAGGTATGTGCCCTGACCAGTAATTGAACAGGTGACCCTTCAGTCCGCAGGCTAGAGTTGATCCACTGAGCCACACCAATGAGAGCTAATCATTTTTTTCAATGATGGTTTTTCTGGTTTGAAACATTCTTCCCTACAGAGTATGCTCAAAAAGCCTAAGTAGAAGCTATGAAAGCAATCTGGAAACAATTAGGTTTGTGAAACAATTCCTGTAATGTATTCAACAGCCAGTGAGATGATGGTCAAGGACTGTGTGAAACAAAGTGTTACACTTCTTGGCCTAGTAGCCCCTAAGCTGCTCTAATGTTGCAAAAACAGTACTTTACCTTTCTGGAGATTGAAGAGACATTCAAACCGAATCTTTGAGCTCTTTCCTTTAGCTTGTCCAGGTTAACCTACAAAAACACAGGGGGAACCAAACAAAACAAAACAAAACAAAACAAAAAAAACCCCACCTGTATTAAAAAAATCAAAACAGAAAGTACAGAAGGCAGAAACTATGGTCCACAGATAAGAGTTTAAATAAGACTACAACATTAAAGATACCCCATGTGCTAAATTAGGAAACTAAGCAGCAACCACCCATGCCACTAATTATTAAAAGGCCTCTTCTGGAATATAGTGAAAGATTGAGCCCTGCCTCCTTCATTCATCAAAGGTAGTAAGAACCTGAGGAGGGGATTTAAAATCAAAGTAGGAAAATACTGCTGGAAAACACAAACAATTGTCTAAATCATCGCCTCCAAGCACGTCCACCATTCACAGTCAAAAATCATTAATTCCTATACAGTCTATACAAATAGTTCTTGATTCTATCTCCCGGCAACAAGAAATGATCTCTACACATCTACTTTCTTCAGAAGACACATCTACCACTGAACTCCACTCATTTTTTTTTTCATTTTTCTTGGAAGCTTTCATATATCATGCCTTATTATCATTAAGGATATTTGGGACTTTTTTTTTCCCATTAAGTAGGTAAGGGCTATTTTGAATGATTAGTGTTTGTAACTGCCAAGGTTACTATGTACAGGTAAAAGAAGTGAGGCTTTATTTTTTGGTCTCTTTCTCCTTGGGCAGAGTCCTGATGGTCTACTTCTTGACCTGAAGCCATTCTACATGGCGCCTGTATGCTTCCTTGGTCTTATACCTGTAGGTCTTAGCCTGGTTAGCCAGAAATTTCTGTGCCTTGTCTGCCTTTAGCTTGCGAATGTGTTCCATAAGAATCCACTTTAAAAAAAAAAAAGCTTTTACTATTTTAAGAGAGAAGAAAGGAAGAGAGGGAAAGAAACACCCACTGGTTGCCTCTCACACACCCCCAATTGGGGGACCTGGCCTACAACAGGCCCAGGAATGTGCCCTGACCAAGAACTGAACTGGCGACCTTCTGGTTGGCACTATGACGCCCAACCCACTGAACCACATCAGTCAGGGCAAGAATCCACTTGTTCTTCAACATGTTACCTCTCACTTTCAGGTACAGGCTGTGATATATGTGGTGGTCAATCTTCTTAGATTAACAGTATCTGCTGAGCAGTGGGCAAAGAATTCTCATCCTCCTCATCCAGGTTACTTCCTCAGGCATTCAAGCACTGGCAGTGTACCGCCCGCCTTACCTCATCCATATACCTGCCCTTCTTACAGGCCAAGGTGTTTTCCTGGCATCAAGTCCAGAAATGGAGAATCACAGACTTCTAGATGATCAGTACATCTTTGACCAGTTTCTGAATTTGATCATGGGAGTTGGCTTTGGTGATTTCACTGGTCTTACTGGAGTTCAACCTGACCTCCTTTTGCCAGCTAAAGACACTAGAGGTAAGCCTCTTGTGAAGCCTGAGCATACTCATGAACGAGGCCGAAACGGCAAAAGTATTTCAGACATTTTCACTCAACTGTAACCATAAGAGCAAGATTCCATAGAACTGAATATATTTCACCACACCATTTGTTTCCATTTTCTAAACATACTTGCTAGTCACAATGGCCCAGAAGTGTCTTATTCTACGTAGTCTTTATCTTGATTTTACATTTACTAGGGAGTATTTAAAAATACCACTATCTATAAATAGAACTAATTAAATTGATTAAGTTGCTTTCACAGATTCTCTTGTGGTAATTAAGAACCAGACATTATCCAAAGCCATTTGATAAGACCTAAAACTCCAGTACCATAAAACATAGTGTTACATGGGCTGTGTCTTCTAACAAATCTATTCATTTTTTCAAGAGAAGTGGTAGAGAGATTGCTATAGCATTTTTGAAGATGTGGCAATTTTCCTGACCTCTAAGTAACTCAAACAATTCTTTTTATTCAGGACATAAAACACTACTGAAAAAGATCACCAAGCTCATATGATCTGAGTTTCCTCTGACCTGCAGAAAAGGAGGAGTGTCTAACTTTAAAACTAACTGGATCGAGTTAAGCTTTGGCTCTAAAGGTATAAAAAAAGGATTCTTACCATAGGCTTGGTGTCAGATGACAGGCCTAAAAAAGAAAAAGGTTTTATTTAGCATTTTTAAAAGTCATAAAGGAAGTTCAGTCTTCAAATCAAATTAGCACAGAAATAGTTTATAAGACAAATGTCTTTTATGGTGAGAAAGGAAAGACAAATTGCATCCAGAGATTGTATCTGCATTCACCAAGAACATAATACAGCCACTTTGGAAAGCAGTTTGGCAGTTCCTCAAAAAGTTAACATGAAAGTTTATCATATGACTTAGCAATTCCATTCCTAGGTGTCCAGAAAAAAAGCTATGAAAACATACATCCACATAAAAACTTATATATGAATGTTCCTATACAAGCATTGTCCATAGTAGCCAAAAAGTGAAAACAACCCAAATGTCCATCAACTGATGAATAGATAAAATATGGTATATCTATACAACGGAGTATTATCCAAGAATAAAAAGAAATGAGCCCTGAATGGTGTGGCACAGTGGACTGAGTGCCAGACTATGAACCAAGGGGTTGTTTGGTTGATTCCCAGTCAGGGCACATGCCTGGGTTACAGGCCAGGTCCCGGGAGGGGTGGGGGGTGGGGGTGGGGGAGGGCATGTGAGAGGCAAACAGATGATATTTCTTTCCTTCTCTTTCTCCCTCCTTTCCCATCTCTAGAAATAAATAAAAATCTTAAAAAAAAAAAAGAGAGAAAGAAATGAAGTACTGATACATGCTACAACATGAGTGGATCCTAAACATATTATGCTAAGTGAAAGAATTCAGTCACGAAAAAACATGAATTATATGGATTCATTTACATAAAGGTAAATTTACAGATATAGAAAAAAAAATCAGTGGTTATTTGGGGGAAAGGGTGGAAAACAACTGCTAATGGGTATAGGGTTTCTTTTTTGGGTAATGCATATGTCCTAAAATTAGACTGTGATAATGGCTGCACAGCCCTATGAACAAAAAAACCAAAACACAAAAAAAGCAAATTATATATTTTAAATGAATGAACTGTATGGCATATAAATTATATCTCAATAAGGCTATTAAAAAAGATAAAAATGGCATATCTGGAAAAAAGAGCAGAGTTACTATCATTGAGTTAACATTATGGCCTCCTTAAGAAAATGTTCTGTACTGAAATTATCACTAAGTAAGTAGTACATTGGCCTATAGGATCAACCCTAATCTAGTCAATAATTATTTATTTAAAACTTTTAAAATTTCATTTTAACCAATCTTAATTTTATAATTGGTTCCCTAATACTGTAAACTTTTTTTTTTTAATTGAAAGAGAGAAAAAGAAACACCAATGAGCGAGGTACATGGATTGGTTGTCTCTCGCAAGTCCCCAACCTAGGAGGACCAGGTATGTGCCCCGACTGGGAATTGAACCAGTGACCTTTCTCTGTTAGTAGACTGGCACTCAATCCACTGAGCCATACCAGCCAGAGCCAACACTTTATGTATGGATTCAACTTTTACCACAAACCATGTGGTAGGAACTATTAGGTGTTTTTATGTTCTCATTCATAAAACTCTAACTCTTTTTAAATATTCTATTCTTTTAAGAGCTACTCTAGTTCTATGATGTCAGAATTATATAATAATGCTGTAAATGCCATATATACATTATTTTATTTTTCTTGATCAGGGTTCCTTTTCAGACTAGGAATTAATCTAAACTTTTCTTCTTTCTTCAAATAGTACCATCTAATGTCTAATCATTTTTGTTGTACTATCACCAATCCTATTTTATCTCTTGACATAACTAAAGGGCAGAAAGTATCTTATTTCTAAAACATAGAGTGATAGCAGCCAGAATTTTGCTGGTCTTTTAAAAAAGCAGAGCAAAACACTATGAAATCTTTGGAGGGAATTTTCTTAACATACTTGAAAACTACTAATAGGTCACTAGGAAGACGGGATTGCATTCGGAGACTACATTTAAATTTTAGGTCTCTTAGAACAGGGATTATGTAATTTGATTTTCTTTTTTAAAAGATTTTACTTACTTATTTTTAAAGAGAGGGGAAGGGACGGAGATGGAGAGAGAGAGAAACATCAATGTGCGCTTGCCTCTCAGGCTCCCTTACTGGGGAACCTGGCCAATAACCCAGGCACTTGCCCTGACTGGAAATTGAACCAGCAACCCTTTGGTTTGCAGGCTGGCACTCAATCCACTGAGCTACACCAGCCAGGGATGATTATGTGATTAAAAAAAACCCTTTTTTCCTAATTTATAACAAAATGCACATTCACTGTAGAAATTCTAAAAACACAGAAAGAAGTCAATCAAAACTCTACCTACCAGACATAATGAGTATTAACAATTTAGTATATATCCCTTTAATCTTTCTTCCTTGTCATATATGCATTTTTATTACTAAAATGGGAACACACTGCAAACTGTATAACTTGCCTTTTTCACTTAGTATATCTTTCTGACATTCTTTTTTTAATTTTAATTGTTGTTTAAGTACAATTTTCTGCCTTTTACTCCCATGACAAATATTCATCAATATAATTTTTAACATCTGCATGGTCTTCCACTATACTATTGTACACATTTAACCAACTTTCTACTGTATACCACATTGTTTCCAGTTACTGACCACTATAATTAATGCATCATCATCCTTGTGGCTAAGTCTTAAAAGTATATCCAAGATTATTTCCTTGTAAATTCCTAAGAAGTTAAGATGGTTGAGGTAAAAAAGGACTCTCTGTCACTTTACCACCACACTAGGCAGTTTAACACCAGACAGGCACACACTAATTATATGCTGATCTGAGACACCAGAATAAGCAAGGTACTAGAAACTCCTCTGAAAGTGTCTAAGAAAAGGAAAACAAATGTTGGCATGTCTTCTTAGTCTCATAACTTCAGTACCTTCTCTAAATTGCCCAGGAAGGCTTAAGTATAGTTTTACCTAAAGCAAAGTGGTAAATGTTATAACCTCTTTTTAAAAGGCTTCTAGAGCTAACAAGTTTACCTTAATGAGGAGAAATAAAATCTGTTAAGCTAGAAAATAAAACTGTAGTGGTAACTTTCTCAGAAGAGTCTCTGGATGCTTACCTTTTGATGGAACTGAAGAAATCCCAAATCTGTAGAAAGAAAAACAAGCTCAGTTTTAAGAAGCTGTTCACACTCCTGGGTCCGTGTCAAGTGTACATATGGCACTTCTTGCTTGTGATCTCAAGCCTTGCAATCATTAGCTAATTCTAACAAGCCCATGAAAGAAGTCTCTTTTACTTTTTCTCACCAAGAGTCCAGATAAGGTAAACAGAAGCCTTACCAGAATTGGGAGCAGTTCCTGACTTTTACCTATTACAAACCCCTGCTTGATAATAAACCCATCTACAGCAATGATCCAAATCAATAGAGTTCCATCAATGCAGCCAAAACAAAATAGTGTTTCTTTTCAGCAAGGCCTATATCCAACCTAAAGTCAACAATTGTATTTAAACCCTGGCTGGTGTGGCTCAGTGGGTTGGGTGTCAGCCTGCAAACCGAAAGGTTGCTGATTCAATTCCTAGTCAGAGCATGTGCCTGGGTTGCGGGCCAGGTCCCCAATTGGGGGAATGCAAGGGGCAACCTATCAATGTTTCTCTAGCACATCAATGTTTCTCTCCCTCCCTTCACCTCTAACAAATAAATAAAATCTAAAAAAAATAAATAAATAAAGTCAACAATTATATTTCAAACCCAGGATCATAGCCCTTCACCTTCATACCAGTGCTATCTCAGGTCTGAAAGGCTGAGGACACTCACCTAGCTGCCCGGGCAGCTTTCTTACTCTCCAAACTCACAGGTACATTGAATCGTTCAGCTCTCTTCTGCATTCTCTAAGTGATAATGGACAAAAGAAGGGGGAAAAAATTTCAATTTCTGGATTCCTACTTTTAAGAGAAAAGTTGTTTAGAGGTGTGTATATTTAGAACATCAGGAGTAATTTCTTAAGGTCTAAACTGAGAATACTAACAATCCTAGAAGATATTAGGTTATAACTATCTGAGGACTTAACAGACTTTTCCAAAAAGCAAACACAAAAAGACTATTATTACATTCATATCCTCAAAAACAAAAGAGAAGGAATAAAATAAAACCCACATTCTTCACGAAGCCAAGAAGACAAAAAGCTATGTCTAGCTGACCTTTGAAAAGGGATCAAAGGAACAGCTTGGTTCCAATGCTGGTGGTACTCTTTTAGTTAGAAATGAGGCAGTGTTGTCCTATGCCACCTTTACTTTAAAGGTACAAAAAACAACACAGATCTCAAGTGGAACCTAATTTCAAAGATCTTAAGACAGAATCCAGAGAAATTTCAATCTTACCAACTAGTGATTTATAACTTAAAAGTGTACTTCACTTTCTACTTTTCATCTCTTCCACGGTAAAATCCCCCCAGACTCCAATCCTAGTTTGTAAACATCCTAAAGAATCCACTAAGACCATAGTTTCTATATATATAAAAAAATAGGACTTCAAAGGTATTTATGCTAGTCCAAATGTTTTCTCAAGTGTAGCTGGTGGAAAAACATATCAATAGCAAAATCTGTCAATACTGATTATCTACCTATGAGTAAAGTTTTTAAAGTGGTAATACAAAGAGAATAAAGGGTAACAAAACTGAAAGACATACAGAGAGACTGCTCTTCTACCAAGGAGCATAATACCTACCTCAGTCTGTGGTATTTCAGATGTAATTTTTACCACTTTCTTTTCTGATGCCCTGGAGAAGAGGAAAGAGATTTTTTAAATTAGAAAACTGATGTTCTAACCCAAAACTTTAGAATTGTATAAGAACTCACCCAAATCATGTCCTTTGCCCCATACCTCTCTGCCACCCATTAGTCCAAAAAACCATGAGGCCAATTATACCTTCAGTTGCTAGGACTATCACCTATTTATAAGAGTTCACTAACAGACTAAGCTACACTGCTAAAGTAAAGCATATGGAAGTTATTCAGAAAGAAAGCTGGTTAAATACATTGGACTGAAGGGAAGTATTCAAAGGATACTGGAAACCATTTGATTTACTTTTAGGAACTTTAAATTTACGTCTGGACTAATAACTATTTCTCCAACCCTCATTTAAACATCAGCTCTCAATTTTCATCACAGAAACAATTAATGTGTGCTCTACAAGCTCTTGTTTTTTTCTTTGACAAATCCTTTATTCTTCCCATGAAGACTGTAGCTTCAGCTAGAACAGTCAAAGTGGGACAAATAAAAATGCCAAAGGGAATGGGGAGAAAAAAGGCTAAGGGAGTCTGAATTAGGAAACATGTTAAGTTACCAGTCAAAGGCTTAAGAGAAAACAAAAGAGGGGGACCATAGGGGCGGGAGACAAAGTTCAGAAGTACCCAGGATAAATGGAAGGGCATTAACCTTCCACCAAACAACTCCCATAAAACTGTGGGTCATAACCAGTCTCATTAAGGTCCCTCATTTAGAGACATAGGCGGCTTTTGTTCCAATATCCCAGACACTTTTCCCATTTGATGACCTGAAAGGTAGTAATGGTTTAATGGCATTTTCAGAGGAAGCAATTCTGGAACAGGAACTTACTCTCTCTTCCATCCTTTTGTTGAATGCCCCAGAACTGACAAATAAGCAATGGGTGCCCCCTGCTGACCACAACTAAGTCATACAACATTTAACTGATTTAACAAGGAAATACAAAAAAATCAAACGAAACAGAAATATTTTTGGAGATCCTCAAACCAAAGATGACACAAGGGGACCTCCCTTTGAATGTTCAAAGGACCTAAATCAGCCCTAAATATTCTGACTTTTAAAGAAATTTCTGAATTCTTCCCATTTCCTGGTCACTCTTCCTTCCCCAACCTTCTGTCTTGTGAAGCAAAAAGGGACACTGAAGTTTAATGTTTTTCTTGAAGTCCAATGCCATTAAGAAAGCAGTTCTTTCCACCAACTCCACGTTAATGACTTCTTTCACATTCCTGTCTTAAACCACAATCACTGCAGTATACCTCAGCAAAAAGGGAAGCCCAGAGAGGAAGCCTCCTCCTGCTTCATTCTAATGCCCTCAGGCACAATTAAGCACAAGCAATAAAAACACATCACATTCTGGGACTCAGGGGAAATTTCATTTTTTCACTGAGAAATTTCTCTCCAACCCATAGTCATATACAAAACACTACCTAAACTAAAGGGATCCAGATATTTTAGTCTAACCATTACTTCCCTCTAAAACACAAAATCACCAACCCTACACACATTCAACTTCCCTGTTTTAGAAATTCATTAATAAAATTAAAACCCTTTAAACAAGTTATACATTTTACATATTCAAAGGGTAATGAACTTCTACAAATTTTTGATTTCATTATTTTTATTTTTAAAATATTTTTAAAGATTTTATTTATTTATTTTTAGAGAGGGGAAGGGAGGGAGAAACGGAGGGAAACATCAATGTGTGGTTGCCTCTCACACACCCCCTACTGGGGACCTAGTCCACAACCCGGACATGTGACCTAGACTGGGAATTGAACCAGTGACCCCCTGGTTTGCAGGCCAGCACTCAATCCACTGAGCCACACCAGCCAGGGCAATTTCATTATTTTTAAGCCACACAAACCAACTATCCTTGTATTTACCTGATCTGCCTTCTGGTCCCAGAAGTCCCCAAAACATTTCTATTCTATTTACTTCTTTATTTCTTCACTTATTTATTTTAGAGAGAGGGGAAGAGAGGGAGAGAAACAAGGAGAGAAATATCGATGTGAGAGAGACATCAGCTGCGTCTCGAATACACCTGGACAAAGGACGGAACCAGCAACCTAGGCATGTGCCCTGACAGGAATGAAACCGGTCACCTCTTTATGGGACAACACCCAACCAACTGAGCCACACCAATCAGTGCAAAACATCTCTATTTTGAAGCTATCCCATAAATCATTTTCTAAAAGCATTATATCTAGACATACACCTCCTACAGTGGAAGATAACTAAAGGCTTTTGAAAGCAGTAACATTTGATAAAATCTAATACAACATTAAATGCACATCCCCTGTGATGTAGCAAATCCACGGATTTATCCTATGGACATACTTGTATGCATATAAATACAGTTTCAGCCCTGGCTTGAGTGGTTTGAGTGCCGGCCTGCAAATCAAAGGGTTGCAGATTCAATTCCCAGTCCAGGGCACACACCTAGTTTTCAGGCTAGGCTCCCAGTGGGTGGGCACATGAAAGGCAATCACCCATTGATGTTTTTCTCCCTCTCTTTGTCTCTCCATTCCCCTCTCTAAAAAATAAATAAATAAAATCTTTTTTTTAAAAAGTTCAGCATAAGGACATGTAGAACTGCATTTCTTGCTATTATGAATAATCTAAATGCCCACCAACAGGAAACTGGTGAAATTACTGTTCATCCCTGGAATGGAGTACTATTAGCTGCTACAAAGAATAAGATTCTAAGCTAATAACTACTAAATGTGGGTAAATGGGTATTGGAGGGTCAATTATACTATTTTCATAACTTTTACATAACACAATTCCCATAACCACAAGTTGGAAAAAAGGAGACGTACCACTTACTAGGATAATTACCCCTATTTCACAGGATTCATGTAATGATTAAAGGAAGATATATATGCATAACACTTAGAACCTTACCTAGTACAAAACTAACATTTAAGTAAGAACATTACTGTATGATATAGAACGATTTCCAGATGTGGAGGGGGAAAAAAAATCAAGAAACCAACAATATGCATAGTGTGTACATATGTATCTGTATAAACACATATATACAAACACCGTGTAAAACATTACAAAAAAAGATATTAAAAACCTCTAGGAAATTAGATGGAAGTGAAAACAAGGGGTACTTAAGTGTATGTACTGTTTAATTCTTTTACTAGTCCACATATTATAACCTTTTATAACCAAAAGGTTAGCCTTTTATAGCTAAATGCATTAATACAGCTATGAAGAACAAAAATGTTAAAAAGGACTCAACTGCTCTTAATGTGCTGGAGTATAAGATGGCCAGACATCTGTGGAAAGAGTTCCAAACAAAAAATGTTTATGGTAACACTGTGGGGTAGTTTAAATAAACTTGAGATCTGGCCTGGTAGCTCTGTTTGTTAGAGCGTTGTGCTGATACAACAAGGTGGTGGGTTCAATCCCAGTCAGGGCACATACAAAAATCAACCACTGAATATGCAAGTAAGTGTAACAACAAATAGGTGTTTCTCTCTCTCTCTCCCCCTTCCTCTCTAAAATCAATAAATAAAAATTAAAAAAAAAAATCAAAATCTACTTTCCACTTTAGTACTTTGTCTTCCCCTATTCCCCTATAAATCAAAGAGACAATAGTGTTACCTCAGACACAAAAATCTCTGGTCAGCACCCTCCTCCCTTACAAAATTCTTTCTATGCAGAGAATCTGTACGATTCTCTATACAGAAAGAGAATCATTTATTATGGTGATAAAACAAGGCTAGAAGACCTACACTTGGTCTGAGCTTGAAGTCTCCTGGTCCTAATCACCTATTACAGAACCCGGAGACAAACTATTTTGCTTTACTGAGACCATGTACTTGAAATGAAATAGACTCTTCTGAAAATGTGTGATGTAATGAGAAATTTTAAAAAGCCATAAAAGGCAAACAAAGTGAAACACTATGCCCCCCCCCCCCCCCACACACAAGAAAAACACCCAGAACTATCTGCTCTGTACTCAGATTATAAAAAAGAGATAGTTACACATCAACAGTTTTTTCAGGGGGTTCTTCCTCTTTGACAGGCAGTTCTATGGGCTTTGGTTCTTCTTCCTGAAAACAAAAGAAACAAAATGGTTAACATATATCAAGAATAAAAACCGGTCAATAGAAGACTACGAGAACTTCAAAATGAATCAGTCTTTCAGAAACTTCATTCCCCCACTACTCTCCCCTAGCAAGTTATTAGCATTTAAATCTTCTAATGATTGATGTTAAGCAATGTGGCCAAGGTAGTGGCACATTGCCAGTCCAGTCACTAACCTTTACTCTCTCCAACTCACCTCTGTTTCATCTCCCAGTACATCTTCTTCATTTGCCTCCTCTTCAGCTAAAGAATATTAAGATATTCGGGTCATACTCTGCTATATAACCATATTGATCATTGTACTCAGGCTAAAATCACAATAATTTTGCTTTCCCAAAATAAAATTCAATAATAAATGCAGAACTAATGTTCATAAAATTTGTTCCACATGGAGGAAATAAAACTGTTTTCTCTTCCTAATATTAATATAAAGTTGAACTCCACATGGAGAATACCTTTAAGATTTAGTGGTGGGGGAACATTTCTTTTTTTCTTTTTTTCATATTTTATTCATTTATTGTTAGAGAGGGAAGGGAGGGAGATAGAGAGAAACATCAATGTGCGGTTGCTGGGGGTCATGGCCTGCAACCCATGCATGTACCCTGACTGGGAATCGAACCTGCGACACTTTGGTTCGCAGCCTGCGCTCAATCCACTGAGCTACACCAGCCAGGGTGGAACATTTCTTAAAACAAAACCCAGAGGTAAAAGCAGAATGAGAAAAATTTCAAATTTTTCAAAACTAAGGAAAAACACCATGGAAAAAGAAACACATGACAAAGAAGATATTAGTGTCTAAACAAGGGAATAGTTACTAGAATATAAAAGAAAAGGCTTGCAAACTAACAAGTGAATGATGGAAACCCCAAGAGAATAATGAGCAAAGGAAAAACCCAAATAACCATAAACATGAAAAATGTTTACACTTTTTAATAATTAGAGAAATGTAAATGGAAACAACCTACAGATTAGTAAAAATTAGGCCACTTGATAGGGCAGATTTGTGAAGGCAAGACAAGAACCTTCATGCACTCTATAGATTATAGAGCAATTCTGTAAAGCAATTTAGAAGTGCTTAGTATTAGTAAGTATACATTTATAAATATGCAACCCAAAGTATGAATCCCAGAAAGACTCTCACACAGGAATATTAAGGAACATGAAATAAGTAGTTCAGGAAGCAATACACATATCTATCACTGGGTGAAATAAAATGTGGTGGATTCTATATACCATAGAATACTACGCAGGAATTGAAATGAATAGACTAGTTGACAACACAGGCACAGGCCACAAAGATACATCTTTAAAAAACAAACAAATGAAAAAACACAGCCTGGCTGGTGTGGCTCAGTGGATTGAGTGCTGGCCTGCAAACTAAAGGGTTGCTGGTTCTATTCCCAGTCAGGGCACATGCCTGGGTTGTGGGCCAGGTCCTCAGTAGAGGGCATGACAGGCAACCACACACTGATGTTTCCCTCCCTTTCTCTCTCCTTCCCCCTCTTTCTAAAAATAAATAAACAAACAAACAAACAAACAAACCACACACAAAACCCCACAGTACTTAGAGATAAAAAAATACACACCAACACATTACAACAGTTGTTTAAGGGAAATGGGATAAAAGGGATGGGAATAAAAGGGAATAAACAAGAAGAGGAAACTTGTACAACCTGGGATGACAGTATGCCTTAAATAAAGTGGTCTTTTTCTTTTTTTTTTTAACTTTTTCCTTAAATCCTCCCCTGAGTATATGTTTACTGATTTTAGAGAGAGGAAGGGAGGAGGAGGGAGGGGAGCTGGAAACAGATGTGAAGACAGAAACATTAATTAGTTGCCTCCCATACACACCCCTGACTGGGGATGGAACCTGTAACCTGTACAGGACGATGCTCCAACCAACTAAGCTACCAGGCCCAGGCAATGAAATTGTTTTTAAAAGGCAGAATTAGCCCTGGCTGATATGTCTCAATGGACTGAGTGCTGGCCTGCAAACAAGAAGGTCGCCAGTTCAATCTCAATCAGGGTACATGCCTAGGTTTTGGGCCAGGTCCCCAGATGGGGGTGTGCGAGAGGCAACCGAAAGATATTTCTTTTTTTTTTTTAAGATTTTATTTGTTTATTTTTAGAGGGGAAGGGAGGGAGATAGAGAGAGAGAGAACATCAATGTATGGTTGCTGGGAGTTATGGCCTGCAACCCAGGCATGTACCCTGGCTGGGAATCGAACCTGGGACACTTTGGTTCCCAGTCTGCGCTCAATCCACTGAGCTATGCCAGCCAGGGCGATATTTCTCTTGCACATCATGTTTCTCTCCCTCCCTTCCCCTCTCTAAAAATAAATAAATAAAACCTTCAAAAAATGTGGAATTAGAGAATGTCAGAACTAGAGGTTATCTAAGTTTATGAATTTCAAGGATAGAGACACTTGTTCCATTTCATAGATCAGAACAAACAAGTGTAAAGAGTAAGCCATGTAAACAGTGACTATCCAAAGTTACCTAGTAAATTTCTGGCACAAGAGGAATCAGAATTCATATCTTCCAATTCTCAGGCTAATGATACTTGTTTTACCATATTTCCTTTTAAATAATTTGCTGAAATAAAATTGCAATGTATTAAAGGGGGGAAAGGAGTGCTTCTTTGCTTCGTAACCACTGTTCTGGATAACCAGGAGTTTTCTTGATATAGTTCATTAAGAGTTTATGTCACCAAAAACATAAAGGAAAAGAAGAAATCTTCCACATGGCAAAGCCTAAAAATCAGTACTCTTAGTCATACCACTCTAACTCCACAAAGCACTCACCATGCTCTTCAAGGTAGGCCTGAAGCCTGTTGATGAGATCTTGTTTTATTCCCTTAGTCTCCAAACCACGAGCAAGACACTCCTGCTTTAGTTCAGCAAGCTGAGAAAAAAAGAGTAAAACTTTTCCTTAGTTAATACAATGAACCTGGTGAAAAAAAGAAAAGAGGTACAGCTGACCCTTGAACAATGCAGGGTTAGAGATGCTTACACCCCATGTAGTCAAGTATCTATGTATAACTTCTGAATCCCTCAAAACGTAACTACTGCCTTGGCCAGTGTGGTGCAGTTGGTTGGAGTATTGTCCTGTATACCAAAAGGTTGGGGGTTTGGTTCCCAGTTGGGGTGCATATGGGAGACAACAAATTGATGTTTCTCTTTCACATCAACGTTTCTCTTTCTCCTTCAAATTAATAAACATATTAAAAAACAAAACTACTAATAGCCTACTGCTGACTGGAAGCCTTACTGATAAAGTCAATTAACACTTACTTTGCATATTATTATATACTATATTCTTATAGTAAGCTAGAGGAAAGAAAATGTCATTAATAAAATAATAAAATACAATTACAGTACTGCATGTGTTTATTGAAAAAAATCCAAGTATAAGTAAACCTGAATAGTTCAAACCCATATTGTTCAAGGGTCAACCGTAGTTCTCACAAAAAAGAAAAAGAGAGTTCAATTCCAAACAATTGCTCTTAATCCCACCAAGCCTCTAGGTCCATGAAGACAGTCCACTTTCTTCTAATATTCAATATGGAAGAGGACTTCCCTAACACATGATGAAGAACAAACATCCTCCTTTAATAAAATTCTGATATATTCGTGCAACTACTTATTACAAATCTTTAGCATTTTTGATAGAAAAAAACTCCCCCCCAAAATTACTGTACCAGCTAGTTAATGGAAAGAATTAATCTTTAAGTATAAAATCTAATTATCTAAAAGCAGATTCTTGTTATTCCAGACCTTTCACTGGAACCTTCCATAAATATGCATTCAAGTCCAACCACTGTAGAATTAGGTAAATGTGTTAGCCAGGTTAATGTCAATAATGAATCAATTAAAAGATCTGTGTCAAAATGGAAAAAATATCTAAACGCATGCCACAATTCTGTTGAAGATTTTTTAAATCAATACTTGACTAAAGATATAACAGGTATGCTTACCAACTCTGCAGACAATAGGAGGAGGAAGAACTGATGGATTACTGACAGAAATAAGCTAAGGGTAAGGGGGGAGTTCTTTAGAGAGAACAATGAGTCAAAAATAAAGATTCAATTTAGGAAGAATAAAATATAAAGTACTGTAATAATATTCTAAATATAAATTGTTCTAAAACCAGATGAGTAAGATCTGGCTCAACAGTACTCAAAGGATAAAGACCTCATGGTTTCAGATGATTACAAGTGCAGAAGGTTAACAGTATGATTTGCTACCAAAGTAATTCTAGGTTATGGCTAACTGAAAAATAGAATATATTAAATGATGTAATAGCCTTGCTGAGCTCCAGATTCTTATTTAAGCATAATGATATGCTAATCCAAAGAAAACAAGAAGGAAAAGGAAAGCTCCAGAAACCCTAGAAACAAATCAGTGCACAAATGTCATAGATGTTTGCCCTGAAAGAAGATTTTACTTGTTTTGAAGTATAGATTATAGGTCAACCAGTAGAAGTATGAAAGCAGATTCCTATAGAAGAAAGAACTTTACAACTAAGAGAATATGCTGGGCATCTCTAGGTTTTCAACCAAGGGAGAACTTGAAAATGGAGAGAAGCAGCCTTTCTCCTTCACAAAAATTGGTTGGGTGGAATATTCAGTTGAGCAGGACAAGCAGGCAGGAATAATATAGGGTGGAGCAAAAGTAGGTTTACAATTGTGAGTATGTGAAACACAAAGTTTATGCTTATACTGTTAATAATTATTGTATTATTTTCCATATGAACAACTGCAGATCTACTTTTGCCCCATCCTATATGTACAGAATTGACCTACTCAACAGGCCAATAGCACTCTCTATTGAAAACACGGTAGATAATCACCCATTAAAAGCATGGAGTGGCAGGAAAGGGACTCCAACTGAAGAGGACTATGCAGAATGAGGGCCATGCAGGTTTCCCAAGCACCAATTCACTCCTTCAGCTCAAATGCCTGGAACGGTTTTGGAGAACCTAGTAGCTGAGGAACAGAAACCCTTCCAGGCTGACAATGACCTTCTGGGTGCACTCACAGGGTGGGGAAAACAACATTCTGTACAAACTGACTACAGCACTGTGGACACTGTGTCTTGGAGGCATTACCTACAGCCTTTACTGACCTTGGGTTTCCTTCCCCCACAAGAAGTGAGACCAAGAAGCCTGCAGACCTGAAGAATTTAAACGAGCACCAATACATGTACTGGCTTTTTGAGGAGG
Organism: Phyllostomus discolor; assembly: GCF_004126475.2. Lineage (NCBI taxonomy): Eukaryota > Metazoa > Chordata > Mammalia > Chiroptera > Phyllostomidae > Phyllostomus > Phyllostomus discolor. Next base: position 161,399,155 of record NC_040904.2, on the reverse strand, counting down.
TTTGGGGTGGTGAGAGGAGTGTGGAGTGACTGCATAAGCTAGCATGGCCTCTGAAGCCAGACTACCTGGGTTTAAATTCCAGCTTTACCACTAACAGCTGTGTAAACTTAACTTCTCTGTGCCTCAGTTTCTCATGAAATGGGGATAAGACCTTTACCAAAGAGCTGTTATGAAGATTAAGTTAGTAAATATTTATAAAGCATTTACTGTAGAATAGTGCTTTGCACCTAGTAAGCATTTCAAAAGTGTTAGAAAAGGGACAATGGCCACTGCCTGGCCTCTAGGGTTTTGTCCAGGAGGAAACTGTCCCCTGGCACTCACCCTGATGCCAGACACTTCAGTTTCTCCCTTTGTGCCACTGGTGCCCCTTCCAGCTGCTGCCCCGGTGCTGGAGCCCAGAGGGAGTGAGTCTGCGGAAGTCCTAATTCCGTTTCGGGCCCTTTAAGAGGAGACACATGAGAATCACACAGTTTCTTCCACCACCCCAACCCCCAGTGGTTTCTGCAGCCAGAAGTTATGGGGACTTATCTTCCTGACAATGTAACCCTGAGAGGAGTGTGGGTGCTCTGGTTTGGGGCTGGGATCCCCTGTTCCCAAGGTATACCTCCCAATTTTTATCCACCACATGTAGGTGTGAGACCGCCAGTTCTACATCTCCACCTCTCCTAACCATCTGGATGAATGTGACTTTTTTAATTCCTTGGCTGTTGGACTTCTACACAACTCGATTTTCTGATGATTCTGGGTGACAGTTGTTTTGTATTTTAGTTGTAATTTTTGCTATGTTTGTGCAAGGAGATGAGCCATGTTTACCTACATCTCCATCTTGACTGGAAGTCCTAACACTTTAAATATATTAATGTGTGTGTGTATTCAGGTGGTGTTGGTTGTTTCTCTGCAAAGCAATATAGCGTCTTTATTTTCTGTAACTCCTCATCTTCCTCAGAAGCTCAATTCCTCACCCCCACCCCATTTAAGTAACATTTTTGGTAAATAGGTGACTCATCAACTTTCTAATAAGAAAGGTGTTTCCTCCCTTCTCCTTCCTTCCCAAAATAGTGCCTAGGCAAAATTTATAAAAACTTCCAGATGAAAGGGAAATGTGCAGTCAGAGATGGTTTTTGCACAGGGAGCTGATCTGATATAGTCTGATCTAGACTCCAAAGAGACAGAATGATACAACTGGTTGTTTACATGTGTAGCATTCATCACGCTGACCACTGACCTTACTATTGCCTTTGGTCACTGAAATCTCAGCCCCTCACTGGCTTCCAGTTCCTAACGTCAAGTCTCTGGTTCATTCAGCAGTCTTCTCAGCACTCCCCCGCCCCGCCCCGCCCCATCCCCTCACTGGTCAAATAAAAATGTTACATGTGGTTTTTACATATAATATTACTTTAGTTATTATATGGTGGGTTCCGCTCATATACTGGGACATAAATTTCAAAAGGAATACAGATGAGTAAAAACACAAAACAGCTGAAAATAAAGTCATTTCTTCTAGCACATTTCATTTGGGTACAATTATGATAATAGTAAAACAAAAATCTTTTAAAGACTCAAATAATAACTAACTTATAATATCAAAACTTACCCATCTTGATATGCATCTGACTTTAAAATATTTTAAAAGAGCGTATTTAAAAAGTAACTTATATTGAGCACTGGCCTGTGAACCAAAAGGTCACTGGTTCAATTCCCAGTCAGGCACATGTCTGGGATGCAGGCCAGGTCTCCAGTTGGGGGCATGCAAGAGGCAATGTTTCTCTCCCTTTCTCCTTTCTCTAAAAAGTAAATAAATAAAATTTAAAAATAATAAAAAAATAAAAAGCAAGTTACATTGAGTTATATAGTGTGTGAATTATATCTCAAGGTTATTTTAAAAGACCAAGTTATAGAACACTATCCATCATACTAACTTCAATGTCATTGTAAAAAATAATGCACATGCACACACACACCTCTCACTCTAAGTGATGTATATACACAAGATGCCTGGACAAGAAACAGATAAGTTAACGCTGGGAAGAAGAAGCTTGTTAAGGGCAAGCATAGGAAGAAAACTCTACCATATACACTTCTGTACCTTTAGAGTTGTGAACTCATACATGAATGACCTACTCAAAAATTAATTTCTAAAATTTTATTTTTCCAGTATCAGTAAGGCATTTCCAGTCTATCTATCCAACCCACAGAGAAAAGACCAACTGATGGACTACATAATACAGTTAACATTAATCATTTACTTCCCCGTGATTTTTTTGTTTGATAGTCTTGAATTTTGATTCAAAGCTTTTTCATGTTATCTCTTGATATGGTTTGTGAACTCTTTGAGGGCAGAGACATTTCATATTATTTATAACATTTCACACAACAAATTCAAATTTAAGTACTAATGTATGCTCAAGTTTGAATGTTATTTCCTCATTTAATCCTGACAACAACCCTAAGTATTATGATCCCACTTTATAAGTTAAGAAAATGAGGCTTAAAGAGATTCAATAATTTGCTTAAAAATCATATAGCTAGAAAATAGTGGCACCAATATGCCAGCTCAGGTCTCTCTGATTTAAGCCCAACCTTAACTACCAAGATGCCAACAACTGCTCTCACATGAACACTCCATCTAACTCTCCATTTTCTTCTTAACCACTTCTCCTCAGTCTCTTTGCTATCTCACTAGCTCTTCTCTTACTCAACCCTGTAAACTCAAAATTTACTAAGATTCCTTCTTTGGTCTCCTCATTCCACTTATATAAAAGGCTTTTCACTTCCCAGAATCAAATCACTGGCAAATCAGCTCTAACTTCAAAATGTATTTAGAATCTAATCCCTTCTGGTCTTTTTTTTCATCCAGATTCTTATAAAAATTCTGCAGCCCTTGCATCTTATTATATTATAGTATATCCTTAGCAGTCAAAATGATCTTTTGAAAATTTAAGTCAGAACATGTCATTCCTCTATTCAAGACAATCCTAACAATCACCTATAAGGCCCAATTATAACATTTTGCATGTGGTTCCCTCCTTGACCTCCTTCAAGTCTCTGCTTAAATATCACCTCCTCAATGAGGCCTTCCCTAGTCACCATATTTTAACTTATAATACCCTTCTTCCCACTGTACTCCCTATCCTGCTTTCCTGTTTTTCTGTACAGAACTTACCACTATTTGACATACCATAAATTTTACTTTATTGTGCCTTCCCCCAGTAAAACATAAGCTCCATGACAGCAAGAATTTTGTCTGCTTTGTTCACTTCTATATCTCCAGCACCTATGTTAGTGGGCACATGGTAGGCACTATATAAATACTGTTTTCAATAAGTCCCAAACCTTTATTATCAGCTTTCAACTCTTGAGCAGGAGACCCACATTTCCAACTGACTACCAGATATCTCCAAGTATCTGTCACAAAGACACTTAAGCCCAAAACTAAACTTATTTTCTCCACTGACAAAATTGGCTTCTTCTCTTCCTCCCAACCTAGCCTAAAGGTATCACTACTCAAACATGGAGTCATCTTTCATTACACCCACATCTAACTGATCTGTAAATACTTACAATTCTATATCCTACATTTTTTTAAGTCATTCCTTTCAAAGTAGCCACTACCTTACTTCAAGTCTTACTAAGTTTATTCACTTGGTAACTAGTTATTGGGTACCCATTGCCTGTCAAGAATTATTTTAGATACAGAAAAACAATCATTAGCAAAACAGAATTCTTGCCCACAGGAAGCTTACAACCTAGTAGGGAAACAACGCAATCAATGATCATATACATAATACCTAACTGATATATATATATATATATATATATATATGTATATATTTTAAAGTAGAGTCCTATGAAGGCATTTAAAAAGTGGTCTGACCATGTGAACAGGGAGAACCTATCCTACCTAAGGGTTTCTTGGGTAGATGATTGACATCTGAAGGACAACTAGTAGTTAATTAGATGAAGATGTAGGGAATGGGGGTGGCAGGAGCAGTGCAGCCAAAAGTATGTTGTAAGTCCACAGGGTTGTCCAACCTGCAGCCCTTGGGCCACACGTGTCCCAGGATGGCTATGAACATGGCCCACCACAAAATTGTAAATTTACTTAAAACATTATGAGATTTTTTTGTGATTACATGTCACAATGTACTTAATGTGTAGCCCAAAGCAACTTTTCTTCTTCCAGTGTGGCCCAGAGATGCCAAAAGGTTGGACACCCCTGTAAACATTCTGACTTCTGAGGCAAGTAGTGTGCAACAATTAAGAACATGAACTTTGGAGACAGACTGGATATGATCCACCACTCATTAGTTGTGAGACCTAGGGCAAGTCACTCAGTTAATCTCTCTGGGCTTCCATTTTTTCTCCTGGTAAAATGGGGATAGTAAAGGCATTTACTTTCCAGGGTTATTTTGAGAATTAAATGAATTTATGTAGATAGCTTTGACGAGTGCTTGCCACATAATAAATGCTATGTGTTAGCAATTAGTGAACATATTCACACTGAGGAATGAGATAAAATAAAGCCAATATGGTTGGAGTGTGAGAAACTAGGCTGGAGAGATTGGCAGGTATAAAGTTAGATTTTAAGCAAGAAGTGAATAGTATAGTAAAAATATAACTGGTCAAATCTCTCCCTCTCCAGACCCCATCCTCCATATTGCCAAAGGACATACACGATCATCACATCAGCTCCTCCTTTCAAATTTCCAAAGGCTCCCCTCTCTCTGCATACATGACAAAAACCAAATGCCATACACAACTTAAAAGGCCCTTTTCAATTTCACTCTAGTGTACCTTTAATCACACAATTCACCTAGTTCCTTTTACACAAGGTCTTCAATCACCGACATATATGCATTTTATACTTCAAAATTACATGTCTCACTGTTTTCAACACTCTCAGACTAGTACATGCTTCTCATTTTCTCCTCTACAATAGTCCCTTTTCTCACCATTGATTGGAAATCTGGTACTAATATAGTTCAAAGCAGTTTCACCCACAATTCAGTGTCTATAACTCCGTTAGAATGATGGCATTTCTACAAAATCTTGAGAACTCTGCAGTTGATGTAGACTTCTCAATTCAGATATTCTTCCTTCCTGCTTCAAAGCTTGTTCCTTGTCTCTGAGATCCCATTTCTAAAAGCCCAAAATTTCTTTATAAAAATGGAAAGGCTTTTTAAAAAAAGAGATAAAAACTTTAAGTCAACCTAAGTCACGATTATTCCATCAAGATGAACAGTGGAACCAAACATTAGCTGTCCTGGAAGTCAGAATTAAAGGCATGGATTCTTAACCAGAGGTCCAAGGACTCCTCAGAGCTACAAGGTAATTTTATGAAGCCTCTCAAATTGCATGCAAAGTATGTGTACATGCCTTTTTCTGGGGAGAGGGTCCATACCTTTCATCAGAGTTTCAAAGATATCTGTGACCTCCAAAATGTTAAGAAGTGCTCTAGAGAAAAAGCAAAGACAAGCAAAATGTGATTAAAAGAATGAATCCTTTTTAGGCTGTCAGGAGTGCCTCTTGTTCTCTTAGACTATGACACTATAAATCAGGTCAGAGGATATCATCCAATCAAAATAAAATTTAATATAGTCCAAACAAACAGATCTTTTATGGAAAGAGGAACTCCATAAACCAACACAAAATCCATAAAGGTAAGTCACAAGACTGGCGCCTTACTACAGGAGTTTCAAAAATGTGACTAACAGGAAGACTATATTTGATTTTCTATTCATATTTCCTTTTTATCACATTCATTCAAAAATTCCTTTTCTGTGTATGTTCTGTGACATACGTAACACTAGGGTAGCACATAATTTGCATAAGTATATACGCAATGGAAGTGGTTGACCAGTTTCTTTACTTTTGGTAATAGGAGACCACTGATATAATCCACTCATTTCAGTACCACCAAGTTAACAAAAGTCCAGAATGACACAAAAACGCCCTAGCACAGATTAGAATCCAAAAGTAAGACATTCATTAGCTTTCACAAAAAGTCTAATTGATGTCAACTAAAAAGTAACTAAAAGAATCTCTCCCTACCATTACTCTTACTTTGTTTTTAAGCTCAGCAGGCTTTAAAGGGTCAGTTTGCAACTTCAACAAAATCAGCCTGGTTTGTCCAAGGTTTCCAGGATGATGTGATCAAAACATTTAATGGGAAAGCTACTTGTGAAACCACAAATGGACACGATATTCTCATAATTCACCCTAAAAGAAACTCCTCTTTTCTCCCAGGAAAAAAATAATCTAAATGTAAGAAAGCTATGAGGGTTCCCGAGACACAACTTAAAATAGGTGACTGAGAGTGTCACCCAGTGGTGATACCAAGAGATGCAGGGTACATACGTGATATGAAATGGGGACAGAGATAACTCTAACCTTGGAAATGTTTTTAAAATATCACAGCTACAACTGAGTTGTCTGTATTACCGGCAGGGAGTCGGAGGCGAGTGGGGGCGGGGAAGGAGCCTGGCCGGCAGAGAACCGCATGAGAGAACTTGAAAAACTTTTAAATCCGAGCTATCTGTGCCTTTACTAACTCTAAAAGTCTCCTTAAATCCAAAGTGTCTATGGGGAGACCTATATTCTGAGGCGCCACCTCAAGTTTCAAAGTCACCCCGTGGGGGCGTAACCCCATCTTAAAAAAAGTGGGGGGAGTGGAAATATTTTCTGGATCGTGTTTGAGACCTAGATAGACAGAAATACACAAAGATGACAACCTCTGCTAAAGGGAATCTCAGCTTGGGATAACAGATAGTAAAGCATCAACCCACGTAAGGAAAAGGGGTGCTGGGTCCGGCATGGGGCAGAGAGGAGGGAACCACTGACGTAATGCATCTCTGACGAAAAACAAGAAGAGAACAGGTTGAAGGCACTTACACAACCCCGTGGAAGTGACGGACGATACAACGACGAAGAAAAGAGCAGAAATAACAAGTACAGATACAATAAAACCGTGAGGAGCATGAGAAATTAGGACAGGCGTAGTGAGGAGGAAGGGAGGCACAAAAGAACTACAGAGGGAGCCGGTAAAAAGTGGGGAAGCCTACAAGGAGAACACGTAGGAACAGCAACAAGCCACTCCGCACAATTCAGTCCCCAGAAAAGTTCAAGCCAGCCCTTTCCCCCGTTCACAGTACCTTCAGTTTATGGAGCTCTACCGTCTCCGCCGCCATCTTGTTACCCCTCTACTCCACAAGGTCCCCTCCCGCTGCCTCCGCTACCAAGAGCTCCCGCCTAGGAGCAGACAACCACGACCAACCAATCACTGACACTCTTACTAGCACCTCATACCATTCACTCTTCCCATTAGTCAATAGCTGGCGTCCCTCTCACTACTTTAGGCAGCTTTCACCACCTTTCTCAAAAGGTGGGGCGGGGAGTGAGGCGGGTTCTGCACCTTCCGAGCGACGGAAAAGGCAGCCAATTGTGCGTCTCCACTGCAGACCGCCAGCCAATGGGTGGCGCCAGCGCTAATTCTGTTTCACCAATGGAGACACTGCAGACGGACGAGGGTGGCTGCTTCCTGGAGATCACAGGTGTTGAAGTGAGCGCTGCATCCGTAGCCGACCGACTTCTTAAGCTTGCAGGTAGGGGCTTCCGAGAGACTGGAAAGGGGTGCTGAGGAAAAAAATGGTGGGAGGCCTAAGGGGAGGCGGGCGGTGAGCGGCGGCGAGTTAAATACTAAGAGAAGAGCGCTGAGAGCCGATTTACGAGGAGCATGGGGCAGACTCAGGATTAGTGTTTAGGAAATTTTCGGTAGAGAAGGGCGGGCAAGAACTGCTTCCTAACTAAACATAATCAACTTTGACTAGCACGATTTTAAGGAGCCAAGTTTAGACGAAATGAGCCGCCCCTAGATTCGGGCTAGGACTCCATTTGGAGGCGCTCAACTCAAGTTCCTTCGTAGTTCAACCCAAAACTCTGGGCAAATTCTTTCAATGCCCCACGCTTGAGAAAAGGGATTGGGATGTTGACTGCTTACATGCTAAGAGGATGAGAGGCAGAAGGGGCAAGCCCCGGATTAAAGGTGGGGTTTGGAAGTAACCTTACCCCCTCACCCCTCCTTAATGAATCCTTGTTTCCCATGACCCTCTTCTGGAATGCTGGCTGTATGTAACTTCTTCATGCTTCCTCATTAACTTCTTCAGGAAAAAAGTAAGATACTTCTGTTTCCCTTGCTCCTTGAAACGGGTGCGACGCCTAGACTCACTCCTGCAAGTTACAGCTGAAGTGTAAGAATCAGAGTATCTGATTACCAGATCCTTAAGACGTAGAGTGGACTCTTCTGACCTTTTTTCCCCCCAGTCTTCAGTTTTTCCTTTGTGCATGATGGGGATGTGCTTTCATTCCCAATAGAGTTCAGGAGATTTGAGCTACTCACAAGGCAGTGTTGGGAGAAAAAAAATCAAAGTGGGGTTGAGGGGAAATTGAGGTAGACTCCTGCCTGATTCCCCACTGTGGTAGGATGAATGTGGGGGTGGCACACAGCGAAGTAAACCCCAACACTCGAGTGATGAATAGCCGGGGCATCTGGCTGGCCTACGTCATCTTGGTAGGACTGCTGCATGTGGTTCTACTCAGCATCCCTTTCTTCAGCATTCCTGTCGTCTGGACCCTGACTAATGTCATCCATAATTTGGTGAGCATTAAACCACACCCTATACCCACCCAGGCCTTTCCCCAACCAAAAACAAAATAAAATCCCCAAATATTTGGGGATACTCATCTTCCTTTGAGGATCTTAATTCTTGGGCTAAAGAACTACATTCCGCCCCTTCAAACTGCTCTCTTCTCTCCTTCCAGGCTATGTATGTCTTCCTACATATGGTGAAAGGGACACCCTTTGAGACCCCTGACCAAGGAAAGGCTCGGCTACTGACACACTGGGAACAGATGGACTACGGGCTCCAATTTACCTCTTCCCGAAAATTCCTGAGCATCTCTCCTATTGTACTGTGAGTCCTGGGGGAGATACGGTGAATACTCCAAGAGCCAGGTACAAAGGCCTACAGGGAAGCTTTAAAAATGTAGAAGGCAATAATCAAGCATTCCTTGCTGCCTCCTTGATAGTAGGAGAATGGAGAAAGGACTGAGAAAACCAAGTAAAACCAAATGATTTTACATTTCCAAAAGATGTGAATAAATCAAGGCAGAACTGATGTAAATCTGTGAAAACTTTGTGGGGAGTGGAATCAAAGAGGACTTAATAGTCATACAGGCTGAAACCGTTTCAGCTGTTATTTGTCATATGTCTTTAACAATTAAACACACTAACTATAACAAATCTCCAGTTAGAGGTGCTGATTATCTCCCCAATCCCTAGGATACTTTCAGATATCCTAGGACTGGTCATTTAAAATATAAGAGAAAGTCACTGGGAAGGCATGAATATGGGTAGGGAAGGCCAATTTCATTCACCCTATTTCTTTTCTCCCCAGCTACCTCCTAGCCAGCTTCTACACCAAGTATGATGCTGCTCACTTCCTCATCAACACAGCTTCATTGCTTAGTGTACTGCTGCCTAAGTTGCCCCAATTCCATGGGGTTCGTCTCTTTGGCATCAATAAATACTGAAGGATGGGGCTGGGGACGACGTTGGAACAAAAGGCTGTAACATCTTTCTCCATACTGTCTTCTGTATCTTGAAAGTTTGAGAACTATACAACCATTTCCAAACTCCCAGGAAGAAAGCAGAATAGAAAATGGGGCTCCCTGGGCCTAGCCCTGCTAGGAGTAGGTTTAAGTCAGGAAAGGCAGGTGAGGTAAGAGACTAAAACAACTCTCCTCCATAGGAGGCCATGTTTGGGCAGCTTGTTTGGTGATTAAGTATTTCCATATCTTCCTTTATACTTACTTTATAAGTATTTTCCTTATAATAAAGGTATTTTTTTTTTCAGATATGGCTACTATGTGGTCAGCACGAAAAAGTAGTGAGATGTCCTTACAAGGCAGGGGAAGAAGATAGAACAGTGACTTATTGCACAAACCTTCTTTAAGTGTTTTGTATCCCCTCTTCCTTGGTTTAGTAGGAGTGCCCTTCACTCTCAACTAACACTAAGAGAAAGGATTCTCAAATGTGTAAAAGGATACCAGCTATTATAAGAGAAAAGAGAGGGAAAAAATGTGTTGCCAGTTATATATTTATAGAAAGATAATTCCTGGCTTTAAATAGATATGTACATACAAATATGAACAAACTTAAAAAAATACAAACCCTTGGATCATAAGGAGGCTGCCAGGATCCCCTTTATCCTTCCCCTTCACCCAAGAGCAGAGGGCATAAGTTTGATTTTTAAAAATTATTAGTTCTGGCCATCCCTGCAGCAACAAGCATAAATTTGGGCAGTTGCCCACAAGGTGAAAGAAAAAATTCAGAGTTCCCACTCATTGAACTCTATGTATCTCCTATAATTAGGGCTACACATTTTCTTGTATTGTCTCTTAACTAGTACATTGGGCTAAGGGCGGGGGTCCCCTCCTGAAATGGGTCAAGAAATAAAATAGACTTGCAATTTTAAAAAAGGGAAGCAGGTGTCATTTGCTGTAGAAGCAAAAGACAAGACAAAGGCATATAGACACCAGGGAAATACCCAGTTCCCACCCTGCTTTGGGAGGTAACATCCAGTCCAGGTCCATGCCCTAGGTTCTTTGCTCTAGCCACCCCCTATTTCTTTGGTATTGTCAGAAGACAAGATTCAATTCCTGGGTGCTGGTGGAGGAGGAAGAGTGGTTCTGGGGCTTCCAACAAGTACTGAGTGAACTATTTGAGCTTAAAATTTTCCCTTTTTTAAATAATTAAAAATAAATCAAACTCCATCCTGTGCTGTACACAGCCCTTTTGACTCCCTGACATTGATTTAAGGAAAGAAGAAAACAAGTGTCAACGTTGGAAGGGCCTCCTCACTTTCTTCCGCCTCTTCGGTTTGGCTTCTCCCTTGGGTACTGTGCTGTTGGGCTTGGAAGCTGCAGTGGCCCCAGAGCCAGAATGAGGAGCTGCAAAGAAGTTCCCATTGGACATCTGTCTTGGGGGTACTTGAAAGATCCGGCTCAAAAAGTCCTGAAGGTGAGCAGGAGGCGCATCTGGGGTGGCTCTGAGAGGAAAACAGAATAATGAGATGAGAAATTTAAGAGTCAAATGGTCACCTATTAATACTTAATTTAAAGATATATCTTGCCCTGGCTGGTGTGGCTCTGTGGATTGAGTGCTGGCCTGTGAACCAAAAGGTCACCAGTTCAATTCCCAGTCAGGGTACATGCCTGGGTTGCAGGCCAGGTCCACGGTAGGGGTCGCTCAAGAGGCAATCACACATTAATGTTTCTCTTTCTCCCTCCCTTTCCCTCTCAAAATAAATAAATCTTAGAAGGAGAGAAGGAGGGGAGGGGAGGGGAGGGAAAAAGGAAAGGAAAAGAAAAGAAAGGTAGATAGATAGAAAGAAAGATACATCGAGCCAGTTACCAGACTTCTTAAAGGGTGAGACATCTAGGTATCCTAAACATCAGGTCATTTGAAACCATATTCAGAACTAGAATAGTGGGCATATTATTGAAAGAAATATGACCTACCTCTGTCGCCCACTGGTGCCTGGGATCCGAGAACCAAATGAGATGTGATAAGGGACTCTGTGAGTATCTGGGGAGATTACCACACGCTGGCATCCAGCCCATTCTACAAACATGAGAAATAATTACCAATACATCACAGTTTTAAGTATACATGAGCCCATATTTCTAGAGAACAGAAGTGTACCTGTTATATCATACACCTTCCCATCCATTAAAGCAAAGTAGGTGATCTTGAGGCCCAACATGCTTGACTCTGCCCAAAAGTCTCCTTCTTCAGCAGGATGCAGCCTATTACACTCAGCACAGTATCTGGCATTCTTAGGTTCCCGGTCCATTTCAAACCTTCTGCAACCCAACAGGAGGATAATTCCTTAATAATCTGTCAAGCCTGTGATGTTGCTAGTCTCATTAACTGACAAATGTGGCTGAACATTCTAAAATTCTCAGTTGTTATATATGCCTATGCATACCCTGCTCTCAACCTTCTATTGTAAATCTAAGAAGTATCTTTTTTTTTCTTATTAATTCAAATATCCAGTCTTTTGACAATATGGCAGAAGTGGAAACCTAAGGGTTTTTTTACTTACCATCTGTATCCCATAAACTACCAATGAAGGTAGTTTCATACCTATGCTTTCCCTGGCATCGGCTGCACATCATAGTATTCATTGCCTCTTTGAGGTCATCCTGCAGCTTGGACAGAAATTCATTCACTGACCGGCTCAGCTCATTCTCTGCCATTCGTTTCCTAAGGGAAGAAAGCCTTTGTAAATCAGAGGGTATTGAGCAAGGGATAAAAGGAGACAGATCTACTGGCCTCTTAAAGCCTGGGCCTGCTAGAAAGACAAGCAACCTCAATTCTCTCCATTTCAGAGAGCCTCCACCCCTAAGTCCAGGGACCTCTGCTATTGAAGATTATTCTTTTATCCCACCTGACAACTTCCCACCTCCAACTTACATCTCATACTCCTTCCTCCTTTCAGGGTTACTGACAATGTCCCAAGCTGCCCGCAAAACCTTGAAGGCCTCCTCAGCCCGAGGATGATGATTTTTGTCAGGATGAACCTATCAAGACAAAGATTTCATCACAGACCCATTCCACCCATCTCCCCATCTTGGGTCAAAACTTCACATCAAATGGCTCTCTTCCACCACCCTTTTGAAGAGTCAATATAGCTTAATAATTAATTGGTCTGGCTCTAAAGACAGATCTCAGTTCAAGTCCCAGCTCTGTCACTATTAGCTACATGACCTAGAATACTTTATCATGATTATTGGGAGTATTAAATGAGAATACATGTGGAGTAGGTAGTAGAGAATCTGTACTAAGGTAATCCACCATCCTAATGCACCTGGGATTGTCCCAGTTTTAGCACTGAAGTTCGTGTCTCAGGAAACCTCTCAATTTCAGGCAAACGGATGGCTGGTCGCCTGACCTGGCACATACATACTAAGCCCTCACATTTTAACTTTGCTACCAGTTACAAAGTAAGAGTTCCAAAGATATTATATCCTCAAACACTTTTCTAACTAGAAAATCCTCATATCTACTCAAAACTTCCTGCAAGTTTCCCTTTCTGTCCCAGAAATGAAATAGCTTATCATGACACAGGGTTTTTACCCACTTTTCAGCCTTTTCTCCAAGACAAATAATATCCTTTCTCCCTATACTTCCTTACTGTTCCCATCCTCACTCCCCAAAAAACAGTGATAAAGCTAGCCTCTTAATTGATGTCAAATAAGCAGAATGCTGTTAAATCTCATATTCCCAAGCATATAGAACATCCCTTTGGTCATGGTCACTCTGGGGCTTAATAAGAGTGGTGAGAGGTTCTATTAAAGAAGCCTACAGACATTCTGATCCAGAACAAGGGAGAGCTATGGGGTGTGGGGCAGGTGTGTGGAGGATCAGGGAACATTATCTCTACTCCAAGAAATTAAGTTGAAAATGAGATATTTTTAGAAGAATGATACTCCCCAAGAGAGGATATCTACTAAAAAATAAAAAGGTGAGAAAAGAGCTTCACTATTAGTAACAATTTGAGTGTACGCAGTTGTTCCCCACTCTAAGAATACCCCAGGCTACCAACTAAGGGGTATGTATTTCCCACAAACTAGTCTTCTGGTAAGCTGAATGGTTAACAGAAACCATGGTTGCTCTGGTGTCAACTGTTGAGGTAATCTGCATACTATGATATTTTACCAGTCCAGTTCCATACATTCAGTCAAACAGACCTCCTGTGCAATTTACACACATTACTTAATAAAGTTTCACTTCCACAGAAATAGCGATAACAATCATCTAAAAATAGCAACCTAATATCAACTTCTAATAACAGTTTAATGGTATGCTTTTATTATATCATTTCTCTCAATAATGCGGTGCATCACATTTCTCACCTGTAACTCCTTTTCTCAACGAAAGCAACCAGGTTTTTATGTATGACATATGTATTCACGTATCTATGATTTCTGCTCCCCTTTCCTTCCCTTTGCCATTCTGGGTTGCTGGTCTTAAAATAGCTTGTTTTCTTTCACCTGGTCCTGGAATAATCACATGCGGTCCCTGAACTGTCCCACACCAGGTCCACACTCACCTTTCCAGGACAGATTGTAAGATTTCCTTGTGTTCAAAAAAACCCCTCATTTGTTCAGGGAGAGGAACTGATAAGCTTTCTGATTGGATCTCTTCTCCACCCTAGTCAAAGGAACTTCATCTTGATATTTCAGGGTGAGTGAGTCCAATACTGCCCAATATATCATGTTCATTTCATTTAAGAAAAAGAATCTCATGACAAAAAAAACTTGAAAAGTCAGATCCCATAGTAGAGATGGAAAAGGTCTTTTATGACTCTTTTCTAAGAATTAAAGTTACTCTACAGCTTAAAATTGACCTTCTCCACCTCTTTATTTTACTCTCCATAAAATTACAAAATAAGCCCTGGCTGGCATAGCTCAGTGGATTGAGCGCAGGCTGGGAACCAAAGTGTCCCAAGTTCGATTCCCAGCCAGGGTACAAGCCTGGGTTGCAGGCCATAACCCCCAGCAACCGCACATTGATGTTTCTCTCTCTCTATCTCCCTCCCTTCCCTCTCTAAAAATAAATAAATAAAATCTTTTTTAAAAAATTACAAAATAAAATACAGAAACAAAAGAGGGACAGGAAACAAAGGGGAAGGATACTCACCATCACTGCCAGCTGCCTATAGGCTTTCTTCAGTTCAACATCTGATGCTGTGGCTTCAACCCCCAACACATGGAAAGGGTTTAGCTCATCCTCAGGAACCCCAGCCATGGTTAAGAGTCGAGTCACTTCCTCTTCAGGCTGGCAGCAGCGACCACTAGCTACAGGTGCATCCCCCTGCCTGTTAGTCCTCTGTTTGACCCAAGGCAACTCCAGCCAACTCCACTGAACCATTCTTACAAGCTGCTGCCATGGCCTGCTATCTCTCAGCAGAATCAGGCAACGCTGCAAGGTGGGAGATTCCAGCCAAGCGAAGAGCCAGGTGGCTTTACCCCTCCAGCCTAACCGGTCACCTAGTCCCACAAGAAACCGCCAGCCCAATTGCAGACACCCCAAGAAAAGGGCCAGAGCCAGAAGAAGCAAAGCACCCAGAAGCCTAAGAAAATGGGTGAACAGCCCTGCCCCATAGCAAAATCCATGGCTCAGAAATTGGAACATCACCTGGGCCCAACCACCCATTTGTCCTGCCCAGATTCCCACCCAGACTCGAAAAATGTCCAAATCACTGCCTTTCAGCTGCCTGCATGCATAGATGAGATGACCACAAGTTTCCACATACTCTCCCACCAACACCAGCAGTTCAATTAACCACCAGAAGCCTGCCTGTCCAAGGTGACACAGTTCTTCTGCTCCCCATAATCCCAGGCCCTTGCGCTTATCTGCCTGACTTCGTTTCCGACCCAGCCGATGTCGACCAGGGGTCCTGGGATCTCTGCGTCCACCCTCCCGAGTATCCTCCTTGGCCGGAACACGGTGCCGCTGTCTCCTGGGTGGAGGTTTCTTTCCACTGGGCACACGTGAAAAATCACTGGGGAACTTGGGTTCCTTATCATCATATTCCTCTTCGAACTCATCTTCCCCCAAAGCTGGAGAGGTACAATGGTGGCAAAAGTTGCTAGAAGAGCTATCTCCTCCCCTACAGTAAGGCCCTTCAGGGATTCCAGGGGTTCCCTGGCAGCTGCAAGCAGATGGAATGGAAAGAAATGGGTTCACATCCTCCTGGTGCCCAGCCTCATTCTCTCTTGAGAGTTCCTGGTCCGCTCCTGATTCTTCTGAAGATGCCTCGCTCTGATCAGGGTCCTCTCCATCTCTAGGGGGTCCCGGACCCCTTGGGCGACCATGGCTTGGATCCGACCAGTGAGCTGGGTTTGGGGGCTGTGTGTACTTAAGACTAGAGTGCTCTGTGAGGCAGTGGGTACCATTAGGAGCAGGCCTCGTTGAGTCCCTCAGTCCTGAGAATGAAAGTATTTCAGGGTCCACAGAGGGTCCTAAAGTCCCAAGAGAGGCATCACCACTGTGGTGGGCTGTACATAACCCTCTTTGTCCGGGGTGCTTCTGGGCCATGACCCCGGGAGTTCCTGAAGATTTTAAGTCACAGCCATCGTGGTAAGTTCTGATGCCTGTAACAAAGGTATCAAGGTGGAGATAATCAAGGATAGAACCGAGAAAGGGGTTAAATAATCTTAAATTGAGGGTATATTTAATACGTTCACCCTCCCCTGTTTTCCCAAGTTCCTTTGGGGTATTCATTACCCCTAACAATAAACCAATACTACCTTAACCACAACACCGCTCCCTGCCGCCTCCTGTTCTTCTCCCGGAAAAATACAGTCCTGAATCCGAGAAAGAGGGAGGTATGGCAAAGGGTGTGGTCCTGGGGTCACTCTTGGGAAAAAGGGAAAGACGGTCGGAAAGCAGGGCCATAGGCTGTCTGAGAAGGGTGTGGACCGGGCAGCCCTTAAAGAAAAGCTGGGGGCGGAACTTGGGGTTGCCCCCGAGATAGACGACCAGAGAACCCTCAGGGTAGGGAAAGAGGGCAAAGGTAAGGTACCGAAGAGCGGCAGTAACCCCTCCCCTGGAGCAGCTGGGCTCAGCGCCAGGGGGAGTTACGAGAGCAGCTACCCCAGCTCCGCCTCCCGTCCCCGCCGCAGCCTCCGACCTATGCCTGTTTCCACTTCCGGGGCTACCAGGGAAGCGACAGGAAGGAAAAGAAGAAAGCTGTTGGCAGAGACGTGAACCAGTCGAGCAAGTGTGAGTCAAATCAGAGGAGGCGGTCCAGGGGAAGTACTGGCCCGGCCCCTCAAAGGGCCCTCTGCTGCGGCCCTCCGCGTGCTGGTGTGGAGTCCCCGCAAGTTGCACCTCTGGAAGCGAAGCACATAGGTGCTGCAGCTGTGCCTGCAGTCTGGGAGTGGGTTCTTAGGGTTCCTCTGGTTGGATTCTTGGGCTTTACCGAGACTGGGAGCTAGAGGACAGCCACCGAGCCACAGGCTGTTTCTCTTGAAGACACAACTAAGGAGCGTTGAGGAGTCACCGCCCCTGATCCCTTCACTACTGGCAGTACGAGGATAGAGGCCCTTTTGTATCTTGTCCTCTTCTTGAATCGAGGAAAGGAAACCTCGGGCCAACCCCCGCCCTGGTCCCCACTAGCGCTGTCCTTTCTTTCCCAGCAACCCTCGGCCTCCCTAGATCTTGACCCAGCTGGCGAACTGCCCCGTACAACTGCCGCTCCCACGGCCCGGAGCCGCCCCTCTGGACGCAGGTCTCAGGCACCGTCACCAAGCGGGGCACGGGGGCTGAAAGAGAGCCTAGCTCCGCTGGACTCAGGACCAGAGAGGAGTACCAAAAAACATTGCACTAATCTGCATGCTGCTTTACATCTTATTTGCATACCGAGCTGTTCGTCGACGTCGACAAGCGCCCCCTCCCCCACGCAGACCCAGCTCGAGTCCCTTCTCTGTCGGTCTCCTTCTCTGCACACGCCTCTCTCGTTAGTCCCCCTTCCAGACTCTGTCTTACTCCGCAAGTTTGTCCACCCATGCACCTCGTCGGCGCCCCAAGATCAGCAAGACCCCCTTCCCCGAATCCCCAGTCTGGACCACCAGATTCTCCAGAAGACAATACTCCAATTCTCTGGGAAGTGGAAGAAACCAAGCTGGAGCGAGGGGGGCGCTGAGACCCCTTTGGGGCTTTGAGAGCTTCCAATTGTTGAGTCATCGCCTAACTATTCAGAGACCTTTATCTAAACCTCTTGTGCACCCAGAGCCTTTCCCTGGTGTGGTTGAGGGGTCCTCTGGTCCCAGCCTCGAGCAGTAGGCAAACTAGGTCCCCCACACACAAGAGAAAGAGTTGGAGGGGCCCGGCCCGTGATGTCACCACCCCCACCCCGTCCCCTTCCTCCACCCCACCCTACCTCCAAAGCTAATTGCATTTAGCTCACGGGGCTTGGGCTACGACTTGCGAGAGTTTAGAGGGAAACTAACTGAGTGGTCCTGGAGGTGCCCACGCCTGACAACCGCCCGGACACCTAGGATCTCCGGGCAGGGATGCAGCTGGGGATCTAGGGAAGCACTTCTGCCCCCTTCCTCTTCTCAGCCCTGGCGGGGTGGTGAGTAGTTAACACCCCCTACCCAACCTCTCCTTATTTAGGGTCCCTAGGCTTCCAAGAGGATTGAGAAGAGGAGCCCCAGGGATTCCTCAAGCCAACCCTCCAGACTGTTAGGACTTTGATGTCCAAAAGAAGATAGCTGAAGGAATGTACCTGCATCCACCCTACCCCACTCCCAAAGTGCCCCCAATGCCAGCCCCTCCTTGATGTTCTCGCAGAAACTAAATTCAAACCCCACTGGCAGCCCTGACAACCCTGTGGAAAGGGAGGGGTAGGAAAAGCCCCAGTGTCCTGAGGAGAGGGTTAAGAGGCCAACCAGTAGGTGAGATATCTATGGGCAAGGTGCCTGCTTATTCCATGAGGGGTCGTTGGAGTTGGACTGTGGCTGGATGCCCCTTTCCCAACAACTTGGTCTCCTCAGGAAGCAGAGGCTTCAGAACCCTGACAAATGTGGATGGCTGTCTCTATTTAATTCCTTGTCCCAAACTCTTTTGGTGCCTGTTTTTTCCCCCTCTTCACTGGAGTTGGAGCAGCTGTCGGGAGACCCCACCATGACTCATTCTCTCCTCTTTCTCCTCCTTCTCCCCCTTTTATTAACCACACCCTTCCTAGTCCAGTGGGGTAATTTTGAGTACCAGCTGCAGATGTGGGCAAGCTTTCTTTTCAGCTGAAACAGGTTGCTGGGTCTTTAGCCCCCAGTTCCACTAGTGGCCCTGGACACCTCCCTCCACAGACCTTAGAACTTCCTGCTCCTCCCACCCACCCTGGAAAGCTAGGGGACAGACATGGCTCATTATCTCATAAGATTTTCATTTTAAGTTTTATTTAGCTTCCTTGTTGCAAAGGGTAGTAAAAAGACAGCTGGCTCCCCTCAACCCCAGCAGGGCCATGTTCCCTCCTGAAATTGGCCTTTCTTTAAAAGAAATAGAGGTACAAAGTCCTCAAGATTCATGGGCACCTGAGTTCCTGCCCCCTACACCCTTGCAGGTTTCCCAACCCCCTCAAGACATTCATGGATGGATGAGAGGAGCTGACACTGACCTCCCCCTCTGTGATCACCTTCTCTTCCTGCCATGGAGGAGGCTTTGCTGCCCCTGGCCATGACCTCTGACCCCAGGCCCTTTAATCAACAACTCCCAGAGCCTCCAGATCCAAGATGTGTCTTGGAACCCCAGGACAATCCTGAACTGGCACCCGCCCTGGTGTGTGCTCTTTGCTGCTGCTTTGGAATCATCTACTGCTGCTTCGGTGAGGGCAGAGCTAGGGTTCTGGGGGGCAGCTGCCCAAGGCTGTCACCCTCAAGGATGATGTTAACTTTCTCCTTTGTTGCTGGGCTGCCACTACTCCTCTGTCAGGGGATGCCTACCTTCAGTATGGCCCATACTGCTCTTGCTGGCTTTTCCTGTTCATCCCCCTACCCGTGCCCTCCAGCTCTGACCCCTGGCACTCTCACTTGCCTTCTCCTTACCTTCTACCTCAAAATTCCATTCCCAAATTATCTTCCATGTTTAAGGCTTCTTCACCCTCCCCCAATAACCTGAATTGGCCTATGCTGATTTCTTCCCATCTACCATCCCTGAAAGATTACATCCTGAGTAATAAGTTCTATACTTATTCCCCTCAATGCATCCATCCTACCTCCTGATTTTTCCCTCCCATCCCCTCACAGTCCCTGTCCTCCCTGAGGTGATCCCTTTCTGCCTCTTGCCCTGAGGTCCCTGGGTGTGCCGCTCCTGTTGTCTGCTCCTCTGCTTATCATCAGAGCCATCCCTGTGGACCCCCCACCCCTTCTGCTTCTCAGTGCCTCCTGCCTCCCTTCCCAGGCTACCGCTGCTTCAAGGCAGTGATGTTTCTCTCGGGCCTGCTATCAGGAGCTCTGGTGATCTTCCTGCTTTGCCACAAGGAGCGAGTGCTAGAGACACAGCTGAGCCTGGAGGTGAGCGCGGGCATTGCGCTGGGCATCGGACTCCTCTGCGGCCTGGTCACCATGCTGGTTCGCAGTGTTGGGCTCTTCCTGACTGGTCTCCTGCTAGGCCTAACCCTGGGCGCTGGGGCCCTGCTGGGCACCGAACCTATCTACCAACCACCTTCAGCCTGGGTGCCGGCTGGGGGGCTGGTGGGGCTGGCACTGCTGGGAGCCCTTCTCACGCTTCGGTGGCCACGTCCGCTCACAGTTCTGGGCACAGCCCTGCTGGGTGCTGCGGTGCTGGTGGCCTGTGCTGACTACTTCCTGGAAGGGCTGGCACTGGGCAGTCGGCTGGGCCAACGCTTGCAGGCACTTCCAGCCTTGCCTCCTCTCTGCTGGTATAGCTGGGTCTTGCTGGGGACCTGGCCAGCCCTGGGAGCCCTTGGGGCCCTGGCCCAATGGAAGCTCATGGATGAGGAACATGGAGGCCACGCCAATGGTAAGTTAGTATAATGGTACAGCAGCAGCCAATCTGTGCCTTCTAATGTCTCCAGGTCCCAGACTTGAGGAGGGGAGAAGGGAAATACCCTTGAGAGGAGGGTGGAGGTATCTAAGGTGAATGGGGCAGGGCATTGAAAGGAAGTTAGAGTTTCAGGAGCCAAAGCCTGAGTAAGAATGAGGAGAAAAATTGTCAAGGGGAGCAAGGAAGAGAGAGCTATTGGAGACTGTTGTGGAAGAAAAGAAAGATCTTGGGAAAGTCCGGAAGGAGAGAGTAGGAAGACTCAAAAGAAGGATTTCTTTTAGAAGAACTGGGGGGAAGGCGAGGTTTGATAGAGCTGGAATAAGGAAATCAGATGAATTTCTCTTATAGTGTGAGTGTGTTTGGGGGTGGGATTTGGGGTCTAAAGAGGCCTCCCTCAGCCTGTATTGCTCTCTCCCAAGCAGTGGTCTTGAGCCACCATCGAAGGCATCTCCAACTCCTTAGAATCCGTCAGCAAGAAGCCAAATGGCACCGGACCTCCCCTGGGGTGGCTCTCTGTGAGGGCAGCTACCGGCGCCAGCTCCCCACCAATGCCCGGAGCCCTGCTGACAGTCTGGCTCCTGTAAGTGGGGGAGAGGGCACATGGGGATGGTGAGGGTGGGGCGGGGACTGACTCAGACCCTTCCTTCTGCCCTCTCTGCCCTGTGTCCCTCCAGAGTTACCTCCAGAGCCTTCGAGAACGCCAACTGGGACCAGGAAGTCAGGCCACAGCCCCCCACACCATCTTAGACTTGGATTCTGACTGTGGTTCCACTGTACCCCTCACCACACATTCTGGTTCCACCCAGACCTGAGCCTAAACCTCCACTGATACCCCCTACCCTTAGCAAGGGCCTGGGAACACTAGGTGGGCAGGGCCTGAGCCCACAGGACCCACACACAAACTCCCTGCCTTTTAGACTTGGGAATAGAGTCTGTGTTCCAAGCTAGACCATCCCTGTAGGGAAAGGTTTCAGAGACAGAGAAGGAGCTTAGGGAGGGGAGAGGAATGGAAGTATGAGTAGCTACCTCTGTCTAATAATAGAGGTGCCCTGGTCCCTAAAGTAACTGACTCCCTAATTCCCTCCAAATAAAGGGGGAGCTTTACCCACATAGCCTTTTATATACCCTCATCAGTGTGCCACACAAAGTAAAATAAGGAGTGTTCTTTTTGTAGGAGCTTTGGAAAATCAGGAAGCCTCCTAAAGCACATGATCGCTTTTTGAATGGGAGAAGAGTGCAGAGGAGCTCCAGAATCCCCCAGTCTCCAGGCCTCTCATTAGGGGATAATGGGATTCCTGATTAGCCTTTCTTCCTGGGCCACATAGGCTCAAGCCCCCTTCTCCTACCTCAGTTGGGGGTATTGTCCTCCACGTTGCCTCCCTTTCTCTCCTTGACATGGGGAAGACCATGGGGCAGTGCCTGGTTCAGACCCCCTCTCCCCAAAAAGCTGGCTTCTTGCTCCAAGGAGGGAGCATTACCCCACATGCCAGAATGTTGCCTTTTTGCCCAAAGGAGCCTGGTCTTCAGGCTACATGGGAGACAAGTGCCTTCTCTGCCTCTCATTGTAGGTGATGCTAATCTCTTCCATAACTAGAACTTGGTCCCAGCCACTAACCCACTTTAACTCTCCCACTATGATTCTCCTGCCCAAAGTCAGTTCCCTGGTTCCCTAGACAGCATGAAAGAAGATATATCCCTTCCCTGGGCAGCAAGGCTATGATGGGAGGGAGGAAGAACATGGGAATGTGTGAATAAAGTGGCATTGAATGCTGAATCAGGAAGTCTGGCCTCTCCTGTTGCTGCCCTCTTCTTTCTTTGCATCCCAAAACAAAGAGTTATCCACACTGACAAGTCCTCTGACCACTAAAGATTTGGTAAGGGTTCCCTTAGAAGACCAGGCTACTGTAGGAACCACACATGCAGCCAGAGGAAGAGTTGCTCAGTGCTCTCATGAACATGGAATTAGCCTTTATTATGCACAAGTGTGCCAGACACTGTCAGGCACTTCACATATAGTATTTCATTTAATGCAACAACCCGGCAGGATTGGTAACCTCATTTTGCAGATGAGAACTCTGAGGCTCAACAAGGTTAATCAACTTGTTCAAGTCACAAACAAGCAAATGTGATTCTCAAGGATTCCAAAACCCTTGCTCATTTTACTGGCCATGCTGTTTTCTTGCACTTGATCTAGGAAAAGCAGGACCCAGGCATTCAGCTTTCCAGCTGTTGCCTCATCAGGCCTGACTGACAACTTCCCTCTACCACTGTCTTCCAGAGAGTAGATAACAGAGTTGCACGTGCTATCTAGGATAGGAAGAAATGGATGGAGCTGAGGGCCGACCCAGAGCACAGGGGGAACGTGGCTACAGCTGGGACATTTAGAGGTCCGAGGTCTCTGGCCCATGCCACTGCATGGGCCTGCAGTCTAGTGAGTAGACATTTGGTTGAGGTTTTTGGCTTCTGGAAGGGTGATACTATCAGGGAATGAAAGGGTGGTGGAGCTTGTGGCTGAGGGGGTCATAGCCAAGATTGTGTCTCTGGGTGAGTGGTCAGTGTTCAAGGTGGCATCTATGGATGACAAAGTGGTATCCAAGGTTGTTCCTGTGACTGAGTAATCAGGGCCTGTGGCTGAGGGAGAGGTGTCTCCACCTGATGGGGTAGTATCTGGGATCTGGGAATGACAGTGCATCCAGTTGTGGGCGATATCTCTGGGATAGCCCTTTTGTACTCGAAGCTGCTTGTTGAGGTGCCAATATTGTTTGCCCTTGAAGAAGTAGACACGGCCATCCTGCCTACTCATAGCAGCTGAGGGCTGGTTTGGCGCTCCTGTAAACAATCCCTTGATTGGTTTGGGGTAGTGGCTGAAGTCAGTTCGGGCCATCTCATCCCACTGCCAGTACTTGGAGCCCTAGGTGTGGGATGGGTAAGGAAAAGAAGATGATGAGGTTAGAGCTTGGGGCTCCCAGATATCTACCCTCGGCCCACTGCAGCTGCACATCTCCCTTTAGGACTATTAGCTTCCCCGTGTGAGGTAACCCACCAGTCCTAAGAAGGGATTTGCCCTTGCTTTGAAGTATATACCTTAAAGAGGAACACCTTTTGGTTGACTGGCCAATAGAGAGCTGCATCCAGGTTGGGTTCTACTCTATTCATCTTCTTGGGGAAGCCAGGAGACATCTTGAAATTAATGTAGCGCCACACCTTGTCTCCTGAAAACATGTATGAATAAGTCACCTCTGTCCTTAGGTGATAGTTTTTTTGATTCCTCCATTGCACCCTCTCAGAAATTTCTCATCTTTCCCTCCCTTTTATGGCTTCTTTGATGGCTGGCCCTCAGGTAAGATACATAAGCTAGTCCTTTTACCCTTAAAGAAGTAAATCCATTGTGTCCGAGGAGAGTAGACCGCAGCATCCAGGTTTCCTGGGAGGCCCTCCCAAAGAGCAGACACTCGGAACAAGGGACCCAGCCCTGAATCTGTCACGGTCCACACATAGCTCCCTTTGAAGGCATAGGTCTTCCCGCGGGGCCCTGTCAACAAATTAAAAAGACTGATCGAACAAAGGCTGTGGTAAAAAAAAAAAAAAAAGACAGCAGTTAAATAAAGGTATCTCACATCTCAGGCAGGCTGATGATTTGCCCTCCTCCCACAGGCTGGTTACTCAAAAATTAAGTAAGATTAAAGGGGCAGAGAAGCAGGACCCACAGTTCAGCCTCTCCTTTGTTGTTCAGGGCAACTGAGCTCTGGTCCACTCAGCAAAACAAAAACCCTGCAGGGAGGTGCTCCCACTTTGGGGACCTCACTTTCCACTCTAAATGACTTCCAAGTTGTCCCTCCGTGCAGGTATAATACCATCTCTAACAGGCATTCCAGTTAATATAGTTTTCTCCATCTTGCTGTATTTCCAGATGTGTTTAGGTGGCCCTTATAAGGTAACACCATGGTAAATGCCTGCTTGGTCCACGTTTAATTTGGCTCTGAACCCTCCCTCCCCATGCCACATGTCTCCTTCCATAACTACTAACTCCTGCCTGGTGTCTAACCTCCATTGCTCATGCTGTGGTCCCACATCATTCCCATTTGTCCACGTCTCAAGGCCTGTAGGCTGTCCCCACTGCTTGCCAAAAGCCTGCAGGCAGGGGAAGGGCCTCACCCAGCATGATGGCATCCAGTTCACCACTGCAGGGGTCCGGCATGGGACTGGGTTCTGTGGGCACTTGTGGTACAGTGAGCTCCATCTCCTCTTCCTCATCCCCTGTCTCAGGGCTCTTCTTGCCTGTGAGGTAATGTAATGCTGCGCAAAGAGAGAATTCGAACTCCTGACCTCCTCACTCTTCTGTAAGTTTGGCTCAGAGGCCTCACCCAGAGGGGGGAAGGGAATCCTAGAGTTTCTCTTGGGGGCAGACAAGATTACATTGATATCAGCAGGAGACATGTTTTAGTTGAGGAGCAAGGTTTGCTGGAATTCTTCATCTCCAAGAATGGGTCTGAGGGGAAAGAGTCCCCAAAGGAAGATTAGATAAGAAAGTGTCAGAAAAATGGTTCCTGAAAATAAAAGTCTGAATAACTGGGCAGGAAGGAGAGAAATAAGCCAAGCTATTTCCCTCCATGAAGATTAGACCTGCCTCTTCAAGCCTGAAGAGAGACTGGTCAGACTGACCCTCGTGATCACTAGGGGAAAGGACTACCATAGAGAGCCTGGATCCCTGCCACATCATCTGGGTGCAGCTTGAAGTGGGGCCGGTATCCAGAGTAGACAGGGGCCATGAGGGCTTGGGTATATCGGGAGTGCCCAAGCCCCAGGGCATGGCCCAGTTCGTGGGCTGCAATGATGCGAAGGTTCACCCCCTGGTAGGTCCTCTCAGTCCAGAGCTCATCTTCATCAAAGTGCACACTGCCCAGCTCTGGGATGTCAGCATGGGCCAGGACCCTCCCTGCACAAAGGCAAAGGTGGACAGGAAACAAGTCAGAGCCCCTAGGCTGGAGCTCCCCTGCCTGTTAATAACTCCAATTACTCCATTCCCATAAAATTCCCTCATCTATGGTCACTGCCCTTTGGCTACCTCTCTCTCTCCTTTCAGACTCCCCTGTCATCATGCAGTTCTCATAGGGATGCCCACATGCTGTCACTTTGCCTCCCAACCACTTTCCCCTCTCTGGCCCCATCCTCTCTGGGGTGTGCTTTGAGCAGGACCCCAGTGAGGTGATCAGCTACTCCCCAAGGGAATGTTAGAAGGTGGTTAGAGAGTGTAGGGTGCAGCTGGGCATAGGGGGCAGCCTAAACATTAAGGTTCCAGAGTCCCTGGCTCAAGGGGACAGAGATAATCTCAGAGGTCTGTTTGGTGAGCGCCAAGAGCTGGTACCTACCGGGCCCATCAAAGGTATTGGAGCAATATGGGCTTTGACGGCCATGGAAGGAGAGGCGGATGTCAGCCCAGCCAGCCTTTACCTCCCGGAAGGTTAGGGGGGCCACATTGCTCCAGTACTCAAAGGCTTTCAGCAGGGCTGCCCGGGCTGTGTGGACTGGGAGGGTGGAAGGCAAGTTCAAGATGCGGAAGGTCAGGTGCTTCTTTCTCCAGCGGCCTGGTTATTGGACCAGAAAACAGATTAGAAACACAGATCCTTCTGCCAACCCTAGAGAGCTCCCCTGAGTTTGTGCATTCACTCAGCAAAGCTATGTAACAATATCTCCAGGCAAGGGATGATCAGCACCAGGTGACCATCCATTTAACACTGAGCTAGTCTAGGCTATTCATGCCACTCCTGCCTGTCCCTCCCTTTCCCAGGTTCAGGCCTCACCGAGCATCAGGTATTTAAGGGTCTTCTGGTTGAAGGGGTCCTCCAGACCACAACGGGGCTGCCTCATGCGGGCCCTTGTGGCATCGTCCAGCTGACCTGAGACTGGAAGCTCAGATGCTTCCTGAAAAGCTCTGAAAAGTAGGAGAAGGATAGGTCTAGCAGTCTGGGATGACTGGGAACTGGGGGAAGCTCTTTGGCCCTCTGCTGCCCAAAGTGACAGCTGAGAAAGCATAGAATCTCTGAAGCTGGTGGGGTTATTTCCATATCCAGTCCTCATAATTGGAACTTTCTCTTCCATTCTGGAAGATACTGCGATATTCCAACTTTACCTCCCCATCTTCAGTCTCTTATTTGGGTAAGGATTCCCTCAGGTGTAGCCTCCCCCCACCTCCACTGCGGTTTAACCTGCTCTGGGGACATGTCCTGACCCCCTACTCTGGAGACTCTTCCACCACTGCTCCCACCTGAGGGCCTATTTTCCCTCAGCCTTTTCCCCTCCTGGCTGGATGCCCCTCCCAGCCCAGCCTGCTCTGGAGCAATTTCATCTATCAGGCACTGCAGCCACTGTGGCTTTTCAAGGGACTGTGAACATATGTGAGAGCAAACAGAAAAAATGATCCATTACATCCAAAGTATAAAAAGGAAACTTCAAAATAGAAATTAATAAATGATGAATTAAATGTCTACAAAAGGCAATATCATGTCAACAACTCAACCCCAACTCAACTCAATTAATAGTTTTACATATAAATTATATTTAATGTGGGATGTGACTTAATGTTAGTATTTGAATACAATGTGGAGTCTCCAAAGGAGTTCTTAGAGCCTCAGAAAATCCAATGACTGCTCCTCATCTTTGAATTCCCATCTCACCCCATGCCCACCACCCTAATAGTGATAACCAGCCATCTAGTTCCCTAGATCCCAACATGGATTTGGTCAGGCTGAGGGGGGCCTGGAGAGAGGAAGGGATGAAAAGAAAGAAAGACCTTGCAACCTCAACCCTGAAGGCATGCATCTTATGACCTCTCACCTCAGAGCCTGCATGATGTCTTCTAGCCTGAAGTCATCAGGTCCTTCTAGAGGCTTCTGTAGGTACCCATATTGCAAAAGGTAATCCTATAATAGAGGTGGGGGTTAGTCTCAGGGTAAAGCTCTAAGTGACCTAACCGGCCCATGAGGATAGGAGGCAACTGACATGGAAGGATTAAAGGAGAGGCACCTTGGGAAAGGAGACCAGGTAGAACAAAGGGAAGGAGTGGGAGATGGACAGGGGTAGATCATGGAGTAGAGGACAGCAGGGAAAGGCAGGCAGGTTGAAGGTCAGGAGGGAGGCTTGGATGAGACTGTGAAACAGTATCCCCAATCCCTCTCCTGGCCTGGGTCTTTCTTACCCAGGGGACTCACCACTGCTGCCTCCTTTCCTGCAGGCCCCAGGGCCCGGCCTGTGACTGTCATGGGAAGTAGGAAGCCCAGCCACAGCAGCTGCCAGTTCATGGTCCCACCAAGCAGGAGTTCCAGCAGCCGTCTGTGGCCTCTGCCCTGAGATTTCTGGGAGCCTGGGGGAGCAGGGTTTGGTGTGTGGGGGGGGGGGCTCTTACCTCTAGTTCTTTTCACTTTCCAGTCTCTGGTCCTCTTTATAAAATGCCAGGGGAGGGGAATTGGGGGGAGTGGCAGTGTGCAGTGACTCAGCCCAGAGATATGTTGTAATTCACCATTAACCCCTGACCTGCCAGAGTGCCCAGTCAAAAAGATCCCCCAGCCCATGCTCCAGAGTCTTCTGCTGGAGACGGGAAGAATTTTCATGTACTGTCCTGGGGGTGGGCATCCTAGAAGGATGAGAAGCAGAATCTCTGCAGGGACTAAGGATAGGGACCATGGTCATCCCCTGGAGCTGGACATTCCTGTGCCCCAAGGGACGATGAGTCAGCAAACTCCTCATCTTCAAACTTTATGTCTCCCTGTCTACTCTGGAATAGAGAACAAATAAATAAAAGGTAGGCAGCAGAAAGCAGCTTAGTTGCTTGAGTTTCAGATGAAGGAATTAAGGTTGAAGGCTTAGATTTTTTGCACCAAAGACTAAATTGGGAATTTAAATGTTCTTAGGGTCTACTTATATCTTCTTTAATAAAAAGTCATGGTTTCAAGAATTTAACGAGCCTGGTATGGGAGTAGGGGTTAACAAGGGCACAGAGAAGTAAGAGGGGGAGCCTGTTCGCAGGGAGCTTACAGATAGGGCAAGGCCAAGGGAAGTACCTGAAACGAGGGGAACCAGGATGCCAGGCAGGAGGTGCCCATCCTAAGGGTCATGGGGCTATGGAAAGCTCCCCTGAGAAGGCAGACTTCGGATGCTGCCTGCGAGGTGGATAGGGCAAAAGACTACTAAGGGACAGGGACAATGCCAGTCTTGAGTAAAAGTGCAGAGCTGAAAAAAGCCAGCTGTGCTCAATAAGTGCTGAGGGTCTCTACTACTGCATTCACCGCTGACTCCCTAGTGCCTGCCCCAGGCTATCTCAATGTTTCAGGTGGTGCTTAATAAATCTTCATCAAATGAAGGAGCAAGGTGAGAACAGAAGTTTAGAGGGTCCTGAATGCTACAGAAGGAAGAGGAGAAAAACTTAAATTTTAGAAAACTACTTTGGGTTAGTTGGTTAGTTGGTTTTATATTATCTCATTTAATTCTCACAACCCTCCTACGAAGGAAGAATTGTATAAGAGGAAACGGAGACCCAAAGAGGGAAACTTGACCAAGGACATGGAGCCTCTATATTCCCACTGCTGACTCCATAGCCCATGCACACTGACTCTTACAGTTTTGTTCTTTAAATGGTTAGGCACCTGGGAAGGTTCCACTCTCATTTATGTATCACACAACATCTGCATACCATTCTTCACATGCACAGGGAAGTGGTGATAGGAATGGGGGAAAGGCTTAGTGAACTTATGTTCTCAGTAGGACTCCAGTGTTGAGCCCTTCCCCACACACCAGCCTGCAAGGCTGGTAGACTACAGGGAAACCCTTCACAACCCAAAATCGAGATTGGGGATACTGCTGACTCATATTGTTCTCCTTAGTGATGCTGGTCACTCTGACCCATCCAGCATTCAACTGGGTAACAATCAGGTGACTAAGTCCCAAATGACCAGTGACAGGCAAAGGAGGACAGAGAGCCTCCAACTGATGAATCACAGAGGCCATGACTGTGGCCACCACTAAGGTTGATGCCCCCAGGAAATGATGGAGTTGGGGAACCAGCTCACGCTCAGCCCCCTGCAGGGCTCTTTCTCCATTCCTCCCCT